>NC_058081.1:97649685-97957773 GCF_014858855.1 Bufo gargarizans
GCTGTGTGCTTACTGCGGCTCACTTTAACAGGTTCCATTTTGTAGCCATGTCCTATATAGTCAAGTTTAATAGGCATGGGTGTTGCTGAAATCAATGCAAAATTCTGTAGTCTGTTGCCTAAAGCAAGGATTGTTCCAATGATTTCTGACAAAAATAGATGGTACAAGAAATTGCTTCAAGATCTACAGCTCTACATACTTAGTGCATCTTTTGTGCTTACGGCCGAGTAAGATGGACAATGTTTCCAAATATTCATTTCAACTACAAACTGCTTTGCACGATAAAACTTATTAAATAAGAAAACTATAAACCCATTAGCAAATAAATTGGATTAGAATTTAGGGGTAGTGATGGACGAACATTGGCTGGGACATTTCACAAACGCATGAAGAGGGAATTGGCTAGATGTTCAGTCCCCTACCCCCACATAATACGTCACTCCCTCCCAGCCCTATATAAATAAACACACAACACTACTGCTTGGATTAATCGGCCACAGCAGCCGATTATTAAATACATACATAACATAACTTAATAAATTAACCAATGACGAGGGAGGTCCTAGAAGCCCCAATAACCTCATAAACACCGGAACAAACCTGCTGACTCCATCTTGCCCCCAGCCGTTGAACCCAGCTCGGAGGCAGCAACTGATGGATGCCTAGTTCGTTAGTACCGGCTCCTCCATGAGAGTCCTGCCCCTACCGCGGGGCCCTCCCATCCTCAGATACCACCATATTTTCCACTTCAAGGACCTCCCCCGCCTCCAAGAACGCGCAGCTTGACTTCCTCAAGACTGCGCGTCCCACCACATCCGTAACGCTATCTCCATTCCATTCTGGATCCCCAAAGCCCACAAATCCGTCCCCACCGCATTCAAATGCACCCATCAGCTCTCCAAAATGCACCAACTCCTTTTTCTAACTCCTCATGACGCACCGCCACAGCCCCATTCCTCGCCATAAACCTGCCCACTGCCCTATTTACCTTTATTCGGGCCTTATTACTGCTCTCCACTGACCTAGCCTCCTTCCACAACTTACGCGGTACAATGTCTGACCACTCCCGCAAACAATGCCCAAATCCTCAGCAGGTCAAACTTAACATCCCGCACCAACTCCCTAAATGGCCGCCTCCCCAAGTCGTTGCCCCCCACATGAAGCACCAACACATCCGGAGGCCTGTCCAACCGCGCAAACCGCTGCACCTCCCGCAACACCCTCCCCCACAACATTCCTCTAACCCCTAACCACCGAACCGTAGCCACCTCCGAACTCAACCCCAGCTGGCGGCCGTTCGACCTAACATCTGCTCTGATCGCCCCCCAAAAAACATAGGAATGTCCTAAAATCCAGACCAAGGCCACTGGAAAACCTGCAAACAAACAAAAAACAAAATTAACACAACCCCCAACCATAGATCAACCACTACAAAAGACCCAGCCTAACATAAGATTTAAATCGCACCGACTCCCAATGCCGGATCCTCATAATAACCTCATCACTAACCCCCAACCTTGCCGCCTCAGTCGCTGCACCAATCCTGAACGAGTGACCAGAATAATCCCCATCCTGCACCCCCAAAAACCTCAAACATTTCCTAAAGACCGCCAAGAACTGAAATCGCGACAGAAACGAACCATCCTCATGACGAAAAAACTGGCAACGAATCCTTCACACTGCCAGCCCAATACCCCCTGAAACACTGAACAGGGCACATCTCACAACCCGCAACAGCAAACAAAGTAAACTGTTGCCCTCTGCCCTCCTGATCTGTCTTAGACCTACGAATCCGAACAATGACGCTAATCCTCCCCTATCTCCACGTCCTCACTCATCAACCCCCCCGCACGACTAACACTGCTGCTCACCAACTCACCCAATCTGAACGCCCCAAAAAATGCTAATGAAAACGCCAGCCCTAAACAACCCTAGCTCCCATCCTGAGCTACACACCACTCTCAACTTCTCGCCCATCCGAACCAATAGATCAAAAGACGGTGTCCGACCCGTTTCCAACACCATCACCTTTCTGTCTACCCCCTCTGAAACAACGGCTAGCCCCATGCGACCCTCCACACCCTGAGCATTCATGCTTGAATTTGCACTTAGCTCTGAATCTGTAGCTCCCCTCATTAAAGAGGAAACATAACCCTCTCGCTGACGCTGCTGCCAATGCCCCCGGGGACGACCCCCCAGGGCTCACCCCGAAAGGATTGCCCAGCCCTAGGCGGTGCGGTCACTTTCAACCATAACCCGATATCTTTGTAGTCCCACCGTATATCTGACCTAACCGCCTTACGCTGCCAAAACTGCTCATCGTAACGGAGCCACCCCACACCGCCGTACACCCGATACGCCTCCCCTATAGCATCCTGGTAACAGAATAGTGCCGAACAAGAATCTGGAGACCTTTCCCCAATGACACTTGCTAATATGGCAAATGCTTGCAGCCAATTAGCAAATGTGCGGGGAATCAACCTATGCCGTCGCTTCTCTTCATCCTCTTTCTTTCCTTCATCCTTCTTCCCCCTATCTAAATTAAACCGTTCCAAAGGAAGTAGGGAAAATATTTCCACATACTCCCCTTTCCAGCTTTTTTTCTTTCACCTCCTGCTTCAAATGGGCCCCCAAAGGGCCCTCAAAGCACACATACACCTCCCCACATGCTCTATCATCCAACCTCTGCCCCTCTTCCTCACCCCCCACTTGAGTCTCCACAGACACCGACCCCCCACTCGACCCGGCTACCGGTCCCGGCAACACCCCCCACGCCGGTAATGGCGACACGCCCACAGACCCCAAACTAGCCAACCACCCCGCCAAACCCCCCAACAACTGCCCCAAACCTTTCCCTAAATAACCCATGGCCACCCCCCCACCACTTCCCACCGGGAAGCCCTGCGCTAATAAGGGACCCCAATTAGTCTCACCAGGCACCACGGGCGCTGTTACTCCCGCTGCCTGCAAATCCTGACTCCCGCTGCTCCGACTCAACGTCAGTGCTCATCCTGGACGTTGAAGGCGATTCCTTCCGGACGACTTGTACGGCCCGCTGGACAATGCTGACCGGCCTCTGGCACGCAGACGTGGCTCCCGCTCCACCCGTAACTTCACTGGGCCTGCACATCTCTTCTCCTCCAATCTGTGCAGCCCGAAGCATATGGATCCCCTCACACTGCTGAGTAGACCGCCCGCTAGGAACCGGACTGGGCCGGTCCACCGTTCCTGGTCCTGCATCCCCAAGACTGGCAGCTGAGAGTGGGGGAAGGGGCGTCCCACTCTGCTCCGGGCCCCGCCGTGTACTGGGATTCCTCCCACGATGAGAGCGCCCTGCTGAAGGCTGAGCAGACCCTCTCCGCCGCGAAGGGTCCCTGGAGAGGCTCCCTACTCGGCGCCGGAACCTGGGGGTGCTTTCGGGACTAAGGCGCGCCGGTGGGATACATTGGGGTGGTTACAGGAGCAGGAGCAATAACGCACGCACCTACCTGCTCCTGCAACCAGCCAGGCCCCTGGCACCTCCGCTTCCCTGCGCAGCATCTCCAACATCTCCTCAACTGACAACGGCAGCGCAGACATGATCCTGCCGCTCCGTTTGGTTTCCCTGGCCGAATGCCTCTGCCCCCTGCCTCCTCCTCACTCTGGCCAGCAGCCACTCCCCCTCGTTCTCATGACTACCTGCGCCCTTTTCTGACTCCCTACCTCCGCGCCTTAACCCTTAACTCACCTGTCCCCTCTCTCACCCAAAACCCTCTTCATGGCCGGCCTCCCCTTACCGCTGCGCTTCTTGTCCGGCATCACTCATTTGCGATCAAATGTTTGCGAACCGCGCGTTTGCGGCATTCCCCATTCACTTTAATGGCAGGCGAACCCGAAAAACCTTCAGGTCATATTTGCAGATGTGCACAAATAGTCCCACAACATGGACAGTGACATACCAGAGAGGGATCAATGGCAAAAATTAGGAATTCACCTGACAGAAAAGAACAAGTGATTATGTGGCTGGAGTTACATTAGGCAGTCACTAAATAACAATTTTACTGTAGGCCAGTGGAGTACAGGCCCCAAAAATTAGGCATTCATCTGACAGAAAATAACAAGTGATTGTGTGGCTGGAGGTACATTAGGCGGCCACTAAATAACAATTTTAGTGTAGGAAAGTGGATTACAGGCCCCAAAAATTAGGCATTCACCTTACAGAAAAGAACTTGTGATGATGTCGCTGGAGGGAAAAGGCTAGAAAAAAAGCGTAGCACTCCAATCTTCAATCCAATCTTGTATTTATTGACACCGAACAAAAGCAACATTTTGACCCAAAAATGATTTTTCAAGCTTGAAAAAGACTTTTTGTGTCAAAGCGTTGCTTTTGTTCGATGTCAATTAATACACGATTGGATAAAATATTGGAATGCTAAGTTTTTTTTTCTAACCTTTTCTGGCTATTGAGGGTCCCCAGGGCTGGAGGTACATTAGGCGGTCACTGGCTAAAAACTTTACTGTAGGCCATTACATGCCCCAAAAGTTAGGCATTAACCTAACAGAAAGGAACTTGTGATGATGTGGTTGGAGGTACATTAGGTACTTTTATGCCGCTGTATATACATAAGACAAGGACCATTCTTTGTTCTGGATCACGGCGGATATGTGTGGGCTGGCATGAGGAAATTCAATTTCATGTGGTCATCACAGGTGTTGTATTTCTCCAAGATGCATACCTCATTAAATTTTAGAAATGTGAGGTAGTCCACAATGTCGTGAGCTAGGCGAGTGCGCTTAACGGTCACGATCCCCTCTGCTGCGCTGAACATTTTGGACAGGACACTCAACGAAAGGGCAAGCCAAGAGTTCCATGGGAAATTGTGCCAGCTTTGGCCACAGGTCAAGCCTGCTACACCCAGTAGTCCAGGGGTTCCTCGTTTCTCAGAGCGTCAACATCAGCCGTTAACCTAATGTAGTCGGACAACTGTCGGTCTATGTGATCCCTGAGGCTGGATCTGAAGGGCAGCTGTCGAATGGGTTGGCTGCAAGAATGATCTCATATCCGAAGTGACCAATACATCTTCAAACCACCTTCTTTTTGCAGGCGCAGGTAGGATTGGTAATCCACACCTGTATCGCTGTGGGTGGAAATTTCTCTGCCAGCGCCCACAACAGCAAAATGCAGCATCTCTCACAGCAAGGCCTGGAAATGCTGCAATCTGCCAGCTCTTTGTGATGCTTGTAACATGTCCACCATTTTGTGTTTGTTATCTGCAGTCTAAGTACGTTGCCACCTAGTACTTGTGCTTTTTATACGGAGCATGAAGGCCCCCATTTGCACTAAATTGGAAGTGGTGGAGCGCCCTGGCTGCTGCTTATCGCCCAGGAGAATGTTGTCCTCGGTCTCCTCCTCCCAGCCATGGACAACACCAGGGATCCTCGAAAAGTTTAAAGTCCCCCTCAAAGCCTGCTCTTCTTGCTCCTCCTCCTCCCACCAGCCATCCCCCAGCCACTATCCTCCTCTGACTCCTCTTCACACTCCTGCTGTCTCTGATGGAGTAGTCCCCCCTGGGAATTCATTGAGCATTGCGTACTTTCTCATCTTCCAGCTCCTACTCCTCGACGGCTTGATCATAGACAAATCTCAATGCATGCTCCAGATAGACGACATAAGGTACAATGTCACTAATGGCGTTCAGGCTGAGACTGAGCAGTATGGTGATCTCATAAAATGGCCGCAGAAGTCTTCATGCGTCGTGCATAAGTAGCCACTGGTACGGTGAAAAGAAACCAAGCTCAAATAAAATAGGTTCTGGGGAGCTTGGTGGGTGCAGCTGAAGAGGCGGTAGCAATGGAAAAGGAGGAGTCAGCCAAGGAGGAGACGGAAGATGGATTAGGAGGAGGAGAAGAGTCAGGCCTGCATGCAATCCGTGGCGGTAACACCAAATCCACACTGGTGCCACAGGTTACATGCTTGATGGCCGTCAGTAGGTTCACCCAGTGGGCAATAAAAGTTATGTACCTTCCCAGTCCGTGTTTGCTAGAGCACGTGTCTGTGGTCAGATGTATCTTGGCACCGACACTGTGTGCCAGAGATATATTTACTTGCCGCTAAATGTGGCCATATAGCTCTGAACTTTCCATTGCGGTGTGCAAATGGCCAAAAAATTTCTAAAGGCCTCCGAGTCCACTAGTTTATATGGCAGTAGTTGGTGAGCTAGCAGTTCTGAAAAGCCAGCGATCAGCCGTTGGGCAGGAAGGTTATCCAGCGTCATCAACTTTTTACACTCAAACATTTGGGCCACGGAAGCCTGCCTTCTGCCAGATGAACCCGATGTTGGCATGGTGGAAGGTGGCGTGGAGGACAAATGGGAGGAGAGAGGAGAAGGAGAAGAGGCAGGACGGGGAGCGCAGGGATTGTGGCTTTTTGGATTCTGACGCTGTTGCTCCCACTGGGCTCGGTAATGGGAGGCCAGGAGCCTTCTTAAGGCGGCCATCCCTAGGTGAGTGTTGGGATTACTGTGACAGCACAGGCTGCATATGGCAACACTATTGTCAGCAGCTAAAACGTTAAAAGAAAGCCCACGCTGTGGAGCCATGTGCCTGGCGTCCTGGGATGTGACCGTGCATTGTGGATGGCTCGCTCCAGACACATTTGCAGTCTGAATTTTGCCTCCTCTGCACTGCGAGTTCTGCCTGATTCTCCTCCCTATCTGCTGCTCCATCTCTCCCTCTGAACTCACCTCCTCTTCCTCTCTTGCTGGGCACCCACGTGACTTCCATCGACATGTCATCATCGTCATCTCTACCACCACTGACATTAGAGATCTCGGAGTAGGCAGCAACACCGGGGACTACCATCCTTGGGCTAATCTAGCTATTGTCGTCAGACCTGCTGGGTGGTGGCCGTTGCTACCTCCTCTTCCTCATACGATGCCAAGAATGGCTGTGCATCAGTAAGGTCTGGGAATGGATGGGAAAAGAAATAATTTTTCTGACTCAAGTGCAGTGGCTATGGTGGTGGTGGTGTCTTTGGGGGTGCACACAGCAAAGAATGAGGAGGGTGCAGATACAAAGGATGAGGATGGTGCAGAAGCGGAAGGCTGAGTGAGCCACTCAACCAACTCTGGTGCATCCTTTAACATAATCGCATGAACCTTCTCCAACTTTTCACTTAGGCTCCAGCGTGGTGCACCTGTCCTATCCCTACAACCCCTGCGGAACGGCCTGCCTCTTCCTCTGTCTGTCATTATCAAAACGACCCTATGCCAAAGTCCCTAGAGAAGAGCAGTATTTGTTGAAGCAGGTATATTGCAGGCCTCAATCAGTATTTGGTGGAAGCAAGAATATCAATCCCCTTAATCAGTATTTTTTTAAAGCAGGCATATTGAACCCCTTAATATTTGAACCCCTTAATATTTGGTGGGAACAGGTATATTGCACCCTTCAATCTGTATTTTGTGGAAGCAGGTATATCAAACCCCTTAATCAGTATTTTGTGGAAGCATGTATATCAATCCCGTTAATCAGTATTTTGTGGAAGCAGGTATATAGAACTCCTTAATCAATATTTGGTGGAATCAGGTATATCGCAACCCTCAATCTGAATTTTGTGGAAGCAGGTATATAAAAACCCCTTAATCAGTAATTTGTAGAAGCAGGAATATCAATCCCCTTAATCAGTGTTTTGTGGAAGCAGGTATATAAAACCTCTTAATCAGTATTTTACAGAATCAGGCATATCACACCCCTCAATCAGTATTTTGTGGAAGCAGGTATATCAAACCCTTTAATCAGTAATTTGTGGATGCAGTTATATCAAACCCCTTAATTAGTATTTTGCAGAAACAGGTATATCGCACCTCTCAATCAGTATTTTGCGGAAGTAGCTATATCAAACCTTAAGGACCAGGCCATTTTTCGCAAATCTGACCAGTGTCACTTTATGTGTGAATAACTTTAAAACGTTTTTACTTATCCAGGCCATTCTAAGATTGTTTTATCGTCATATGTTGTACTTCATAAAACTGGCAAAATAAAGTCAAAAAATGAATTAGTATTTATAAATCGAAAGGTGAATTGAATAGATTTTTTGAACGGGGGGATGGTTAAAAAAACGCTGGCTCCCTCCCCTTTGTTTGAATCCACGCCACGGTCACTGCGTCTGCGCCGTGCAATTTACTGTCACACCCAATATGAGTGGTATTTTCTGTAGTACTATTCTCCTCAGTTTAATCCCTGTTACGTGACGTCCCCAATCTGGGGTTCATTTATTAATGAGCGTGGCCACCCAGTACAGATCGTTCTCCTTCATCCTTTTTATACGAGTGTCCCTCAACAGACATGACAGCATGAAAGACCCCATTTTCACAAGGTTGGATGCCGAACTACTCATTTCCCATTGTTCCTCGTCCTCACTGATGTCATTGACGGTCTGTTCTTCCCCCAGCCACGTACAACACCACGGGTCCCAGATAGGTGACAACAACGAGCACCCTGGGATGCCTGCTGTGGTTGGTCGTCCTCCTCCTCAAAGCCACATTCCTCCTCTGACTCCTCTTCCTCATACTCCTCTTCCAGCGTTGCCGCAGGTCCAGCAAGCGATGATGACAAGGCTGTTTCTGGTAGTGATGGTGACCACAACTCTTCCTCTTCACGCTCATCTACAGCCTGATCCAGCACTCTTCGCAGGGCACGCTCCAGGAGGAAAACAAATGGGATGAGGTCGCTGATGGTGCCTTCGGTGCGACTGACTAGGCTTGTCACCTCCTCAAAAGGACGTATGAGCCTACAGGCATTGCGCATGAGCGTCCAGTAACGTGGCAAAAAAAATCCCAGCTCCGCAGAGGCTGTCCTAGCACCCCGGTCATACAAATACTCGTTGGCGGCTTTTTCTTGTTGGAGCAGGCGGTCGAACATTAGGAGTGTTGAATTCCAACGTGTCAGGCTGTCGCAAATCAAGCGCCTCACTGGCATGTTGTTTTGGCGCTGAATGTCTGAAAAGTGCGCCATGGTCGTGTAGGAATGCCTGAAATGGCCACACACCTTCCTGGCCTGCTTGAGGACGTCCTGTAAGCCTGGGTACTTAGACACAAAGCGTTGTACGATGAGATTCAACACATGTGCCATGCACGGCACATGTGACAACTTGCCCAAATTCAATGCCGCCAACAAATTGCTTCCATTGTCACACACCACTTTGCCGATCTCCAGTTGGTGCAGGGTCAGCCACTGATCCACATGTGCGTTCAGGGTGGACAGGAGTGCTGGTCCGGTGTGGTTCTCTGCTTTCAGGCAAGTCAACCCCAAGACAGCGTGACACTGTCATATCCGGGATGTGGAATAGCCCCTGGGGAGCTGGGGGGATTCAGTTGATGTGCAACCAGACGCCGCAGCCGAAGAGTACTCAGCCGAGGAGGTTATGGAAGAGGATGGAGTAGGAGGAGTAGAGGAGGTCGCAATAGGCCTGCCTGCAAGTCGTGGCGGTGTCACCAACTCCGCTGCAGAGCCACGCATTCCATGCTTGGCAGCCGTCAGCAGGTTAAACCAATTCGCAGTGTAGGTAATATACCTGCCCTGACCGTGCTTTGCAGACCAGGTATCAGTGGTCAGATGGACCCTTGCCCCAACACTGTATGCCAGAGATGCCATGACTTCCTTTTCAATCACTGAGCAGAGGTTTGGGATTGCCTTTTTTGAAAAACAATTTCGTCCGGGTACCTTCCACTGTGGTGTCCCAATAGCGACACATTTTTTGAAGGCCTCAGACTCCACAAGCTGGTGTGGTAAAAGCTGGAGGGCTAAGAGTTCCGTCAAGCCAGCTGTCAGACGCCGGGCAAGGGGGTGACTCTGTGACATTGGCTTCTTACGCTCAAACATTTCCTTTACAGACACCTGACTGTGGGCAGATGAGATGGAACTTCTGAAGGTGAGAGGCAGAGTGGCAGGTGGTTGAGAGGGGCCAAGGAGGACAGCAGTGGTTGACGTGGCTGAAGATGCTGGACCAGGAGGATGGTGGCTTTGAGATTGTGTGCCGCTTGTACTCATGTGTTGATCCCATTGTGCCTTCGCAAAGCAGTTGTACCGAGGTGGGTGTTGGACTTCCCACGACTCAGTTTCTTTTGGCACAGGTTGCAAATGGCATCGCTGTTATCAGAGGCAGACACACAAAATAAATGTCACACTGCTGAGCTTTGCAATGACGGCATTCTGGTGGTGGCAACAGCATGCGTTGATTGGCATGCTGTCTGGCTGACCCCGGGTGCCGATACATGCTGTATGACTGTGCCACTAGCTCCTTGCGACGACCTCCCCCTGCTTCCAACTCGTCTCCTTCTTCTCTCTGTCTCCCCTTCTGAACTTTCCCGCTCTTCTTCTTCTCTTTGAGCAGACACTCACGTGGCATCCATGGACACATCATCATCAACCACTTCACTTGTATCTGACACATCTGATATAATCCCAGTTGCAAGCCAGTGTGTGTCAGGCCCACACAGACTGTACTGTGGCCACTGGCTAGGCCTCCACTCATACCGTTACAGGGTGTCACTCACTGACAAATACATTGCAGATAAAAAAATATATATTTTATATTTTTCTGTGATATAATCCCAGTTGCAAGCCAGTGTGTGTCAGGCCCACACAGACTGTACTGTGACCACTGCCCACCACTTATATAGGGTGGCACAGTACCTTGCTTGCATAGTAACACTTATCTAAAAAAAATGACAGGCAGAGGCAGGCCACCCTGCAGGGGCCATCGTGGTCGTGGTGCTGTGATTTCCACTGGCTCTGGAATAATGCCCAGTGTTCAGAGGCCTCCGCTAAGAACCTCGACGCACCATCCTCCTCCAGCTCAGCTTTGGTCACCTGCTCTCAAGTTACCATTCTTCTGTCTGTTGAATCTCATCGTACAACGCTTTGTGTCTAAGTACCCAGGCTTACAGAACGTCCTCAAGCAGGCCAGGAAGGTGTGTGGCCATTTCAGGCGTTCCTACATGTCCATGGTGCACTTTTCAGACATTCAGCGCTGAAACAACATGCCAGTGAGGCGCTTGAATTGCGACAGCCCAACACGTTGGAATTCAACACTCCTAATGTTCGACCGCCTGCTCCAACAAGAAAAAGCCATCAACGAGTATTTGTATGACCGGGGTGCTAGGACAGCCTCTGCTGGGAATTGTTTTGCCACGTTACTGGACGCTCATGCGCAATGCCTGTAGGCTCATGCGTCCTTTTGAGGAGGTGACAAACCTAGTCAGTCGCACCGAAGGCACCATCAGCGACCTCATCCCATTTGTTTTCTTCCTTTAGCGTGCCCTGCGAAGTGTGCTGGATCAGGCTGTAGATGAGCGTGAAGAGGAAGAGGAAAAGTTGTGGTCACCATCACTACCAGAAACAGCCTTGTCATCATCGCTTGCCGGACCTGCGGCAACGCTGAAAGAGGAGTATGAGGTAGAGGAGTCAGAGGAGGAATGTGGCTTTGAGGAGGACGAAGACCAACCACAGCAGGCATCCCAGGGTGCTCATTGTTGTCACCTATCTGGGACCCGTGGTGTTGTACGTGGCTGGGGGGAAGAACAGACCGTCAATGACATCAGTGAGGAGGAGGAACAGGAAATTAGTAGCTCGGCATCCAACCTTGTGCAAATGGGGTCTTTCATGCTGTCATGTCTGTTGAGGGACACTCGTATAAAAAGGATGAAGGAGAACAACCTATACTGGGTGGCCACGCTACTAGATGCCCGGTATAAGCAGAAAGTGGCGGAAATGTTACCAAATTACCGAAAGTCAGAAAGGATGCAGCAGTTCAAAACCAAACTAAAAAATATGCTTTACACAGCTTATAAGGGGGATGTCACAGCACAACGGGAATCTAACAGGGGAAGAGGTGAAAGTAATCCTCCTCCTACCACGACCACGGCGGCAAGGACATGACGCTTTACAGATGTGTTGTTGATGGAGGACATGCAGAGCTTTTTCAGTCCTACACATCGCCACAGCCCTTCGGGATCCAGCTTTAGAGAATGACTCGACCGACAGGTAGCAGACTACCTCACCTTAACTGCAGATATAGACACTCTGAGGAGCAATAAACCCCTTGACTACTGGGTGTGCAGGCTTGACCTATCCCAGTTTGCGATAGAACTTCTGGCCTGCCCCGCTTCAAGTGTCCTGTCAGAAAGGACCTTCAGTGTAGCAGGAGGCATTGTCACTGACAAAAGAAGTCGCCTTGGTCAAAAAAGTGTTGATTACCTCACCTTCATTAAGATGAATGAGGCATGGATCCCGAAGGGACTGACAGTGGGGGATACGTTTGACTAACAAAAGGCCTGATGACATGCCTTGGCCTCAAAATGGTCCCCACGCTGCTGTATTTAATGTCTGCATACTGGATGACTTTCGTGAATTCTCTGCCACCAACTAGGGTTCAAGCCGCAATATTTTAGTCACCTTTCTGCAGCGGCTGCAACAATACCTGCGTACATGCCTAATTTTTCTGGCCTCTGGTGCTGCACTGTGGCTGCAAAAAAAAAAAAAAAACAGAGGCACATACACGTGTCAATTCCCCTTCGTGATCGGTACCTTGCTGTGGTGAAGGGGCTTGCATATCACAATTAAGAGATCATAACCTCTATGAGTGTGTTGGCAATGTTACCACACCCCAGGTGATAAGGCCGTTGCTTCATTATGATCAGACTAAAAGCGATCGGCTGGATAATTTTTCATAGAAAAAACTTTTTTTTTTTTTTTTTTAAGTTGTATGTTTAATACATAAAATAAAAAAATCATATTAAAGTTTCTTAATAGTTTATTAGAAATAATGCAGACAATTTAAAAAATCCCCATCAATTCCAATACAAAGCAAGTACAGAGCTCAGAACAAAATTATCTCAGGATGTTGTAATGGTTCGTTAATTCGACAGTGGTTAATCAATTCGACACACGTCCCCAGATAGGGGACGTAACAGGGATTAAACTGATAGGAATAGTACTAGTTAAGACACCACTCATATTGGTTGTCACAGCACATTGCTCCGTGCACGTGCAGTGCCCCTACTTGGGAGTAAGAGGATCGACCAAGCTGCTTTTTCCATCTCCCGGTTCCTAAAATCAATTCAGTTTGGTGTATCAGAGTTTGGTCTGTCACTGTGAAGGCAGTCAAAAGTACCCAGCCTAAATTATTTTTTTCACAAAAGACAATCCCTGACATGGGACGTAACAGGAATTAAACTGATTAGAAGAGAACTACAGAAAATACCACTCACATCGGGTGTGACAGTAAATTGCACGGCGCAGACGCAGTGACCGTGGATTCAAACAAAGGGGAGGGAGCCAGCAATTTTTTTAACCATCTCCCCGTTCGAAAAATCAATTCAATTCACCTTTCTTGGACCCTTGGTGTTGTACGTGCCTGGGTGGAGGAAGAAACCTTCAATGACATCAACGGGACATGGCTAGCTTGGTATCCAACCTTGTGCAAATGGGGAGTTTGTGGTTGGGCAAATGGACTGTTTACGGTTGTTTGCGGTGCATTAAAAGGGGAGTTTGGTCTGTCAATGTCTGTGAAGTGGGCATAACCCTTACACTACCTGATCGATACAACATCATATCTGATCGTATACACACACTGGATGTTTTAAACCACATTGTTCAAAATAATTTAGGATTCTTAGGTGATTTATGCCCTTTATGGATTAAAATCCAACTCTGCGTCAACTATGTAATTTTCCATGGGAGTTTTGCCATGGATCCCCCTCCGGCATGCCACAGTCCAGGTGTAAGTCCCCTTGAAACAACTTTTCCATCACTACTGTGTCTAAAAAGAGTCCCTGTGGGTTTTAAAATTTGCCTGCCTATTGAAGTCAATGGCGCCCCGCAGTACCAAATATGTCTACTTTTTTAAATTTATTTAGGTTTTACACTATAATATCTGTTTTTAAGGATTAAGCATTTTGCAGACCGCACATCGCTGGCACTTAATAGAAAATGTATTTTCTTGTCCACAATTGCGGACAAGAATAGGACATGTTCTATTTTTTGGGGGATCGGAATTGCAGACCCGCTAGTGCGGATCCGCAATTTCGTATGCGGGCAGCACATTGTGCTGCCCCATGGAAATGAATGGGTCCGCAATTCCGTTCCGCAAAATGCGGAACTAAATTGCGGACGTGTGAATAGACCCTTAATCATTATATTGTGGAAGCAGGTATATCGCACCCCTCAATCAGTATTTTGTGGAAGCAGGTATATCAAAATCCTTAACCAGCATTTTGCGGAAGCAGTAATATTGCACCCCTCAATCAGTATTTTGTGTAAGCAGGTATATTAAACCCCTTAATCAGTATTTTGCGGAAGCAGGTATATCGCACCCCTCAATCAGTATTTAGTGGAAGCAGGTTTATCAAACCCCTTAATCAGTATTTTGTGGAAATAGGTATATAGAACCCCTTAATCAATATTTGGTGGAAGCAGGTATATCAATCCTCTTAATCAGTATTTTGTAGAAGCAGGTATATCAAACCCCTCAATCTGTATTGTGTGGAAGTAGGTGTATAGAACCACTTAATCAATATTTGGTGGAAGCAGGTATATCGCAGCAGAACCCCACACAACTGCTGAATAATACAAATGCACTATAATATACTTTCTATGTTAGAAAGTATATTATAAGTATATCACGCCCCTCACTATATCTGTTACGGTCCCTCAGGTGACTGAAGTCAGGAAATCAAGGAGATTGGCTGAGCGTGGAGGAATCTAACAGCCTCCTTGAATTCTCTTTACTCAGTGTTTATAGGGTTAATGACCACTTCCCTTTTCTCAGCTGTTGCTCAGTGATCCTCACTTCTAACCTTAATAGTCTCACCCCACCCTTCTGACTATGCAGTTGAAAGCTTCATTTGGGTTTGGCTGAGCTGGTGTGAGATCCTCTCTGGTGTTCCTGATCTTCCATCTCTACAGAAGTGAAAGAGGACCTTTCACCTAAAAAAAAAAATTAAACTAAGACTATAGCGTTACTTACATGCCCCCATGATTTCTTGAACGTTAATTATTTTTTCATTCTGTGCCCCCGTTTGTCCGCTATGCCCCCCGGAATAATTCCCGCTGTTTATGCTAATGAGCCAGCCTCAAATGGGCTGGCTTTAAAAGTTCTCCCAGGCGTGCCTTCCATCTTCTCCCTGGCACGGAGCGCATCCAATCAGCGCGCTCCGCTCTTAGCCAGGGAGAAGACGCTCCAGTTCTCGCGAGACTTCAGAGAACTGGAGCCATTTCGTCTATCCGGAGCGCCATCTTGCATTCCTCGCTGAGCATCGGAGACGGCAGCAGCAGCACCCGGATCCCGTAGGTAAGTGTGTAAAACACCCCTAGACAACGAGCAAAGTTGTTCCAATGTACCCCCATAGACAAATGAGCATGATGAGGGTTATCCCCCCTCCCCTATGACAACGAGCATGATGGGGGGATTCACCCCCCCACCCTATGGCAATAATATTGATGGGGGTAATCCCCCCCTCCCCTATGACAACGAGCATGATGGGGGTGATCCCCCCTATAGCAATAATAATGATAAGGGTGATCCCCCCACCCCTATGACAACAAGCATGATGGGGGTGATCCCCCCATGGCAATAATAATGATGGGGGTGATCCCCCCCCTATGGCAATAATAATGATGGGGGTGATCCCCCCACCCCTATGACATCGAGCATGATGGGGGTGATCCCCCCCTATGGCAATAATAATTATGGGGGTGATCCCCCCTCCCCTATGGCAATAATAATGATGGGGTGATCCCCCCACCCCTATGACAACGAGCATGATGGGGGTGACCCCCCCATGGCAATAATAATGATGGGGGGTGATCCCTCCTCCCTTATGGCAATAATAATGATGGGGGTGATCCCCCCTATGGCAATAATAATGATGGGGGTGATCCCCCCCACCCCTATGACAACAAGCATAATGGGGGTGATCCCCCTCCCCTATGGCAATAAAAATGATGGGGGTGATCCCCCACCCCTATGACAACGAGCATGATGGGGGTGATCCCTCCTCCTCTATGGCAATAATAATGATGGGGGTGATCCCCCCATCCCTATGACAACGAGCATGATGGGGGTGATACCCCCCCTATGGCAATAATAATGATGGGGGTGATCCCCCCACCTCTTTGACAATGAGCATGATGGGGGTGATCCCCCCACCCCTATGACAACGAGCATGATGGGGGTGATCCCCCCATGGCAATAATCATGATGGGGGTGATCCCCCCTCCCCTATGGCAATAATAATGATGGGGTGATCCCCCCACCCCTATGACAACGAGCATGATGGGGGTGATCCCCCCTATGGCAATAATAATGATGGGGGTGATCCCCCCACACCTATGACAATGAGCATGATGGGGGTGATCCCCCCCTATGGCAATAGTAATGATGGGGGTGATCCCCCCTCCCCTATGGCAATAATAATGATGGGGGTGATCCCCCCACCCCTATGACAACGAGCATGATGGGGGTGACCCCCCCCCCCATGGCAATAATAATGATGGGGGTGAACCCCCTCCCCTATGGCAATAATAATGATGGGGGTGATCCCCCCACCCCTATGAAAACAAGCATGATAGGGGTTATCCCCCCCTATGGCAATAATCATGATGGGGCTGATCCCCCCTCCCTTATGGCAATAATAATGATGGGGGTGATCCCCCCACCCCTATGACAACGAGCATGATGGGGGTGATCCCCCCACCCCTATGACAACGAGCATGATGGGGGTGATCCCCCCCTATGGCAATAATAATGATGAGGGTGATCCTCCCTCCCCTATGGCAATAATAATGATGGGGGTGATCACCCCTTTGACAACGAGCATGATGGGGGTGATCCCCCCATGGCAATAATAATGATGGGGGTGATCCCCCCATGGCAATAATAATGATGGGGGTGATCCCCCCTCCCCTATGGCAATAATAATGATGGGGATGATCCCTCCACCCCTATGACAACAAGCATGATGGGAGTGATCCCCCCACCCCTATGACAAGGAAGCCATTTATACTATTTTGTCTTACTCTGGGACATTACGAAACCCATTTTAGTCTGTGAATTCCCAAAAACTGTCTTCCCGTATGACCATATGTGGATCCATATGTTGATACACTGATTTTCTTTTTTTTTTTTTTTTTTTTTTTTTTTTTTAGGATTATTTCTTGGACTTCATCTGAGCAGAGGAAGAGCAGAAAATAGTAAATTTTAAAATAACTCATTAAAATGGTCAACAGGGTCTTACTTTGTTTCAATAAACTTGTTTCAGAGATGGCTACTTGTACTCTTGCTCTCCAGTACTTGCAGTGGTAGTAATGGCTGCCTCTGTCCAGACGCTACCATAACTTTTACTGGGTCTTATTGTCAGCCAGCGTGTGGTATAGTGTCATAACTGTGCCGACAGTAAAACCCCAAGACAATTACCCTGGTACCCAAAGCCCAAGGGGTTCCGGGAAGAGCCAGGTTGCCGCCAAGTGTGAAACCATTTTATTTTATGGTTTTGCTCTTGTGGTGGCTGTGAGCTGTTATTAATAGGCTGAAAAGGCGCCAAAAACCATGGACCTTCTCACCCTGATAATGTCAACACACAGCTGCTGGTTAACCCTTGGCTGGTTATGAAAACTAGGGGGGACCCCAAGTCCTTTTTTTTTTTTTGGTATAAAATAAGCCCTGTGGCCCCACCTGTTATCATAATCTGCCATGGTTTACCCTCCTGCTTCTAAAAGCTATTTTCAGACACCCAGACAAGCTGTTCCAACTACTTGTTGATGGAGGAATCGCTTTACTTCTGGTGTCTTTGAAATCTTCACTCCAAGCTGTGTTTACCAGCTTGTAATCATCACTTTAGCCTCTGTCACATTACTGCTGCCTCAGGTTTTACCACTGCAAGTATTTTGAGAAAAAAACATATTAGCCATTCATAGTAGCCATTTTTTGACAAATTTATTGAAATATACGCTTCACAACCACCGCCCTCTTCCAATCATAAGTTGTGGACATTACTCTACGCCACTGTTTTGTTGATGGTCATAATATATATCGGACAGTAGAGGCATTGCCCGAAATAGCACCCCCATCGACCATCGCATTACTACTGTTACTCACACCTTATTACATGGAATTATGTACCCTGCAAATGAATACCAGAAATGCATTTTTTTAATCGTCAAAATAGCTCATTTTAATTTTTTTCCATAAAAAAAGTTAAAAGAATGTATAGTGACTCACATCAAGTATCATCGTGTTTATTTTTTTAGTTTTTTTTTTAGGATCTCTACACTGTTAGTAATCTATTCATATTTTCCAAATTTAAACCATTCTAAAAAGGTAATTATAAAACAAAAATACTTTTTTGGTTATGTCTGTTATAGTAAACAAAAAAGGTAATGTTAATAATACAAACCCATATACTCATTATTCTTCAATCATTTTTAATATTTCTAATTTTTTTGGTAAGGATTTGCGTTTTAGAACCAGACCGGTAAGTTTCAATCCAACGTTCTTCGCTGGAAGAAGAAACATGTTCCGTAAAGTTTTGGAGTTCGGAAACCCTATGCATGGTTTCAAAAGTTTATTTGGCGGTTCAACTGTTAAACTGTTCATTGTGTTTATACTTTTTAACACGAATGATGGTAAGTAAATACATTAGGTAAGTATTGAACAAGAAGCGAACGGAAAAATATTCCTTTCAAGAATCGACAATGGAAAAAAGAAGATTATCACAATTTGTTTGCGCACAAAATTTATTCCCCGTTGGAATACATGTTTTAAGAGTTCTACGTTTTGACGATACCAAGTTGATTTTTACGGACAACATACATGGTAAGTTAACATTTAATTTTCATTATGTATGCACACAGAATGTATTTACTAATCCCTTTTTTTTTAACAGGAATTTTCAAAATGCCTTCAACTTGTTGGGTCAAAAACTGCAAATTTGTCCCAGGGCGAATGGTCAATGGCCATGAAATAAAATTACATAGCTTTCCATACAGTAAGGATAGAATTATAGAATGGTTGTCACTGCTAATGCCTTCTGATAGAGAGAATGTAAATTATCTAGCAGAAGAAATTTTGGTATTAAAGCAAAAAAGATATAATAAGTATAGATTATGCTCTTTACATTTTGCTCCAAATAATTTCATTGTCAATGCTGGTGGCAGTGCACTTTCTGACAGTGCAAAGCCAACCATATTTGAAAATTTACCAGATTCTGAGCGAAAAGTGCCTAAAACAAAGACGACTAAAGCAAAAGTTTCAGACCCACAATTAGACAACAGAGCATTATCATCTGAATCATCTTTAACTTTAGAGTCTAGTGGTCAAACTTCTTCGGTTTCATACCATGAAATTCAACACATTACAGACAATGTTGAAATTCCAACTTCCAAATTCATGGCCGCTTGCAATTCTATACTTATTGGTATTGACCAAAATGTTGTGCTTACGGAAGAACAGTCCCCTGTACGTCCGTTTACCAATATAGTTATAGAATCTACACCTTTGCAGGAATGTTCCACTACTGTAAATCAACCTAAAAATATAATACCATTTGGTAATATTCTTTCTCCAATTTGTGGCAAAAATGACCACAACTTGGTGCAACACGAACAGGTGGGTAACCGTGATGATGATAATGTTAGTGGAATATTTCCATTGACAGCTGAAATGGATGAGTCGGATAATGAGTACACTACTTCTGATGTAGACGGAGGCGAAGTTCGTGATTGTAGGGATACCTCGTACGACCCTTTGATAGTTAGCCACTGTTCCTCTGATTTGTTAGCATTACAGTCCTTTGATGAAACTGATAATGAATCTTCCTTTCATGAACAACATGTTGAAGACATGGTTAATGAACCTAAATTCATAATTAACTAAAGTTGCCTAGATATCCTCTTACGGCAGGTGAAGTGTCAGTATCCCGAAGGTTGCAATCTGACCGTCTATTCATTTTCTAAATAAAGACAGGGTAGTGCTTTAATAGTTTGCGGGAGTTGCAGGAAAGGGCACCAGTCTTTATTATGGAATACCCAACCAAAAATTGGTCGTTTTTGGAGTGGGAATGTCCTTTTGGCAGCATCAATATTGTGCAGTGGACTAAACTTTCAAAAGGTGGACGAGTTGTTTAACATTTTTGGTTTGACAACATTTGCAGAGACAACCTTCTATAGATATCAAACGAGATTTATTTTCCCTGCAATCGATATTGCCTGGCAGCAACAAAAGATAACATTTCAAGAAGAAATGCATACTTTTCCAATGTGTTTAGCTGGAGATGGCCAATGTGATAGTCCTGGTCACTCAGCTAAATATTGTATTTATACTGTTATGGAACTGTATACTGAAAAAATTATCGATTTTGAAGTTGTGCATCGCAGCCAGTGCAATTCTTCGGTTGCAATGGAGAAGTTCGGTTTTAAAACCGTTATGGAAAGAGTGATTACCAATGGCTTTGACGTTTGTGTCTTTGTCTCTGATCGACATGTCAGTATACAAAAGGTGATGCGTGAGTTGTACCCTGACATAGATCATCAGTTTGACATTTGGCATTACGCAAACTCAATAAAGAAAAAGTTGATAAAGGCAAGTAACGGAAGAGCTGGACAGGAACTCAAACCATGGATTGATAAAATTGTAAACCATTTCTGGTAGACCGTGAAAACTTGTGATCACAACAAACTTTTCTTCAGGAAACGTTGGAATTCTGTTCTCTATCACATAGTCAACAAGCATGAGTGGGAGGATGGAGAACACTATAAAAAATGTTCCCATGCAGAATTAGAAATTCAAAACAGTTCTGTTTTATGGTTAAAAAAGGAAAGCAATGCATTTCACAGATTAGAAGAGATTGTTAGAAATAAACAGTTTAACAGTGATGTTCCCCACTTGATCTGTAATTGCCACACCGGACCATTAGAAGCCTTCCATAGTCTAGTATTAAAATATCGTACTAAAAGGATACATTTTGGTATTGACGGCATGGAAGCACGAACAAAACTAGCCATCCTGGCACATAATAATAATATAGGAAGAGATCAAGCTGTTGTTCATGTACCAACATCTGTCTCCGCACCCATCGGTACCAAACAAACTAAATTAATTCTGCCAAAGGGAAAAAAACGCTGGACGGTGAAAAACGTCTATGAACCGATGAGTGTACAACATGTCGAGAATATTTTAGTCGACTGTTTGAAAATAGCCTTGGGAGACATAACTCCTGAATGGAACAGTCGAACACCCGATCTTCCGCTTAACATTGCAAATGTTGAGCGCCCAAAAAAAGCTGATATTGTACGTCAACATTGGTCTAGATTTGGCAAAAAATAACTAATTCAAAATCCATAAAAGCAAAAAATTATTCATTTTTAAAATCAGTTCCAAAATGTTGTTTAGCTCATCCGTTACTTTCTGGTTTAGTTACGTTTACTAGTTATTCTTGTTATTAATTTTCACTATTTGAAAAGTTATTTTATATGTGCAGCTCAACAATGAAGTAGAGGATATGCGGTATCAATTCGACATCAACAATTTATAAGGTAAGTATTATTATTTTATTTTTCTATTATCTAAATCTAGAAAATCCATATTTTACACATCATGTACTTTACAGAGTGTTTTTTGAGAAAAAGCGATTTGTGAATCGTAAAGTGCCACAAACACTTGAAATTGAAAATGCTTGTACCTTACTATGTATTTTTTTTCAGACTTTTTTGGACAGGTGGACAGCCGGCGCGTGGTAGGATAGCTCTCTAGCCGTGGAGTGTGATTTGTATCAGCGTCTCTACGGTAGGTGGTAGTTATTTGACTATCCCGGTGAGGACCGGCTTGTGTCTGCTTCTTTACCTCTCCATCCAAGGCCTTACCAGTACTTTTCTCACTCAGTTGGAGAACCAGTACCAACCCATTCTTGACACGACCTGGACTCAAGACAGCGGACAACATGTGAGCGCACAGCGGTGCAAAGAGCCCCTACCTTGCAGAGACCTCTGATGTTTCGGTTGCGTTTATTAATAAGTATATTTTTTCTTGACCTTTCAGACTTTTTTGGACAGGTGGACAGCCGGCGGGTGGTAGGATAGCTCTCTAGCCGTGGAGTGTGATTTGTATCAGCATCTCCACGGTAGGTGATAGTTATTTGACTATCCCGGTGAGGACCGGTTTGTGTCTGCTTCTTTACCTCTCCATCCAAGGCCTTACCAGTACTTTTCTCACTCAGGTGGAGAACCAGTACCAACCCATTCTTGACACGACCTGGACTCAAGACAGCGGACAACATGTGAGCACACAGCGGTGCAAAGAGCCCCTACCTTGCAGAGACCTCTGATGCTTCGGTTGCGTTTATTAATAAGTATATTTTTTCTTGACCTTTCAGACTTTTTTGGACAGGTGGGCAGCCGGCCCGTGGTAGGATAGGTCTCTAGCCGTGGAGTGTGATTTGTATCAGCGTCTCCACGGTAGGTGGTAGTTATTTGACTATCCCAGTGAGGACCGGTTTGTGTCTGCTTCTTTACCTCTCCATCCAAGGCCTTACTAGTACTTTTCTCACTCAGGTGGAGAACCAGTACCAACCCATTCTTGACACTACCTGGACTCAAGACAGCGGACAATATGTGAGCGCACAGCGGTGTGAAGAGCCCCAACCTTTCAGTACCAACCCACTCTTGACCCGACCTGGACTCAAGACAGCGGACAACATGTGAGCGCACAGCGGTGTGAAGAGCCACAACCTTGCAGAGACCTCTGATGCTTTTTCTACAACTTACAATTGCTGTAACCATGTCAGGAACTAAAATTTTTTTGTATGATATGTATATATCATGGATGTCAAACTCATGGCTCCAGATGTTGCAAAACTACAACTCCCATCATTCCCTGATAGCTGTAGTAGGCCCAGGCATGATGGGAGTTGTAGTTTTGCAACAGTTGGAGGGCCACGAGTTTGATATCCCTGGTATATATCAAGGAATATTTGCAAAATAAATTATATATAAATATCTAATAAGTTTTTGGACAGATTTATATATATATATATATATATATATATATATATATATACAGTTGCAAGAAAAAGTATGTGAACCCTTTGGAATGATATGGATTTCTGCACAAATTGGTCATAAAATGTGATCTGATCTTCATCTAAGTCACAACAATAGACAATCACAGTCAGCTTAAACTAATAACACACAAATAATTAAATGTTATCATGTTTTTATTGAACACATCATGTAAACATTCACAGTGCAGGTGGAAAAAGTATGTGAACCCTTGGATTTAATAACTGCTTGAACCTCCTTTGGCAGCAATAACTTCAACCAAATGTTTCCTCTAGTTGCAGATCAGACGTGCACAACGGTCAGGAGTAATTCTTGACCATTCCTCTTTACAGAACTGTTTCAGTTCAGCAATATTCTTGGGATGTCTGGTGTGAATCGCTTTCTTGAGGTCATGCCACAGCATCTCAATCGGGTTGAGGTCAGGACTCTGACTGGGCCACTCCAGAAGGCGTATTTTCTTCTGTTTAAGCCATTTTGTTGTTGATTTATTTCTATGCTTTGGGTCGTTGTCCTGTTGCAACACCCATCTTCTGTTGAGCTTCAGCTGGTGGACAGATGGCCTTAAGTTCTCCTGCAAAATGTCTTGATAAATTCATTTTTCATTCGATGATAGCAATCCGTCCAGGCCCTGACGCAGCAAAGCAGCCCCAAACCATGATGCCCCCACCACCATACTTGACAGTTGGGATGAGGTTTTGATGTTGGTGTGCTGTGCCTCTTTTTCTCCACACATAGTGTTGTGTGTTTCTTCCAAACAACTCAACTTTGGTTTCATCTGTCCATAGAATATTTTGCCAGTACTGCTGTGGAACATCCAGGTGCTCTTGTGCAAACTGTAAAAATGGAGCAATGTTTTTTTGGACAGCAGTGGCTTCGTCTGTGGTATCCTCCCATGAAATCCATTCTTGTTTAATGTTTTACGTATCGTAGATTCGCTAACAGGGATGTTAGCATATGCCAGAGACTTTTGTAAGTCTTTAGCTGACACTCTAGGATTCTTCTTCACCTCATTGAGCAGTCTGTGCTGTGCTCTTGCAGTCATCTTGACAGGACGGCCACTCCTAGGGAGAGTACCAGCAGTGCTGAACTTTCTCCATTTATAGATAATTTGTCTTACCGTGGACTGATGAACAGCAAGGCTTTTGGAGATACTTTTATAACCCTTTCCAGCTTTATGCAAGTCAACAATTCTTAATTGTAGGTCTTATGACAGCTCTTTTGTGTGAGGCACCATTTACATCAGGCAATGTTTCTTGTGAAAAGCAAACCCAGAACTGGTGTGTGTTTTTTATAGGGCAGGGCAGCTGTAACCAACACCTCCAATCTCATCTCATTGATTGGACTCCAGTTGGCTGACACCTCACTCCAATTAGCTCTTGGAGATGTCATTAGTCTAGGGGTTCACATACTTTTTCCACCTGCACTGTGAATGTTTACATGGTGTTTTCAATAAAAACATGGTAACATTTAATTCTTTGTGTGTTATTAGTTTAAGCAGACTGTGATTGTCTAATATTGTGACTTAGATGAAGATCAGATCACATTTTATGACCAATTTGTGCAGAAATCCATATAATTCCAAAGGGTTCACATACTTTTTCTTGCAACTGTGTATATATATATATATATATATATATATATATATTTGGAAGGGAAAGTATTTTCTTTAAAAAAAATAAAATTTATATGTGAATGTCCAAAAAAATTATGTGTGAGGATTGGTCAAGGCTATGGGGGGATATGGAGGAGGAGGGATATGGAGGATTGGTCAAGGCTATGGGGGGATATGGAGGAGGCCTTGTTAAAAAAAAAAATATATATATATATATATATATATATATATATATTTATATATAGAGCTAAATATTTTTTTGAGATTTTGTTTGGATGCACAAGTGTATACAGGTAGTATGACTTAGGTCTCTTTAAAAAGAAAGTTTTTATGGTTCTGTTTACAGGCCTTTTACTTGGTTATGTAGACGGTCTGTATATCCAAAAGAATCGTTTTAATGGGTCCGCGAAAGATACCGACAGCACTACATGTGCTGTGAGCATCCGTCTCTATGTTACGCGTCCCTTCAAAAATAATGCAACGTGTCCTCTTCTTGTCAGTTTTGCGTACAAGAATAGGCGTGTTCATTATGGGCTGAGCCTTCAGCCAATAGTGGAAGGCACACAGGCAGCATCCGTGTTTTGCGTATCTGAAAATAGTCGAGCGTGAAGAACCAAACGTTCATTTGAAAGAGCCCAATTATTCATTTAAAAAATAATTTTATGAAATGTATTTATTTGTATAGTAAATAGTTTGTAACTATGTAACATGTAATGGTGACATGTTTTATGCTGTTTCATTATATTTCAACAATCCTGTTCAAGTGTTATTATATAATAAATAACAATATTCCAGTAAAAGTTATTTTATTGTCATAAAATAAGATTTATTTAGTATTTTTTTGGGAGAAAAAGGGAAAATAGACACAGAAAAAAATCTCTATAATAAACATGGTCGTCGCTGTTAGTCCTAGTTTACAAGAACATGTGTGCCCCATTGCCATGCAGCGGATCGATTTACTTTAATGGGTCCATGATCCGCCCGTAAGTATAGGACGAAACCCCCCTGAACCACTAAGGTAGTGCTTCCAAGGTGTCCCATTCCGTGCTGCCGTTCCACAATTCCGGACCCATTGAAGTGAGTGGGTCCGCATCCATGATGAGAGCAGAGGTCTAACGACGACCCAACTGTTGCAAATAGAGTCTCATTTGCATGTACTACAACATAATTCTTTGGTGAATTTTGGACAAATAAAAAAATCAAGGAACCAGTATACATGGATTCATCAAACAAGTGCACACGTAACAGGTCAGCCACTGTAATAGGTTCAATTATGATGACAGATGCCCTTTATCTACTCCATGGCAAGATACTCCGCTGGCTCTTCTCTAAACATCAGAAACCCACAATAATCCTGCTCTGGGTCAGGGAAAACTTTTCTTATGACGGAAACAGCACAAGAAGGAATTGGTCTTCTTTTGGCCACGCCAAGATAGCCATGTATCCAAGCTGTGAACCCACGATAAGCTGTTTTTCTGAGTAGCCTATAATGAAATAGTAAATACTTTTATATATTTTTTTTTTTTTAATTATCTAGTTTACAGAGAATTGAATAGAAACTGAAAAGCCAAATTCAGGTTTTTGAATCAATTCAATAATCTGTTGAACCATCCTTTACAAACATTTACTAACCTGTTCAAATCTTTGTCAGGGGGTGGATGCAACACTTGACCTATTGACCTCATCGACACCTCCACTTTTCCTCGATCTTGACAGAATTGATGAAAGTAGTCATGTTCGATTATACATCCCATTTCTTCTAAATAAGGTTCGATATTTGAGACTTCTTGGCAGCATATTGATTCGACTGGCGTTGGCATTGGTTCACAATTGTTACAAGTACACCATAGCTTATTTCCAAGTCTGTAGTCTGACTCTTCAATTTCAACGTTCTCCTCCGCGTTTGAGGGTCTAGTGGCGTTTTCAGGAAAACAGGGTTCTGAATTGTCAGGACAACCATATTTTTCTTGAAGAGGCTTTTTTTATCCATTCCAACTAGACATGACAAAAATAAATAATCTGAATTATCAAATAAATTGTAGACAAAATTAAAATGCAAATGTAATAAGTTTATTACTTTTTCAGCTCTTGTTGACGCACTCGATGATACTTGATGCGAGTCACTATCCATTCTTATACCTGTTTTATGTAAAAAAAAATAAAAAATTGATATTTTGAGAATTAAAAAATAGTATTCATGGTATTCATTTGAAGGGTACATAATTCCATGTAATAAGGTGTGAGTAACAGTAGTAATGAGATGGTCGATGGGGGTGCTATTTCGGGCAATGCCTCTACTGTCCGATATATATATTATGACCATATTATGACCATCAACAAAACAGTGGCGGAGAGTAAGGATCACCCCCATCATTATTATTGCCATGAGGGGGAATCACCCCCATCATTATTATTGCCATAGGGGGGGATCACCCCCATCATGCTCGTTGCCATAGGGGAGGGGGGATCACCCCCATCATGATTATTGCAATAGGGGGGATCACCCCCATCATGCTCGTTGTCATAGGGGTGGGGGGTCACCCCCATCATTATTATTGCCATAGGGGAGGGGGATTACCCCCATCATTATTATTGCCATAGGGGAGGGGGGATCACCCCCCTCATGATTATTGCCATGGGGGGTGACCCCCATCATGCTCGTTGTCATAGGGGTGGGGGGATCACCCCCATCATTATTATTGCCATAGGGGAGGGGGGATCACCCCCATTATTATTATTGCCATAGGGGGGGTCACCCCATCATGCTCGTTGTCATAGGGGTGGGGGGATCACCCCCATCATTATTATTGCCATAGGGGAGGGGGGATCACCCCCATCATGATTATTGCCATAGGGGGGGATCACCCCCATTATGCTCGTTGTCATAGGGGTGGGGGGGATCACCCCCATCATTATTATTGCCATAGGGGAGGGGGATCACCCCCATCATGCTCGTTGTCATAGGAGTGAGGGATCACCCCATCATTATTATTGTCATAGGGGAGGGGGGATCACCCCCATCATTATGATTGCCATAGGGGGGGGTCATCCCATCATGCTCGTTGTCATAGGGGTGGGGGGATCACCCTCATCATTATTATTGCCATGGGGGGATCACCCCCATCATGATTATTGCCATAGGGGGGGTCACCCCCATCATGCTCGTTGTCATAGGGGTGGGGGGATCACCCCCATCATTATTATTGCCATAGGGGAGGGGGGATCACCCCTATCATTATTATTGCCATAGGGGAGGGGGGATCACCCCCTCATGATTTTTGCCATGGGGGATCACCCCCATCATGCTCGTTGTCATAGGGGTGGGGGGATCACCCCCATCATTATTATTGCCATAGGGGGGGGGATCACCCCATCATTATTATTGCCATGGGGGGTCACCCCCATCATGCTCGTTGTCATAGGGGTGGGGGGATCACCCCCATCATTATTATTGCGATAGGGAAGGGGGATCACCCCCATCATGCTCGTTGTCATAGGGGTGGGGGGATCACCCCCCTCATTATTATTGCGATGGGGGGATCACCCCCATCATTATTATTGCCATAGGGGGGATCACCCCATCATTATTATTGCCATGGGGGGTCACCCCCATCATGCTCGTTGTCATAGGGGTGGGGGGATCACCCCCATCATTATTATTGCCATAGGGAAGGGGGATCACCCCCATCATGCTCGTTGTCATAGGGGTGGGGGGATTACCCCCCTCATTATTATTGCGATGGGGGGATCACCCCCATCATTATTATTGCCATAGGGGGGGATCACCCCCATCATTATTATTGCCATAAGGGAGGGGGGATCACCCCCATCATGATTATTGCCATAGGGGGGGATCACCCCCATCATGCTCGTTGTCATAGGGGTGGGGGGATCACCCCCATCATTATTATTGCCATAGGGGAGGGGGGATCACCCCCATCATTATTATTGCCATAGGGGGGGTCACCCCCAACATGCTCGTTGTCATAGGGGTGGGGGGATCACCCCCATCATTATTATTGCCATAGGGGGGATCACCCCCATCATGCTCATTGTCATAGGGGTGGGGGGATCACCCCCATCATTATTATTGCCATAGGGGTTTCACCCCCATCATGCTCGTTGTCATAGGGGTGGGGGGTTCACCCCCATCATTATTATTGCCATAGGGGGGATCACCCCCATCATGCTTGTTGTCATAGGGGTGGTGGGATCACCCCCATCATTATTATTGCCATGGGGGGATCACCCCCATCATGCTCGTTGTCATAGGGGAGGGGGGGATCACCCCCATCAATATTATGGCCATAGGGTGTGGGGGTGAATCCCCCCATCATGCTCATTGTCATAGGGGAGGGGGGATAACCCCCATCATGCTCGTTTGTCTAGGGGGGTACATTGGAACAACTTTGCTCGTTGTCTAGGGGTGTTTTACACACTTACCTACGGGATCTGGGTGCTGCTGCTGCCGTCTCCGATGCTCAGCGAGGAATGCAAGATGGCGCCGGCTCCGGATAGACGAAATGGCTCCAGTTCTCTGAAGTCTCGCGAGAACTGGAGCGTCTTCTCCCTGGCTAAGAGCGGAGTGCGCTCCGTGCCAGGGAGAAGATGGAAGGCACGCCCGGGAGAACTTTTAAAGCCAGCCCATTTGAGGCTGGCTCATTAGCATAAATGGCGGGAATTATTCCGGGGGGCATAGCGGACAAATGGGGGCACAGAATGAAAAAATAATTAACGTTCAAGAAATCATGGGGGCATGTAAGTAACGCTACAGTCTTAGTTTAATTTTTTTTTTTAGGGGAAAGGTCCTCTTTAACCACTTCAGCCCCGCTAGGTGAAACCCCCTTCATGACCAGAGCACTTTTTACACTTCGGCACTACACTCCTTTCACCGTTTATCGCTCGGTCATGCAACTTACCACCCAAATGAATTTTACCTCCTTTTCTTCTCACTAATGGAGCTTTCATTTGGTGGTATTTTATTGCTGCTGACATTTTTACTTTTTTTGTTATTAATCAAAATGTAACGATTTTTTTGCAAAAAAATGACATTTTTCACTTTCAGCTGTAAAATTTTGCAAAAAAAACGACATCCATAAATAAATTTTTCACCAAATTTATTGTTCTACATGTCTTTGATAAAAAAAAAATGTTTGGGCAAAAAAAAAATGGTTTGGGTAAAAGTTATAGCATTTACAAACTATGGTACAAAAATGTGAATTTCCGCTTTTTGAAACAGCTCTGACTTTCTGAGCACCTGTCATGATTCCTGAGGTTCTACAATGCCCAAACAGTAGAAAACCCCCACAAATGACCCCATTTCGGAAAGTAGACACCCTAAGTTATTCGCTGATGGGCATAGTGAGTTCATAGAACTTTTTATTTTTTGTCACAAGTTAGCGGAAAATGATGATGATTTTATTTTTTATTTTTTTCTTACAAAGTCTCATATTCCACTAACTTGCGACAAAAAATAAAAATTCTAGGAACTCGCCATGCCCCTCACGGAATACCTTGGGATGTCTTCTTTCCAAAATGGGGTCACTTGTGGGGTAGTTATACTGCCCTGGCAATTTAGGGGCCCAAATGTGTGAGAAGAACTTTGCAATCAAAATGTGTAAAAAATGACCGGTGAAATCCAAAAGGTGCACTTTGGAATATGTGCCCCTTTGCCCACCTTGGTAGCAAAAAAGTGTGACACATCTGGTATCGCCGTACTCAGGAGAAGTTGGGGAATGTGTTTTGGGGTGTCATTTTACATATACCCATGCTGGGTGAGAAAAATATCTTGGTCAAATGCCAACTTTGTATAAAAAAATGGGAAAAGTTGTCTTTTGCCAAGATATTTCTCTCATCCAGCATGGGTATATGTAAAATGACACCCCAAAACACATTCCCCAACTTCTCCTGAGTACGGCGATACCAGATGTGTCACACTTTTTTGCTGCCAAGGTGGGCAAAGGGGCACATATTCCAAAGTGCACCTTTCGGATTTCACCGGTCATTTTTTACAGATTTTGATTGCAAAGTACTTCTCACACATTTAGGCCCCTAAATTGCCAGGGCAGTATAACTACGCCACAAGTGACCCCATTTTGGAAAGAAGACACCCCAAGGTATTCTGTGAGGGGCATGGCGAGTTCCTAGAATTTTTATTTTTTGTCACAAGTTAGCGGAAAATGATGATTTTTTTTTTCTTTCTCTTTTTTCCTTACAAAGTCTCATATTCCACTAACTTGCGACAAAAAATAAAAATTCTAGGAACTCGCCATGCCCCTCACGGAATACCTTGGGGTGTCTTCTTTCCAAAATGGGGTCACTTGTGGCGTAGTTATACTGCCCTGGCAATTTAGGGGCCCAAATGTGTGAGAAGTACTTTGCAATCAAAATCTGTAAAAAATGACCGGTGAAATCCGAAAGGTGCACTTTGGAATATGTGCCCCTTTGCCCACCTTGGCATCAAAAAAGTGTCACACATCTGGTATCGCCGTACTCAGGAGAAGTTGGGGAATGTGTTTTGGGGTGTCATTTTACATATACCCATGCTGGGTGAGAGAAATATCTTGGCAAAAGACAACTTTTCCCATTTTTTTATACAAAGTTGGCATTTGACCAAGATATTTTTCTCACCCAGCATGGGTATATGTAAAATGACACCCCAAAACACATTGCCCAACTTCTCCTGAGTACGGCGATACCAGATGTGTCACACTTTTTTGCTGCCAAGGTGGGCAAAGGGGCACATATTCCAAAGTGCACCTTTCGGATTTTGCAGGGCATTTTTTACACATTTTGATTGCAAAGTTCTTCTCACACATTTGGGCCCCTAAATTGCCAGGGCAGTATAACTACCCCACAAGTGACCCCATTTTGGAAAGAAGACACCCCAAGGTATTCCGTGAGGGGCATGGCGAGTTCCTAGAATTTTTTATTTTTTGTCGCAAGTTAGTGGAATATGAGACTTTGTAAGGAAAAAAGAAAAAAAATGAAAAATCATCATTTTCCGCTAACTTGTGACAAAAAATAAAAAATTCTAGGAACTCGCCATGCCCCTCACGGAATACCTTGGGGTGTCTTCTTTCCAAAATGGGGTCACTTGTGGCGTAGTTATACTGTCCTGGCAATTTAGGGGCCCAAATGTGTAAGAAGTACCTTGCAATCAAAATGTGTAAAAAATGGCCTGCGAAATCCGAAAGGTGCCCCTTTGCCCACCTTGGCTGCAAAAAAGTGTTACACATGTGGTATCGCCATACTCAGGAGAAGTTGGGGAATGTGTTTTGGGGTGTCATTTTACATATACCCATGCTGGGTGAGAGAAATATCTTGGCAAAAGACAACTTTTCCCATTTTTTTATACAAAGTTGGCATTTGACCAAGATATTTTTCTCACCCAGCATGGGTATATGTAAAATGACACCCCAAAACACATTGCCCAACTTCTCCTGAGTACGGCGATACCACATGTGTGACACTTTTTTGCAGCCTAGATGCGCAAAGGGGCCCAAATTCCTTTTAGGAGGGCATTTTTAGACATTTGGATCCCAGACTTCTTCTCACACTTTCGGGCCCCTAAAAAGCCAGGGCAGTATAAATACCCCACATGTGACCCCACTTTGGAAAGAAGACACCCCAAGGTATTCAATGAGGGGCATGGCGAGTTCCTAGAATTTTTTTTTTTTTTGCATAAGTTAGCGGATATTGATTTTTTTTTTTTTTTTTTCTCACAAAGTCTCCCTTTCCGCTAACTTAGGACAAAAATTTCAATTTTTCATGGACTCAATATGCCCCTCACGGAATACCTTGGGGTGTCTTCTTTCCGAAATGGGGTCACATGTGGGGTATTTATACTGCCCTGGCTTTTTAGGGGCCCTAAAGCGTGAGAAGAAGTCTGGAATATAAATGTCTAAAAATGTTTACGCATTTGGATTCCGTGAGGGGTATGGTGCGTCCATGTGAGATTTTATTTTTTGACACAAGTTAGTAGAATATGAGACTTAGTAAGAAAAAACAAAAACAAACAAAAAATTTCCGCTAACTTGTGCCCAAAAAAATGTCTAAATGGAGCCTTACCAGGGGGGGGGGGGGGGGGGGTGATCAATGACAGGGGGGTGATCAATGACAGGGGGGTGATCACCCATATAGACTCCCTGATCACCCCCCTGTCATTGATCACCCCCCCTGTAAGGCTCCATTCAGACATCCGCATGATTTTTTACGGATCCATGGATACATGGATCGGATCCACAGAACGCATGCAGACGTCTGAATGGAGCCTTACAGGGGGATTATCAATGACAGGGGGTGATCAGGGTAATCAGGGTGATCACCCCCCTGTCACTGATCACCCCCCCTGTAAGGCTCCATTCAGACATCCGCATGATTTTTTACGGATCCATGGATACATGGATTGGATCCACAGAACGCATGCGGACGTCTGAATGGAGCCTTACAGGGGGGTTATCAATGACAGGGGGTGATCAGGGTAATCAGGGTGATCACCCCCCTGTCACTTATCACCCCCCCTGTAAGGCTCCATTCAGACATCCGCATGATTTTATACGGATCCATGGATACATGGATCGGATCCACAAAACGCATGCGGACGTAGGAATGGCGCCATACAGGGGGGGTATCAATGTCAGGGGGTGATCAGGGTAATCAGGGTAATCACCCCCATGTCACTGATCACCCCCCCTGTAAGGCTCCATTCAGACATCCGCATGATTTTTTACGGATCCATGGATACATGGATCGGATCCACAGAACGCATGCGGACGTCTGAATGGAGCCTTACAGGGGGGTTATCAATGACAGGGGGTGATCAGGGTAATCAGGGTGATCACCCCCCTGTCACTGATCACCCCCCCTGTAAGGCTCCATTCAGACATCCGCATGATTTTTTACGGATCCATGGATAGGATCCACAGAACGCATGCGGACGTCTGAATGGAGCCTTACAGGGGGGTTATCAATGACAGGGGGTGATCAGGGTAATCAGGGTGATCACCCCCCTGTCACTGATCACCCCCCCTGTAAGGCTCCATTCAGACATCCGCATGATTTTTTACGGATCCATGGATACATGGATCGGATCCACAAAACGCATGCGGACGTCTGAATGGAGCCTTACAGGGGGGTTATCAATGACAGGGGGGTGATCAGGGAGTGTATATGGGTGATCACCCGCCTGTCATTGATCACCCCCTGTAAGGCTCCATTCAGACGTCCGCATGTGTTTTGCGGATCCGATCCATGTATCCATGGATCCGTAAAAATCATGCGGACGTCTGAATGGAGCCTTACAGGGGAGTGATCAATGACAGGGGGTGATCAGGGAGTGTATATGGGTGATCACCCGCCTGTCATTGATCACCCCCCTGTAAGGCTCCATTCAGACGTCCGTATGCTTTTTGCGGATCCGATCCATGTATCCGTGGATCCGTAAAAATCATACGGACGTCTGAACGGAGCCTGACAGGGGGGTGATCAATGACAGGGCGGTGATCAATGACAGGGGGGTGATCAGGGAGTTTATATGGGGTGATCATGGGTGATCATGGGTGATATGGGGTGATCAGGGGTTTATAAGGGGTTAATAAGTGACCGGGGGGGGGGGGTGTAGTGTAGTGTGGTGTTTGGTGCTACTGTACTTACCTACCTGAGTCCTCTGGTGGTCGATCCTAACAAAAGGGACCACCAGAGGACCAGGTAGGAGGTATATTAGACGCTGTTATGAAAACAGCGTCTAATATACCTGTTAGGGGTTAAAAAATTCGGATCTCCAGCCTGCCAGCGAGCGATCGCCGCTGGCATGCTGGAGATCCACTCGCTTACCTTCCGTTCCTGTGAGCGCGCGCGCCTGTGCGCGCGCGTTCACAGGAAATCTCGGCTCTCGCGGGAGGACGCGTATATGCGTCCACCCAGAAGAGCAGGACCGCCGGCAGGACGCAATCCTGCGTACGGCGGTCCTGAGGAGGTTAAGTGTCCCGTTTGCTTGTTTGTATTTGTTATATTCCCTGTTGTTGTATCTAGGCCTGAGACAGAGACTTCCATTCGGCCATCTGGGAAGGAATGGTTTGTCTCTGGTCCTATACTTATTCCAGGGCCTTATAGGGAATTCAGGGCCAAGGTATCCTGCTTATGAATATTCCTACCTTCAAGGTCTATTCACCAGAAGATTGTGGCATAAATGGCAGCGCTACCTTACCTAGAGTGGAGCCTTCTTTATATGCTAGCTCTCCCTCTAGAGTGGGACGAGTTTAGCTAGTTAGGAGTTAGTTGAGAGTACACCTTTTTAGTTGAAGGAAGCAGGTCCTTGTCCCTCCTGTATGAGCCTTGCCAAGGCCAGCAAGAGCACCTTCATCTCTGCTGTACATAGAGGCCAAAGCCTAAAGCCTCTGAAGCCAGGAGTAAAATTCCCTGGACAAAGACAAAGCTAAAGACAGACCAGGCTACAGAAAGTGAAGTATAGCAAAAAGAAAAAGATTCCTATTTTGTCCTGTTAGCACAGCAGAGCCAGAAAGCAACAGATGTAGCAGGGCTGAGTGTCCAAAGCCTGCTGGTAACCAAGACCAAGCTTGAAGATTGTTTCTGATGAATGTTTATGCAAGTAAAGCTGTTATCGACTTCAACATAAAGTATGGACTCCATTTCTTTCTCCATCCCTTCCATCAACTACCCCTTGATTTTCTTCACATGACTATGCCTGAGATTCCAGCGTATCCATGTAGGAGCATTGTGATACTTACCACACCATTAGGGACATTTAGGCCACCCTATACCACTCTGGCATTCCTACAACTGGGTACCACCATATTACTAAACGGGGCCCTGTGTCCTTGTTGCTTCAATGCAACTGGCGTCATGACAAACAACTTATTTCACCTTAAGGGGATTCCATGGACTTGGACCCCTGTGTGCTGCAGATCCGCAATTTGTGGGCCGCAAAACAAGGCACATTCCTGTGCATGAGCTCTAAGATCGAGTTCACACTTCAGTTATCTGGTCAGTTATTTCCATCAGTTATTGTGAGCCAAAATCCATTGTGAAGCCTACTTAGAGATCATGGAAAGATTTATTCTGTGTTTTTGACCCACACTTGGTTTGGTTCACAATAACTGATGGAAATAACTGACCAAATAACTGGAGTGTGAACTCATCCTAAGGGTACATTCACACGTCTGCAAGTGTTTTGCGGATGCGCAAAACACTGACACCGGCCAATTGCACATGGCTGGCACTATAATAGAAAATGCCTATTCTTGTCCACTATTGCGGACAAGAATAGGACATATATTTTTTTTTTTTTGTGGAGCCGCAGAACAGAAGTGCACATGCGGACAGCTTTTCCAGCCCAATTGAAAATGAATTGGTTTGGATCCATTTGGCGATGTTGCGGAACAGATCCATTTTGTGGACATGTGAATGGACCCTTAGGTGTAGGAGGGCTTCATGTCTCTCCTCTGATGGCAGATGTTGGGGGAGCCAAGAACCAGGCAGTTGGATTTCAACTTTCACATCCATTTATTCTAGAGCAGCAACTTTCTCCCCATTCATGACATATACACACAAAACCAGTGATAGCTATTGGCCGAAATGGCTTCCGGTCTAGGACTATCCATTGTGTATGGCCAGCCTTATCCTTTACTGTATTTTAGCAACTTTTTATTACTTGAAGGTTATTATTCTAGAAATCACTATATCCAATTAGGCTGTAGCTAGTCTTGATTTTGGTTGCCACCAAGTACAGGAAGAAAATAATTTCTGATTTTATGGTGTACTTAAAATAATTGGTAGATACAAGGGGAATTTATTATTCCCCTATACTACTTTCCTGGCATAAAAAGTTGCAAAACTCTGTGTTTATGACCTTTTAAAGGCCACTACAACAACATTTTCTATGTCACTTCTGCCACTTACCAAAAGGGGGAAATAACATGGGCAAGTCTAGTGGGCCTTGCATATTTAACTTCTTTTGAAAAAGACAGAAGTCTACTGCATCTCCGAGCTGCTATGCATTCCTGTTTAGGCACATTAGCTGTCAGACTTGTGCCTCGCCAAATGGTGCATCCTCCAGCAGGGCAGGGGATATCACATAAGAAATTCCCCCCACAGAGCTCCATGGATCCATAAAAGTGATGTCATTATGAATAGCATTTATTTTTCCCTGGAATTTAACATATTCCCATATGGTCAGCTATCCCCTTGCTCCTATACCATTTTTATCAACACAGTTTTTTTATTTTTTTATTTGTTTTTCAAAAGGATAAAGAAAAATGAGATGTGCATGGAGCCTTGAACAATATGTACCATACTACGCAAAACACCCACGCTGGTGAATGAAAAACTTACCTGGCAACACAGCATGTTCTGTTCTCCAAGTCATATTCCCAGAACATTTGTTTGGAGTGGTGTTGGGCTCAGTTAACCCGAATTAGTTCCAAGTCAATGGACAAAAGGCTTAATTAGATACTATTAAGGAAAGAGAGGACCCTATCCAGAGACATGGTTGGTGGCAAGCTGTATTTAATGCATGCAATGATAGAACAAAAGATATATTGTTGTAGTTTCATGTTGGTAATGGACTTTTCACAATGCTGTTATTTTCAGGACCCTGTACTTGATTTTTGACCTCATTATTAGCCACAAATGTAAGATGAAGAAAACAAAGTTCTATTGATTCATATGGTTAGGTCGCCAGGCATTTCCAGTGCATTTATTAATCACGTTGTGAATGTGCCTTTCAGCTATCCAGGTCAAATAGGGGAGTTACCATAGGTGGAAATTTAAAGATTTTAATATTCAGTAAATTCATAGAGCTGATGGAGAGGTTATAGGTCACATCAATGATCAAATCACTTAAAAAGGTTACGCATTAACATCAATGTAGTAATTATCTAATAAGCTCAGGCAATTTTAATGCAACAGTTATGGGGTAATGATGGAGCACTCAGTAGAGCCTGGTACCATAAAAAGGCATAGGTTAAGTGGAAATTCAGCAAGAAAGCTCCAGTTTAAAGTGCCAACTGGATGAATAGACAAAAGGATTTCAAATAGAGTGAAAGTTATTAGTGAACTACATATTATTCATAGGAGTATATGTGAACCAATGCTATGTGCACAGCAAAGATATTTTGAGGTACTAAAGGTCAGTATTTTATTAGTGTATATGCAGATGAGGCCATAAAATTGAGCACCAGGCAGTATTGTCTATGGCAGGGGTGGGGAACCTTCCGGCCCACAGGCCACATATGGCCCCCGAGAACAATTCATGTGGCCCCCGGCCAGAACATATAGTGAAAATGCTAATGATTGCTTCCATTATGAAAGCGGTCATTAGTATGCAGGAGGCAAGGGAAGTGAGAACAGCACTGCACTGGCTGTTCTCACCTTCCCTGGTCTTCTTCCGGACCAGCTCTGTGTCCTGACACATACAGTGTCTGGACATAGTGCACATAGACGCGCACTATGACCTGACACTGTGCGCTGTCAGGTCACAGTACAGCATGGAGGGAAGAAGACCAGAGAGGGTAAGTGAATCTTTTAATCGTCTGATCTGAGGTCTGATTGGATGCTTGGGGGTCTGATAGGGGCTGATCTGAGGCTAATTTAGGGTGGGGAAGGTCGGATCTGAAGCTGGGGGGTCTGATCTGAGGCCGAAGGGTCTGATGGGGCTGATCTGAGGCTGGGGAGGGTCTGATGAGGGTCTGATCTGAGGCTGGGGGTCTGATGGGGGTGTGATCTGGGGCTGGAAGTTCTGATGGGGGTATGATCTAAGGCTGGGGAGGGTCTGATCTGAGCCTGGGGGGTCTGATATGAGGCTAGGGAGGGTCTGATGGGGGTCTGATCTGAGGCTGGGGGGCTCTAGTGGGGGCTGATCTGAGGCTAGGGAGGGTCTGATGGGGGCTGATCAGAGGCTTGGGGGTCTGATCTAAGGCTGGGAGGTCTGATGGGGCTGAACTGAGGCTAGGGAGGGTCTGATGGGTGTCTGATCTGAGGCTGGGGGGTCTGATGGGGCTGAAATGAGGCTAGGGAGGGTCTGATGGGTGTCTGATATGAGGCTGGTGTTTCTGATGAGGGTCTGATCTGAGGCTGGGGGTTTGATGGGGGTCTGATCTGAGGTAGGGGGGTCTGATGGGGACTGATCTGAGGCTAGGGAGGGTCTGATAGAGGTCTGATCTGAGGCTGAAGTGGGCTGGGGGTCTTATAGGAGGCTGATAGAGGTGGGGGGCAGATTTGAGACTGAAAAAGTCAGGGACAGTTGTGAAGGAAGAGGCAGGGACAGTGGCAGGGCCTCCTAGATTTAGCTTGGCTGCCATTAATGCCAAGCTAAGAACTAAATAAATAACATTCTGACCTTTAAAATTAGACTGCTATGTTTGGTTAAAATGGTGCCTGTACTATGTGTAATATATATAGTACAGGCACCATTTTGTGCAGCAAACATACAGGGCTCTAGATTTTTTTAAATTGTAGTGCAATTTATGTAACTTACCTCTAAGTCAGTTATATATTTAACCAAATATATCAGTCAAATTTTTAAGTAAAGAATTTTGTATGGCCCGCGAATGATGTTACAAATATCCAAATGGCCCTCGGCAGCAAAAAGGTTCCCCACCTTTAGAATAATGTATATGCGTATGCAACTACAATACTGAAATCATTCTGTAACCACCATTATCAAAGTCTTTACTAACGAGATCACAGCAACAATTTAAAAAAGAAATGGCAGCAGCTGCTTAAGGGCCTAGAGGCCGAGGACATGAGCTCAGGTGTGGAAATGCTGCTATCCCTATTGGATGTGCTGTGGAAATCTTATATCAAGGGGGTGTAGCGCAGTGAGGGGGCACTCTTAAAGTGAAAACATACCCATGCAAAGCTGGGTTATCCTGTATATATAGATATACATATATGAATTTCTGTCTGTCTGTCTGGAGGTTCTTTATGCGCGACCAAACGACTGGACCGAGCCTCACCAAATTTGGCACACAGGTACAGCAGGTGTCCGGGAAGATTTTAGATCTCAGCTCTCTAGGACATATCATTCCTGAGATATTCGCTCTCTAGGAAGTACCGTTCCTGAGATATTCCTAAAACATTACCCACATTAGCTAATACAAGCATGCAAGTCTTTCTCTTCAAATCCCAACTGCCATAAACACAGTTTCACTCCAGGTTTCCATAACAACCCTGCCCTTATTTCCTTTACTGCTTAAAGGGGTGGGCACTGTGGAGGGGCGGGCACTGTGGAGGTCACTGTTATTGAAGGGGCGGTCACTGTGGAGGTCACTGTTATTAAATGGGCGGGCACTGTGGAGGTCACTGTTATTAAAGGGGCGGGCGCTATAGAGGTCCCTGTTAAAGGGGCAGACTATGTGAAAGTCAATGTTAAAGGGGTGGTCACTGTGAAAGTCACTGTTAACCCCTTAAGGACTCGGCCCTATTTCACCTTATGGACTTGGCCATTTTTTGCAAATCTGACCAGTGTCATTTTAAGTGCTAATAACTTTAAAACGCTTTGACTTATCCAGGCCATTCTGAGATAGTTTTTTCGTCGAATATTGTACTTCATGACACTGGTAAAATGAAGTTAAAAAAAAACATTTTTATTTATAAAATAATACCAAATTTACCAAATTTCTCTACTTCTATAATACATAGTAATACCTCAAAAATAGTTATTACTTTACATTCCCCATATGTCTACTTCATGTTTGGATCATTTTGGGAATGATATTTTTTTTTTTGGGGATGTTACAAGACTTAGAAATTTAGAAGCAAATTTTGAAATTTTTCTGAAATTTTCTAAAACCCAATTTTTAGGGACCAGTTCAGGTCTGAAGTCACTTTGCGAGGCTTACATAATAGAAACCACCCAAAAATGACCCCCATTCTATAAACTACCCCCTCAAGGTATTCAAAACTGATTTTAAAAACTTTGTTAACCCTTTAGGTGTTCCACAAGAATTAATGGAAAATAGAGATGCAATTTCAAAATTTCACTTTTTTGGCAGATTTTCCATTTTAATACATTTTTTCCAGTTGCAAAGCAAGGGTTAACAGCCAAACCAAACTCAATATTTATGGCCCTGATTCTGTAGTTTACAGAAACACCCCATATGTGGTCGTAAACTACTGTACGGGGACACGGCAGGGCACAGAAGGAAAGAATGCCATACGGTTTTTGGAAGGCAGATTTTGCTGGACTGTTTTTTTTTGACACCATGTCCCATTTGAAGCCCCCCTGATGCACCCCTAGAGTAGAAACTCCAATAAAGTGGCCCCATTTTAGAAACTACAGGATAGGGTGGCAGTATTGGTGGTACTAGTTTAGGGTACATATGATTTTTGGTTTCTTTATATTACACTTTTTGTGAGGCAAGATAACAAGAAATAGCTGTTTTGGCACAGTTTTTATTTTTTGTTATTTACAACATTCATTTGACAGTGAATGTGATATTTTTATAGAGCCGGTCAATACGAACGCGGAAATACCAAATATGTATACTTTTTTTTATTTATGTAAGTTTTACACAATAACAGCTTTTTTTAAACAAAAATAAATGATGTTTTAGTGTCTCCATATTCTGAGCTATAGTTTATTTTTATTTTTTGGGTGATTGTCTCATATAGGGGCTCATTTTTTGCGGGATGAGGTGACGGTTAGACTGGTACTATTTTGGTGGGCAAACGCCTTTTTGATCGCTTGCTGTTGTACTTTTTGTGATGTAAGGTGACAAAAAAATGGTTTATTTATCACAGTTTTTTTTTTTTTTACGGTGTTCATCTGAGGGGTTAGGTCATGTGATATGTTTATAAAGCCGGTCGATACGGACGCGGTGATACCTAATATGTATACTTTTTTTTATCCTATTTTTTACCAATTTCTTTTAACTTTATTTGTGGAAAATGATGTTTTTGTTTATTTTTACTTGAAACTTAAAATTTTTTGGGGGGAAAAACTTTATTTTTTCAACTACTTTGTAATACTGTGTGTATTACTCATACAGCTTCTGGCCTGTGAGATCCAGGGGGCTGGATCTCACAGGCTCGTCACCGGAAGGATGCCTTTCTTAGACATTGTGCTGCCTTCCATGCCATCGGGTCCCCCCCACAGCCGCATGGGGACCTGATGGCACCGCCGAACACCGCCGCCGCACCATGTAAAATCTGCAAACACATGACCCCCCCCCGGCGTTGTGACAGGATGGTCGCTGAATGATTTCAGCGGGCATCTTGTCACAATTAACCCCCGCCGTGCCGCAATCTACTTTTAAACTTAGGACGTACCAGTGCGTCCTGAGTCCTTAAGGACTCGGAAAAGGTGGCGTACCGGTATGTCCTAAGTCCCTAAGGGGTTAAAGGGGTGGTCACTGTGAAAGTCACTGTTAAAGGGGCGGTTACTGTGAAAGTCTCTGTTAAAGGGGCGGTCACTGTGAAAGTCACTGTTAAAGGGGCGGTCACTGTTAACATCACAGTTTTTTTTTCTTTAACGTTCTTTATTAAAGATCCAACATTTACAATAAAAGTACTGAAAAACATATAACTCTTAGCATTTTTGTTTTGTTTTGTTTTTTAGGTAAATTACCCTCTCGGTCCCACCCACTACCCACCCATGATGCGTCCTCCCCTCACCGCCTCCCCCTCGGAAACAAACAGGGGAGAGAAAGGGAGGGCTGGAGAAATCAGAGGAAGCTCTAGGGACTCCAGTCTCCCCAGATTGTACAACGTTTTTTCTCGCTATTTCTTTGCTTATACAGAATATGTTCATATCTCTTGTTGGTATTTATCAGGTTTAACCATGTATTCATACTGGGAGGATCTTGCGAAAACCAGGAACGAGCTATCAGCAATCTGGCAAGAAACATTATCTAGTAGAGAAGATTTTTTTTGTATTGCTGACAACTCACTTTAGCAAGATTTCCCAGTACCCAACATTCGACAGTAAAAGGAATCAATACATTCAGTTTTCCCTCTAAGTAATCATGAATAGTCTCCCAATATTGTTTCAGCTCTTGACAAAACCAGAACATATGCAAATAGTCAGCGTCAGGAATATCACAACTCGGGCAGTTGGAATCACTCCTGATACCACATCTCTTAAGCCAAAGGAGGGTAACATAAAGTCTATGTAAAATATTAAACTGTACCACAATGTGATTAAAATTATGTGAAACCGCTTTTAAATCCTGAACTAGCTTTTCCTGATCATCCAGGCGGGTCGTTGCACATTCATTTTGCTAAGCCCTCTGTCCTAGAGAACAGGTATCTTCAAATTGTGCTATAATTATGTTTTTATAAAGTTGAGAAATCTTCATCCTATGCTCCAAATTCCCTATCAAATCGTTAAATTGTGTAGAAGTGTGTATTTCAAGCCTATTTTTCTTTTTAATACTTAAAAGTGACGATCTTAACTGTAAGTAGCGAAACCATAGTAGTTTCTGCGACTTTTCTATTTGTGATAATACCTTGAATGATACTATATCCCCGTTACCTACTACCTGTCTCACATATTTTTTGCCAATATGGAATTCTACCCAATTTAAGTAGAGTGTGCATATGCCTATTATACCACAAGGGAGTACATCCAATTGAACCCTTCAATCCAAACCAAAATCTAATTGAATACCATGACTTCATGAAGAGATTCCTGGCAAATTTAAATTCCTTTTCTGGGTCGGTCAATTTATCTGACTTCAATAGCGTAAAAAAATTATCATAAGGAGATCTATTCAGTAAGTGCTTAGAGATAGGCGAAGCCATGTTGATATTTTAGACCTCAACTTATTTATCAGTAGCAATGAAATCATCCAAAGGGGCGGTCACTGTTAAAGGGGGGGAGGAGTCACTGTAAAAGTCACTTTTAAAGGGGCAGGCATGGTGGAGGTCTCTGTTAAAGAGGTGGGCACAGTGGAAGTCACTGTTAAAGGGGCGGGCACTGTAAAGGTCACTGTCAAAGAGGTGGGGACTAAGTTCACTGTTAAAGGGGTGGTCAATGCTTAAGGGGTGGTCACTGTTAAAGGGGAGGGCACTGTGGAGATCACTGCTAAAAGGGCGGGCACTGTGGAGGTCATTGTTAAAGGGGCGGGTACTGTAGAGGTCACTGTTATGGGGGAAACTGTCGATCTTTTTACTACACACGGAAACATAAAATAAAATAGATGAAATATACCCGTGCGAAGCCAATACAACCCACATTAGCCAATACAACGTCGAAGCTGACGCCTCCCTACGAAGCTGAGGCGAAACGCTTGCCGAGGTTCCTATCCTGTCCTGTGCCTGCTGCCTATTACCATCAATTATGTCCTGTGGTATGCTTTTGCTTTCTATCTGAAGTTAATAGATGGGCTCCTCCATATCCTTTACTACAAGGTTTTTTTTTTGTTTGTTTTTTAGGTTTCAACCTTTCCCTCCATTGCTAGATTCTAGCACCTGTTTTATTATTTTTCTTTAACTGCACTTTGAGTTGAGCTCTGCCTAGTGGTTATTTACCAGGGTGATGACCATATGCATTATACTTCATAACATTATCAGGGCTACTATGTGGTGAATCACCCCGATATATACCATTGGCATACTTGACATGTTTTCCACCTTTTGGTGGGTATTTGTTTTAAATATATAATAAACCCCTCCCCCCCCAAAAAATTTTTTACTAACTCCCCATTTTCCAAACAAAAAGGTGGTATGACTGCTTGCAGAATTGTTGGAACTATCCAAATATAACATTACTCATCCTGAAAGGTGAATAGTGTAAATTAAAAACAAAACACCTGACTGAGTCTCCTATAGGCATGGTAGATGTGTATGTATATACATGATTTGTCCATTGTTGAAAACATTTGTTTAGAATAAAAAGAGGTAAATAAGTAGGCACAAAATTTCTATATACTCGTGTGAGCTCACTCTGGTTAAGGGTCCCATAAGAATATGCTTTTTTTTTTTTCCTTAGATTTAACTTATTAGTTGAAAATGGACATCCGTTCATTTTATTCAGCATTTAATGTTAAGGCCAAGAAGGCTGAAGAGCAGCAGCAACAACAAGAAAAAAGTCAGCCTGGTCCTTCTTCTTTGTTTGAGGAATGTGAAGCGCTTGAGGATGACGTTAAATATGAGTGCGACACTGCTGAAAAGATAGATGATGATGATAAAGAACCTTCATTCCAGATTGAAGAAGGAAGCACCTCCTCACAAAGCAATATCCAGCACAGTGCTTATGAAGAGGTTTTCAGTAAAGCCATACTGCCACAAAGAGAAGAAACATCTGCTACCACCAGTGAAAAAACAAAGGTGCAAGGACCAGATGATATCAGCCGATGCACCACAGAAGGGCCAAGACAGCCTGTGTTAAAAAAATATCCCTCTAAAAAAATGGCAGAGCGCTTCAGGTCATTCTGACCACAGTGGTTTAAATCATTTGAATGGCTGGAGTATTCTATTTCCCAGGATGCAGCGTACTGTTTCCCATGCCGTTTTTTTTCTACCTCAAAGTATCTCCATGGGCATGTGAAAAAAGTACCATTTGTAAACATAGGGTACACAAACTGGAAAAATGCACTTGAAAGTGGAAAGGGAATTTTAAAGCATGAGAAGTCAGCATCACACAAAGATTCATATGTCAGATGGGAGGATTTAAAAAAAAGTGTAACCCAAGATACATCGATCATGAAGGATCTGACTAAAGCTCATACAAGAGAGGTTAACGAAAATAGGCATTATATAAAAACAATAGCACAAGTTTTGCTGCTAACATCGAAGACCAAAATTGCCCAGCGAGAGCATCGGTATAATGCAGATAATATCAATCATGGAAATGTTCGGGAAATTTTATATTTAATTGCTGAAAAAGATAGCATTGTAAGAAAAAAAAATAGTGGACCAAGAAATGCAAGATATCTGCACCCATCTATTCAGAATGAACTGCTGTCAATCGGGGCTGCTCTTGTTAGAGAAGGTATTGCACAGAGCATTAAAGGAAGTCCCTTTTCCATCGTTGCCGATGAAACAAAAGATCTAAGTAAAACAGAACAACTGTCTGTCGTAGTACGATTTTTCATGATCAGACAGTCCATGAATGTTACTTAAAATTTTATGCAGCAGATAGCCTTAATGCCGAATCTCTAACAAGATATATATTCCATGTCCTAACATCTTTTAGGCATAGACAAAAATGACTGTGTTGGACAAGGCTACGATGGAGCGTCTGTAATGAGTGGCCGACTGCATGGCGTGCAAGCACGCATTAAAAAGGAAGTGCCTTGTGCACTTTATATTCATTGTATGAATCACCGCCTCAACCTCGTCATCGTGGACACTGTAAAGAATGTACAGTCAGCATCTGAGTTTTTTGTAAAACTAGAAAAGCTGTATGTGATTTGCAGTACTTCAGTAGTTCACTCAATATTTTGTAAAGTGCAACAAGAAATGTCAAGCAAGCCAACTATACAGCTTAAGCAACTAAGTGACACAAGGTGGACAGGCCAACATGCGGCCGGCAATGCTGTACTTAAAACGCTTGACCCTCTGCTGGAAATGCTTAATATTTTAGCTGAAGGAACCCATACTGAGAGAGCAGTTGAGGCAAAATCCATTCGCCAGTTCATTGACTTTGGTTTTATTCTGGCGCTAGTGTTTTTTGAAAATATATTGAAAGGGACCCAGACTCTCTCTAGCATGTTACAAGCCAAAGATCTTGACTTGGCATCAGCTGTCCTTGTGCGAACAGTCACACAAGAGCTTAAAGAAGTTCGCCATCCAGAGAGTGAACCTGAAGCTTCTGCTTATTCTGCAACAATAGAAAGTGTGTGGGCAGAAACTATCAAGTTGAGCATGAAGTGTGGAATATCATCACCCACTGAAGATTCTTTAGAGCCGCCTTCCAAGAAGCGAGATCGCCGGCCCCCTTTCCATTTAAGAAATAGCATCATTTTTGAAACTGTAGGTCATAGACAACAACTGCTCAAAAAAGATTTCATTAAAATGTTCATGTATGTTGTTCTTGACAGAATCATTTCAGAGCTAAAATCTCGATTCTCCAAAGATTCTATGGAGATCATGGAAGGTGTACAGTCTTTGAATCCCCGATCAGATTCCTTTCTACTTTTTGAGAAATTGCTACCAATGGCCAAATTCTATGCATGCAACATATAAAACTTGGAGATTGAGCTGAAGCAGGCATCTCTAACCCTACAAAGAAAAAAGTCCTTAAAGTGGACACAATTCTAGAGTTCACCAACTTTCTGGAGCCGTACTCTGTTCCTTTCCTTGAGCTTTACAGGTTGTGTAAAATAGCTAATGTTTTGCCAGTCAGCAGTGCATCATGTGAAATCTAGCCACATTGGCAATAGAGTGCAGCCTTGCATCCAAAGTAGATATGGATCTTGTAGTTAACAGGTTTGCATCAATCCATAAAAACTCACGTTTAAGCCTTTATTAGTATGAATGACTGCATTCAAGTGACACATTTTGTTGCAGTTTACAGTAAAAGGATAACCTTGCACTTTAGTTGTTTGTTTTGATGTTGCACTTTATTTTGTAGTGTAACGCCTCTGTTGACGCCATCCCTGCTCCACCTGGTGATTGACACACAGTGCCCCCTGCCCATGGCAGCCCTGTGTGTCAATCACCAGGCAGAGTGGCTTGATGTCAGCGGACAGAGCCACTGCGGACCCCTGGTCACTCTGGCACTGGTCATGGAGATGGTATAAAACATGTTTTGTTTTATTGGAAAGTATCAAATTGCAAAGTATCCAAATCTACAAACAAAGGTATGCCTGGCATATGCTTGTTAACCCCTACTACAGTGGCGCCAGTATAACCCCTATAGATTAAGTGACAGATACACTCTTGTTGCAGTTTACAGCAACAGGATAACCTTGCACTTTTGTTGTTTGTTTTGATGTTGCACTTTATTTTGTAGTGTGTACCTGTTTCCTTATTTAATTGTTATTCCATAATGTCTGTTAATCCAGTAATACTTGAAAGTTAAAGTGCCTGTATATATGCCTGCTCCACCTGGTGATTGACACACAGTGCCCCCTGCCCATGGCAGCCCTGTGTGTCAATCACCAGGCAGAGTGGCTTGATGTCAGCGGACAGAGCCACTGCGGACCCCTGGTCACTCTGGCACTGGTCATGGAGATGGTATAAAACATGTTTTGCTTTATTGGAAAGTATCAAATTGTGAAGTATCTAAACCTACAAACAAAGGTATGCCTGGCATATGCTTGTTAACCCCTACTACACAGTGTCACCAGTATAACCACTATAGATTAAGTGACCGATACACTCTAAGTACTTACTACAATTGTTGTTGATTTGGTTTACTACGAGTTGCAATAAAAACAAAAGCTACAATTTTTATTTTGTGTTTCTTTGTTTTCTTTAAAAATTGCAGTATGAGGTTATTGTTTTATTCATTATTTTATAGGAATGCACTAAATATATTTTTTTAATACTGAGTACAAGTACATCAGGTGCTCACCGATAGCGATACTATCGGGTCATGCCATGTGACAAAGAGAAGGGGACTTGACACAGCCGGTAGATGCTGGAATTGTAGTAATTCCAGCATGCCCAGGCAGCTAGGACATGTTGAAATCTAAGTGATTGGGGTTTTTCTTCCAATTGCGGTTTTAGGTATTGGGTAAAGTTTTGCAGCATTTCTACAGCATACTTGTGTAAATGTATCGTTGTTATAGCTGCCCCCCCTACTTTTGTCCTGGCCCCAGTGTGCCCCCCAAAAAAATTTGAAAGCTAGAGACGCCACTGCTCCTCTCTAAACCTTCTTGGCTCATTGGCTCATTCCCCCCCAAATCATTCAGCGGGCATCCTGTCACAACGCCGGGGGGGAGGTTCATGTGACCCCCCTTATCGGCGATCGCAGAAAACCGCAGGTAAATTCAGACCTGCGGTTTGCTGCGTTTCCGGTCCATTCGGGTTTCCGGTGACCCGATGAACCGGAAAAGGACTGTGATCGGTGGTGTGATTACACACCACAATACACAGTCCATGCATTTGGGAGAGGCAGTGCTGGCCGTGGTGCTGAATGCCGCTGTCCAGGATGCTGATTGGTGCAGGGAGAGAGGCGCGAGATTCAAACTTCCAGCGCTCCTCTCTCTGCTCCTCTTCCGATTCAGCACCTGCACCGTCCAGCACCATCCTCACTAGGCTCCTGTGATCCCCAATATCAGCACCCATTACCCTCCAGGTAGGTTAGGGTCAGTGAGGGAGAGGCACCGTTAGCCAGGGATAGAAGGGAAAAGTTAGTTAGGAAAGACAAAAACAAAAACACTTTATCTAAACTTGTTGTTTTTTTAGCTTTAAGACCCTAGACCCCCACTGCCACTTGCCCCCACCCCAGATGTTGTAAAACTATAACTCCCAGCATGCCTAGACAATCTACAGTCATCAGCAGGGCATGGTGGGAATTGTAGTTTTACAACATCTGGAGGGCCGCAATTTGAGGATGCCTGCTTAGTGTCTCTAAAGTCTGAGAGCCATACATATTGGGCATCGCCGCATCTGTAAAAATCTTCTCTATAAATATAACATTTAACCCAACCCCTCGGATAAACAGCGTAAAAAAAAAAAAATATGCCTTTTTTTGTCCCTAAAATGATAATATAGTTTAAAATCTAAATAAATTTTAAAACGTAGACATATTAGGTATCACAGTGTCCGTAAGAATCTGCCCTATAAAAATAACATTTGCCCAATCCCCTCGGATAAACAGCGTTAAAAATATAAAATAAAAACTGTGCCAAAACAGCCAAACAAAACTAAATATTCATTGCCCTGATTCTGTAGTTTGCAGAAACACCCCATATGTGGTCATAAATGGCTATATAGCCACACGGCAGGGCATAGAACGAAGGGAACGCTATATGGTTTCTGGAAGGCAGATTTTGATGGACTGGTTTATTTACACCATGTCCCATTAGATGCCCCCCCTGATGTAGCCTAGACTAGAAACTCCAAAAAATTTACCCCATCTAAGAAACTACACCCCTCAAGGTATTCAAAAGTTACTTTACAAACTTTGTTAACCCTTAGGTGTTCCACAAAACTAAATAGCAAATGTAGAAACAATTTTAGAATTAACATTTTTTATTACCTTGCCTCAAAAAAGTGTAATATAGAGCAACCAAAAATCATATTTACCCTAAAATAGTCCGAAAACAACAACCACCTTATCCCGTAGTTTCCTAGATGGGGTCACTTTTATGGAGTTTCTACTCTAGGGGTGCATCAGGGGGGCTTAAAAGGGTACATGGTGTAAATAACCATATGGTGTTCCCCTTCTTCTATGTCCTGCCGTTTAGCCAAATAGTAGTTTACGACCACATATGGGGTAACTACAGAATCAGGGCAACCCATATTGACTTTTGTTTGGCTGTTAACCCTTTTTTTTTGTAATAAAGTAAGGGTTAAAATGGAAAGTTTTCCAAAAAATAGAAATTCCAAAATTGTTTTTCCATCTGCCATTAACTCTTGTGGAACACCTAAAGGGTAAACAAAGTTTGCAAACCCAGTTTTGAATACCTTGAGCGGTGTACTTTCTTAAATGGAGTCACTTTTTTGGAATTTCTATTCATGAGGTGCAACGGGGGGTTTGAAATCGGACATGGTATAAACAAAACCAGTCCTGCAAAATCTGCCTTCCAAAACCCATATAGCGTTCACTTCTTTCTATATCCTCCCGTTTGGCCAAACAGTAGTTTACGACCACATATGGGGTGTTTCTGCAAACTACAGAATCAGGGCAACCCATATTGAGTTTTGTTTGGCAGTTAACCCTTGCCTTTTTCCTGGAAAAAATTTACTATATTGGAAAATTTTCCCCCCAAAAAATCGAAATTCTTAAATTTTATGTCCATTTGCCATAAAGTCTTGTGGAAGACCTAAAGGGTTAATAAAGTTTGTAAAATCAGTTTTGAATACCTTGAGGGGTGTAGTTTCTAGAATGGGGTCATTTTTTGGTGGTTTCTATTACGTAAGCCTTACAAACTGACTTCAGACCTGAACTGGGCCATAGAAAGTGGGATTTGGAAAATTTCTGAAAAATTTCTAAATTTGCTTCTGAACTTCTAAGCTTTGTAACATCCCCAAAAAATAAAATATCATTCCCAAAATGATACATACATGAAGTAGACATATGGGGAACGTAAAGTCATCACAATTTTTGGGGGTATTACTATGCATTATAGAAGTAGAGAAACTGAAACTTTGAAATTTGCTACTTTTTCAAATTTTTTGTCATGAAGTACAATATGTGATGAAAAAACAATCTCAGAACGGCCTGGGTAAGTAAAAGCATTTTAAAGTCATCAGCACTTGAAGTGACACTGGTCAGATTTGCAAAAAATGGCCTGGTCCTTAAGGTGAAATAGGGCTGTGTCCTTAAGGGGTTAAGTTTTTGAGCGATTTTCTTATGTAGGGACTTATTTTTTGTGGAATGAGGTGATGGTTTTATTGGTACCATTTTGTGGGACATATGCCTTTTTGATCACTTAGTGTTGCACTTTTTGTGATGTAAGGTGACAAAAATAGCTTTTTTTAACTTTTTTATGGGGTTTTTCGGACTGGGTTGATCATGTGATATATTTATAGAGCCGACCATCACGGACGCGGAAATACCAAATATGTCTATTTTATTTAAAAATAATCAATTTTTTTTACATGTGAAACCTTTTTTATTTATTTATATATATTTTTTTCTTATTTTACATGTTTCGTCCCCCATAAGGTCATACAAGACCCCTGAGGGACATTTAACCGCCTCCGGACCGCCTAACGCAGATCTGCGGTCCGCAGGCGGCAGCTCTGCGCAGAGTGACGCATAGACGAGTCATCTCGCGAGAGCCGAGATTTCCTGTGAACGCGCGCACACAGGCGCGCACGTTCACAGGAACTGAAGGTAAGCGAGTGGATCTCCAGCCTGCCAGCGGCGATCGCTCGCTGGCAGGCTGGAGATGTGATTTTTTTAACCCCTAACAGGTATATTAGACGCTGTTTTGATAACAGCGTCTAATATACCTGCTACCTGGTCCTCTGGTGGTCCCTTTTGTTTGGATCGACCACCAGAGGACACAGGTAGCTGTGTAAAGTACCACAAAACACTACACTACACCCCCCCTGTCACTTATTAACCGCTTATGAACCCCTGATCACCCATGATCACCCCATATAGACTTTACGGATCCACGGATACATGGATCGGATCCGCAAAACACATACGGACGTCTGAATGGAGCCTTACAGGGGGGTGATCAATGACAGGCGGATGATCACCCATATAGATTCGCTGATCGCCCCCTGTCATTGATCACCCCCCTGTAAGGCTCCATTCAGATGTCCGTATAATTTTTACAGATCCACGGATACATGGATCGGATCCGCAAAACACATACGGACGTCTGAATGGAGCCTTACAGGGGGGTGATCAATGACAGGCGGGTGATCACCCATATAGATTCCCTGATCACCCCCTGTCATTGATCACCCCCCTGTCATTGATCACCCCCCTGTAAGGCTCCATTCAGACGTCCGTATGATTTTTACGGATCCACGGATACATGGATCGGATCCGCAAAACGCATACGGACGTCTGAATGGAGCCTTACAGGGGGGTGATCAATGACAGGGGGGGGTGATCACCCATATAGATTCCCTGATCACCCCCTGTCATTGATCACCCCCCTGTAAGGCTCCATTCAGACGTCCGTATGCGTTTTGCGGATCCGATCCATGTATCCGTGGATCCATAAAAATCATACAGACGTCTGAATGGAGCCTTACAGGGGGGTGATCAATGACAGGGGGGTGATCACCTCATATACACTCCCTGATCACCCCCTGTCATTTATCACTCCCCTGTCATTGATCACCCCCCTGTAAGGCTCCATTCAGACGTCCGTATGCGTTTTGCGGATCCGATCCATGTATCCGTGGATCCATAAAAATCATAAAGACGTCTGAATGGAGCCTTACAGGGGGGTGATCAATGACAGGGGGGTGATCACCCCATATAGACTTCCTGATCACCCCCCTGTCATTGATCACCCCCTGTAAGGCTCCATTCAGACATTTTTTTTGGCCCAAGTTAGCAGAAAGAGTTTTTTTTTTTGTTTTGTTTTTTCTTACTAAGTCTCATATTCCACTAACTTGTGTCAAAAAATAAAATCTCACATGAACTCACCATACCCCTCACGGAATCCAAATGCGTAAAATTTTTTAGACATTTATATTCCAGACTTCTTCTCACGCTTTAGGGCCCCTAAAATGCCAGGGCAGTATAAATACCCCACATGTGACCCCATTTCGGAAAGAAGACACCCCAAGGTATTCCGTGAGGGGCATATTGAGTCCATGAAAGATTGAAATTTTTGTCCCAAGTTAGCGGAAAGGGAGACTTTGTGAGAAAATACAAAAAAAAAATCAATTTCCGCTAACTTGTGCCAAAAAAAATTCTATGAACTCGCCATGCCCCTCATTGAATATCTTGGGGTGTCTTCTTTCCAAAATGGGGTCACATGTGGGGTATTTATACTGCCCTGGCTTTTTAGGGGACCGAAAGCGTGAGAAGAAGTCTGGGATCCAAATGTCTAAAAATGCCCTCCTAAAAGGAATTTGGGCCGCTTTGCGCATCTAGGCTGCAAAAAAGTGTCACACATCTGGTATCACCGTACTCAGGAGAAGTTGGGCAATGTGTTTTGGGGTGTCATTTTATATATACCCATGCTGGGTGAGATAATATCTTGGTCAAATGCCAACTTTGTATAAAAAAATTGGAAAAGTTGTCTTTTGCCAAGATATTTCACCCAGCATGGGTATGATGATTTTTATTTATTTTCATTTTTTTTCTTACGAAGTCTCATATTCCACTAACTTGTGAGAAAAAATTCTAGGAACTCGCCATGCCCCTCACGGAATACCTTGGGGTGTCTTCTTTCTAAAATGGGGTCACTTGTGGGGTAGTTATACTGCCCTGGCAATTTAGGGGCCCATATGTGTGAGAAGTAGTTTGCAATCAAAATGTGTAAAAAATGGCCTGCGAAATCCGAAAGGTGCACTTTGGAATATGTGCCCCTTTGCCCACCTTGGCTGCAAAAAAGTTTCACACATGTGGTATCGCCGTACTAAGGAGAAGTTGTGGAATGTGTTTTGGGGTGTCATTTTACAAATACCCATGCTGGGTGAGATAAATATCTTGGTCAAATGCTAACTTTGTATAAAAAAAATTGAAAAGTTGTCTTTTGCCAAGATATTTCTCTCACCCAGCATGGGTATATGTAAAATGACACCCCAAAACACATTCCCCAACTTCTCCTGAGTACGGCAATACCAGAAGTGTCACACTTTATTGCAGCCTAGGTGGGCAAAGGGACCTTTCGGATTTCACCGGTCATTTTTTACAGATTTTGATTGCAAACTACTTCTCACACATATGGGCCCCTAAATTGCCAGGGCAGTATAACTATGCCACAAGTGACCCCATTTTGGAAAGAAGACACCCCAAGGTATTTTATGATGGGCATAGTGAGTTCATGGAAGTTTACCTTAGGGTGTCTACTTTCCAAAATGGGGTCATTTGTGGGGTTTTTCTACTGTCTGGGCATTGTAGAACCTCAGGAAACATGACAGATGCTCAGAAAGTCAGAGCTGCTTCAAAAAGCGGAAATTCAAATTTTTGTACCATAGTTTGTAAACGCTATAACTTTTACCCAAACCATTATTTTTTTTGCCCAAACATTTTTTTTGATCAAAGACATGTAGAACAATAAATTTAGTGAAAAATTTAAATATGGATATCATTTTTTTTTTGCAAAATTTTACAGCTGAAAGTGAAAAATGTCATTTTTTTGCAAAAAATCATTACATTTTGATTAATAACAAAAAAAGTAAAAATGTCAGCAGCAATGAAATGCCACCAAATGAAAGCTCTATTAGTGAGAAGAAAAGGAGGTAAAATTCATTTGGGTGGTAAGTTGCATGACCGAGCAATAAATGGTGAAAGTAGTGTACTGCAGAAGTGTAAAAAGTGGCCTGGTCATTAAGGGGGTATCTGCTAGCGGGGTTGAAGTGGTTAACTTAACTTTTTTTTTTTCACTGTTGACTTCTCCTGTAACTTGGGCTGACATAGTAGCCCCAGTTACAGGAGAAATACAACCCCTTTCCCTCAGAGAGGCTGTACAGCACAATACAGCGCTGTACAGCCTCAGTGCAGGGCTGATCGAGGTCTGTGAAAGACCTCACAGCTCCTGCACTCTCCCGGCCCTGGCGATCAAATGACCGCCGGGCCGAAACAGAAATCACATAGCGCTTCCTGCACTGTATACACAGCGCTCGGCGAGCGATCTAGAGGGCAAGGACACCTGGGCACTGTCCCTGCCTTCTCTAAGGGTTGCCCTGCTGTCACTGACAGCGGGCAACCCGATTTGCAGCTGCACGATTAGCGTGCAGCTGCAGTTTCTGAATGGATGTTCAGGAATGTCCATTCAGAAATATAGAACCACTTCCCATATGTTTTTAGTCTATTGGCAGACAGGAGATGGTTAAAGGAATATGAATTTATATGTCAAGTCTACAAAGATGACTCAAAGCTGCATCCGTTTTGTGGAGTAAATTTACCGGCCGATGTAACTCGAGAACACATGGTGCCTTCAAAACAGACTCCAAACTCTGCTCTGCTGGATGACAGTGTAGGTGCTCCCCTGTGCCTGTCAGCCCCTTCCTGGTGAAGTCTGCCCAGGGCTGTTTGACACTACCCCCCTTTGTGAAGTCAAGCCTCGCAGATAAAGGCTTTTTCTCTAGCATGACCTGTGATCGATGATCCGGGCTGCGCACTGGAGGCAGCTGCCGAGGACCCCGCCAGCAGCCGGGGACCGTGACAGAGTCATCACCAACGGGAGGGGAACTGATCTCGACAGCAGAGCCGGGGACAATTCCACACCCGGGCTGAGGAAAACTGGTTCCTCACTGGCTTCTGTGCTCTGATGGGCAGAGGGTGGCTGGGTGCTGCGGATGGCTGGAACAAGGCGTGTGTGTGGCGCTGATCATGTATGGGTCGTGCGATCCGTGGTAACGATGCCTCTTCACAGACAAAAGGAGGATGACAGAGCCACTGCTAAACCCCGCCAGTACTGCTGCCCTCTGGCTTGGAGGAATCAGCAGATGGCTGTGCAGCTGCGTTACCGCAGTGTTCTTCTCCAAACTCGATGTGCCCGATATGGAAGCTGAAAGCAGACCTGTGCAGGCAGCGTGTGGAGCTAATGTCGTACTAATTTATTGTGGGCTGTACAAAATTAAAATACAATCAATAAAACAATTTTGTCAAAGAAAAATATTGCTGTTTGTATGCATGGGAGCACATTCCTGCTCTAGGCGACGAACCTGCGGCTGTAAGAGGTGTCTAAGTTTGTTTTTTGTTTTGCCCAGGTCTGGTGGGGGCCAATTCCTGGAAACACATTCCTGCTGCAAACAAAGAGCCTGCTGCTGCTTGTTCCTGCGGAGTTAGGCCGAGCTATGCGTAGACCTTAGACTTAACCATTAACATGTACCTGCTACTGCTGCTGTCTGTCCTGATCATTAGTAGGCCTTAAACGCCACTGTTACCTTTATCTGCTGCTGTCTCTCCTGATATTGAGTTATGTGTCTGCCTTGTCCTTCAGCATTACCATTTCCCTGCTGCTGTCTGTTCTGTTCCTGCTGAGTTAGGGCCAGCTATGTGTATGCCTTATGCTACAGTGTTACCATTTTCCTGCTGTTGTCTGTTCTGTTCCTACTGATTTATGCCTAAATATGTGCACGCCTGACACTACAGCATTACTAGTTTTCAGCTGCTGCTGTCTGTCATGATATTATTGAGTTAGGCCCAGCTATGTGTATGATGTATACTACAGCGCTATAATTTAACAGCTGCTGCTGTCTGTCCTGATAATGCTGAGTTAAGCCCAGCTATGTGTATGCCCTATACTACAGCGTTACCATTTCCCTACTGCTGTCTTTTCTGTTTCTGCTGAGTTAGGGCCAGCTATGTGTATGCTTTACACTACAGCGTTACCTTTTACCTGCTGCAGCCTGTCCTGCTCCTGCTGAGTTTGGTCTAGCTAGGTGTAGGCCTTATACCAGGGGTCTCAAACTCGCGGCCCACGAGTACAATATTTTGTGGCCCGCACCAGTACAATATTTTGTGGCCCGCACCAACGGCCGGCCTGCACAAAAATGAATGAAAAAAAAAAAATCCTCTGACTTACTGTAGTACTGCTGCAGCGCCACGCTGTCCTCCCAGCCTGCGAGTGCCGTCATGGCAACACACGGTCACATGGGCTCAGGGCAGGCCACGGGGGTATGACAGGGTGAGTGAGCAGCACCGCGGCGGCGGGAAGCAGCCAGAGCAGAGGGACTGTCAGAGGCGAGCAGTCTGACACAGCCACAGCGGTCAGAAAAAGATTGAATTGAAGAGTCGCAGGAGAGTCAGGACAGGTCAGGTTTTGTTATGTTAGGGTAGCGAGTGTTATGTGAGCGACAATACAACATGGATGGCATGGAGGGGGACAAATATGATAACATGAATGGGGGGAGAAATGTGACAATATGGAGGATGGAGGGAGCCAGAGGGGGAGAAATGTGACAACATGGAGGGAGTCTCTGGCAGCAAGGAGTAGGCAAAAGATGCCATGTTCAGAAGAACTGTTCATGATCTTCACTCAATGTTCTATTCATGTTCAGGACACTTCATGTTCAGAAGAAATAATTAAAACTGTTAATAATGACATTTGAGGACTTTTTTTGTGTGAAATCCCTTATGCGGCCCAGCCTCACCCAGACTCTGCCTCCTGCGGCCCCCAGGTAAATTGAGTTTGAGACCCCTGCCTTATACTATACCCTTAACAATTACTTGCTTCTGTCTGTTCTGATCCTGCTGAAGACTACCATCATGGACGCCCTTTGATTTTTTCAACTATCGAGTATTAGAATGATCTTAAACTGGCGTGTATGTTTCATTTTTTGTGTATGTGCTCTGTTCATCATATATTGTGTATATGTAGTTAAGGCTGCCGTGCAGCCTGTATTTGTGGGAGGGGCTACATATTCCGTGGAGTGCAAGGGACGGGACGTGCAGCCAGCTGTTTGTGCTGAGCATTCCATCTACCAAGACCACCCAGACAGGGCCTCCAACCCTGGTGTCTTTCTACCCCTCACACAACGCCTGGTGCCCGGTCAAGGTGCTGCGTCAGTTATCTGCGGCCCTGCAGGCTGCTGCAGCAGACAGCCCCCTACTTCCCTTCAATGGAGGGCCGTTGTCCACGCTTCAGTTCATGTCACATGTGCGTTCTTTAGTGGCCGGGTTAGGTCACGACCCGAAGGGCATCTCGGGGCGGCCTATGCGGCATCAAGGTACCAGATACCCCCTCATGTCATCAGGTGCATGGGGCGCTGGAGGTCATCATGTTTCGCTAGGTACGTTCCGAATCCCCAATCCGAAATCCGTGATGCTTTCTGTTCTCTTGCCCTGTAATGGTATAATAAAGTATCTATGGTACGATTGTGTGTCCTTTTTGGCCCCTTTTAGGCCTATCCTCGTTACAGGCTTCCGGCATTCACCAGCCAGAGGTCGGCGCTAGCTCCTTCATCCAGGGACCGTTGCCCTTACCACAAGTAGTTAAGGCTGCCGTGCAGCCTGTATTTGTGGGAGGGGCATAGGCCCCGCCCCCTTGCTACATATTCCGAGGAGTGCAAGGGACGGGACGTGCAGCCAGGTACCCCTCCCTCCCTTCCCCTTTATTAGCTCTTCCCTTAGGATAGGCCCCCTTTTAGGCCTATCCTCGTTACAGGTTCCGGCATTCACCAGCCAGAGGTCGGCGCTAGCTCCTTCATCCAGGGACCGTCGCCCTGACCACAAATATATATATATCTATATATATATATATATATATATATATATATACACTTCATTCACCCCAAAACATTTTATTTGATTTATTTTATCTGTTATAATTTTGCTTTACTTGGGTTTTGGGTGGCTCTGGTGTGGTTCTTACTTAAATTAGGTAGGGACCACATGTGGGCTTCCCTTGTCAAAAGATCTTGTGCAGTTAACTTTGTACAGGACTGATTGAGGACCCTAATTAAATTTTATTATTTTATAGTTTTGTTTTTTTAAATCAGGATTTAGGTTCGAACATAGTGTTGTCTGTCATCCTGAACAGCCATCCGATGCCTCTACTACCCACAATACTCAGGCCGTGAACATGGTCTTAGATAAGACCGAAACGTTGGCCAGTATACTACTATGAATTTAATTTTTTTTCGGATGGATATATACATAAAAAAATATAAAACACAATAAGAAAATAAATAAGATATTTATGCTTCAATTTTTCTTGAGTGCCGTGGTCTTCCTATTCTTCCTATCAACATTGGTATTATACTTACCACTGAGCACAATACATACTAAATGAGGAGTGCCGTTCAACTCTTGCCTTCAATCGTCCTGAACAGGATGCCTGACTTCCATGTTGACCTCTTTACATGGTTGGGTGTGACTGGTGTTATACTCAACCGTGTGGTAATACTGTTATTTTATAACACTATATCTGCATATAAAGCATATAAATTAGTCTGACATGCATGTGAAATATAATCAAATACACTGGTGTAATGTGAAATTACTTACAGTGATCAGGAGTTCTTTCTCCGGAATTGCTTCCGACCATCTTTTCTAATCACCTCAAACTTCGGGTAGTTCGAAAACAGTTGCTAGGCCACGCTCCTTTTTGCGCATGCACATTAATCAAATTTTAAATTTTGATTTTAGTAATGAAAAAAAATAATAAAAAAATGTCAACGAAGATAGCGAATTTGCTAATTTGTGAATTCGCTAGTTAGAAATATTGCAAAATCAAATATTACCCCTGCTGCTCAACATTATCTTTTAAGTGATTTTATCCCTTCATGCAGATTATGAATTTCTTCTCATGCAACCTCTTATCTTCTGAGTGCAGCTAAACCTGGGCTATGGACCTTGAGGGATCACAAAAGTTTCTCAACCACATAATACACCACTAGTAGAAATAGCACATGGTAGGTGGGAGGCTCTTTTACAGATCTCCTATTCAGGCCCTGGAGCATCAGTTACACCTCTGAACATGGTGTCCTGAACCCCTCCATCTACCAGATGGTCATAGTAGCTTCTTGGTCTTCCTGTATTGAAGCTATATCACTGTATGGAGGTAGTTATATGAAATGCTCACAAAAATCAAACAAGTGAGAATTAATTCAAGAGTGGGATGTAAAAAGTTCAATAATTTACATTTTATATATTACACCTGAGTTTTCAATGCATTTCCTCTAGTAAAACTATATTATTTTATGTGAAAGTTCAGCTCCACAAAGGACAAGTTGTATAATGGAATGGTATTTTGTTCATAACTTTACTGTAGAATGGGTAGAACTATTTGATCGACAATTGCTTGGAACGCTGTACAATTGTTATAGGTATCCTGTGTAGTCTGCGCCGCTTTCTTGCTCATCTTTCTATGCTGTAACTTTGAAATATGCCTCATGCAGTTCTGAAAAGCTCCCAGTCCACTTCTTAAAACAACTTACCAAAGCAAACACACACTCGACAAACAAAAGCAGCCATTTACAGAGCAAATCAAACAGAACTTCTCACCTGGGTCAGATTCTGTTTTCTCACTCTCAATTCTTTACCTATCTTTCAAATCTCAACTGTTTGATGTCTGCAACTCAAAAGTGGCAAAAAATGCATGGTAAGATAAAGGATGAAATGTCAGTGTATAGCTAAATGAAATGTCACCCTGCAATTGTCAGGTACTTTTCTTTTGATGATATTTAAAACCACTTTACTTCTGGATGGTTTGGCATTCACATAAATATTACGCTGTGGAGCTGGCCTAAAAATTACATTATATGTATTACATGTAGATTACCTTAAAGAGGTTGTCTCACTTCAGCAAATGGCATTTATCATGTAGAGAAAGATAATACAAGCCACTTACTAATGTAGTGTGGTTGTCAATGTTGCCTCCTTTGCTGGCTGGAATCATTTTTCCATCACATTATACACTGCTTGTTTCCATGGTTATGACTAGAGATGAGCGAATCGAAGCTCACAAAGTGGAATTCGATCTGAATTTCAGGAAAAATTGGATTTGCACCGACGCCAAATTTCATCACACTTCGTGGTAACGAATCACTTTTTTCCTTAAATGGCTGCTTCACGTCTGAGGACAAGGAGTAAGGAACTCTGGGAAGGTGCGGATCACCCATAATGCCATGCATGCAGCCAATCAACAGCCAGCCAGCCCTGTGATGTCACAGCCCTATAAATAGCCTCAGCCATTTAGGATTCTGCAATTTTCCTGCGTACTTAGTGCAGGGAAAGATGTCAGCAGACCCTAGCAGACATCAGCAGTGATAGGAAAGACTTTATTGTGGTGAGAAAACGATTTATAAGTGCAGGTAAAGGATAGGGAGGAATCATTCCACAGCATTTATGTTTAACATAGTTCAGTAGGGAGGTTACAGCCTGGGTAATAGGAACAATTCTATTACACCTTGCTGCACTGACTGGGGATCCAAATTGCCATTATACAGCTCTGTAATTCCAGCAAACCGTTCTTGTTATTGGGGTGTAAGTGCTGTTTGGTACAGCCATTAACAGGGTTTATTACAAGGAAATATTTCTACAGTATGTCTTATTTGCCCTTGTGTGGGTGCAGTTATATGTTGTAAAGCCCTGTTTACTGTGTATTAGTGGCAAAACAAAAATATATTTGCTGTTCAGCGTTGCACTTATATGTTGAAAAGCCTTTCGTGTTTTATAAAAGTGGAAAAACATTAGAAAACATTAGAGCTTAATTGCCATTCAGCGGTGCAGTTATATCTTCTAAAGCCCTGTCTGTCGTGGATTAGTGACAAAAGAAAAATATATTTGTCGTTCAGCGTTGCACTGAATACAAGTGTTATATACGGCTCTTATATTCTGGTATAAAAAAAAAAACCACCCATTTTGGGCAAGATACTAAATTTACGGCCTTTGCTGCATTTGTAACAGTGAAATACAATCAGTCAATACTGCAGTTACATTGTTGTTTGACAAATAAAAAGAATTTGGGACCTTGAAGTAATTGTATAAAATTCACCTGTCACACTGTTGTGTGACCTCAATAAATGTTTCCTCTTTATGACACCGGCACTGCCTCTCAGTGAACTTAATGGTTGATTATTGGCGATTTTTGCCTGACATAAACCATCTGTTAGTTTGGTGGGTGAACGCAAAGAATGAGGAGAGCGTCAAATAAGGGACGTAGCCCCGGTTGTGGTGCTGCTGGTGGAGCTCCTGTTGCAGGGAGAGGATGTGGTCGATCTGTGCCAGCTACACGAACAATTGAAACACCTTCCTCAGGTGCGAGTAGGCAACAGAACCTTCAGAGTTATTTGGTAGGGCCGAATGCGGCTCTGCGAAAGGTGAGGCCAGAACAAGTACAAGCGATAGTAGATTGGGTTGCTGACAGTGCCTCCAGTTCCTTCACATTGTCTCTCACCCAGTCTCCTGCTGAAATATCGGAGTTGGCACCTGCAGCCCATGTCCATCTTTCCTTCACCTCACCCCCTTTCAAATCAGCCAAGCTGTCTGAGCCCCAAGTCATGGAGCAGTCTCTTCTGCTTTTTGATGACTCTGCTAGAAGGGTTTCCCAGGGCCATCCACATAGCCCTGCCCCATAAGTGGAAGACATTGAGTGCACCGATGCCCAACCACTTATGTTTCAGGATGAGTACATGGGAGGACCACCGCAGCACGTCTCGGATGATGATGAAACACAGGTGCCAACTGCTGTGGCTTGTGAAAGTGTGCAGACCAACAAGGAGGGCAGGGGTGAAGACTGGGTGGAAGATGATGTGATGGACAATGAGGTCCTTCACCCCACATGGAATCAAGGTCATGCGAGTGACCTGTGTAGTTCGGAGGAAGAGGCGGTGGTCGCCCAGAGCCATCAGCACAGCAGAAGAGGGAGCAGGGTGCAAAAGCGGAGCTGGCCGTCCTCTAGACAATACACCTGCTACTGCCCACCGCAGCAAGGGCCCGAGCACACCAAAGCTAGCTCCAAGGAGTTCCCTGGCATGGCAGTTCTTCTGACAATGTGCTGACGACAAGACACAAGTGGTTTGCACGCTGTCAACCTAAGCACAACCTGCATGACCAGGCATCTAAGTGCAAAGCATGAGCTGCAGTGGAGTAGACACCTCAAAAACCAAGAAAGGTCTCTGGCTCCTCCTGCTTCCTCTTCTGCTGCAGTCTCAGCCTCTTCATCCACCTCTGGAGTGACAGTGCCACCTGCCACCCCGCAAACATAGGATCTGCCAGCAACGCCACCTCCTGGGTTACCAAGCATCTCCACAATGTCCCATAGAAGTGTTCAACTCCCAAACACTGGCCTTTGAAATGCTGTCATTCCGTCTGGTGGAGACAGAGAGTTTCAAAAGCCTTATGGTGGTGGCTGTCCCACAGTACGTCGTGGCCAGCTGCCACTACTTTTCCAGGTGAGCCATCCGATCCCTGCACAACCAAGTGGGAGACAAAATCTGGTGTACACTGCGCAATGCCATCTGTGGCAAGGTGCCCCTCACTACGGATACGTGGACAAGTAAGCACGGTCAGAGACATTATATCTCCATAACAGCACACTGGGTAAATGCAGTGGCAGCTGGGCCTGAGTCGGATAGCAGTTTGCCGCATGTCCTTCGACCACCGAGGAATGCAGGGCGCTTCAGTTTGCCTCCTGTTGCTTCCTCCTCCTACTCCGCTTCCTCATCCTCTACCGGTTCCTCATATGGTCAGCGTAACACCTTCACCATCAACTTCAGCACAGTCAGGGGTAAACTACAGCAGGCAGTTTTAAACGTATCTGTTTGGGGGACAAACCCCACACCAGCGCAGGAGCTGTGGACGGGCCTTGAACAAGAAACCGATGAGTGGTTGGTGCCAGTGAGCCTTAAGCCCGGCCTGGTGGTGTACGATAATGGGAAAAATCTCTTGGAGCTCTGGGACTAGCCGGTTTGACGCACATCCCTTGCCTGGCGCATGTGCTGAATTTGGTGGTGCAGAGGTTCCTTAAAAATTACCCTGATATGTCAGAGCTACTGCAGAAAGTGCAGGCCAACTGTGCGTATTTTCGGCATTCTCACCCTGCTGCTGCTCGCCTGTCACCACTGCAACAAAACTTCAGCCTTCCCGCTCACCGCCTTATATGCAACATGCCCACAAGGTGGAACTCCACCTTACACATGCTGGCCAGACTGTGTGAGCAGCAGCAAGCGATAGTGGAGTTTCAGCTGCAGCAAGCACGGAACATCACCACTTTACCACCTATGACTGGGCCTCCATGCGAGACCTGTGTGCCTTGTTGCACTGTTTCGAGTGCTCGACCAACATGACCAGTGCCGATGACACCGTTCTCAGCGTTACTATCCCAATTCTATGCCTCCTTATAAAAACGCTTTAGGAGATGATGGAAGAGGATGTTGCACAGGAGGAGGGGGAGGAAGCGGAAACATTTTATAGGGTTTCAGGCCAGTCATTCACAAGTGGCTCTGGGGGTGGGTTCCTGCACCCACAAACGCCAGGTACACAATTGTCCAGCCAGGGCACAGTTCTGGAGGATGACGAGGTGTAGGATGAGGAGGAGATGGAGAAGGAGGAACCATGTTCACAGCAGGGTGGAATCCAAACCAACTCATGGCCATCACTGGTGCGTGGCTGGGGATACAGAGGACACAGACGATACACCTCTCACAGAGGACAGCTTTTCGTTGCCTCTGGGCAGCCTGACACACATAAGCGATTACATGCTGCAGTGTCTCCGCAACAACCGCCGTGTTGCCCATATTCTAACTTGTGCTGATTACTTGGTGGCCTCGCTGCTGGATCCCAATTACAAGGACAACGTACTGTCCTTAATTCTGTCACTGGAGCGTGATCGTAAGATGCGCGAGTACAAGCGCACGCTGGTAGACGCGCTGCTGGTGGCATTCCCACCTGACAGTGGGGGCACAGTGGAAGCACAAGGCGAAGGCAGAGGAGGAGGAAGAGGTCGCCAACACAGCTGGGGCACCACCAGCACCTCAGAAGGCAGGGTTAGCATGGCCAAAATGTGGAAGAGCTTTGTCAGCACGCCACAACAACCAGCACCACCAGTTGATATGGAACGTCTTAGCAGAAGGCAGCATTTAAGAAACATGGTGGAGCAGTATGTGTGCACATGCCTATACGTACTGACTGATGGGTCTGCCCCCTTCAACTTCTGGGTCTCCAAATTGGGCACATGGCCTGAGCTTGCCCTTTACGCCTCGGAGGTGCTAGCCAGCCCTGCGGCCAGTGTATTGTCTGAATGTTTGTTTAGCACAGCTGGAGTGGATTATAACAGGTTATGGAGGGGATTACAACAGGCTATATTTCCCAATGTTTAGGGGTGTACCCTAATTTAAGCAAAAATAAATAAATATTAAAACCAAAAACCAGTGTTGGCTACCTCCTCCTGCTCCACCTACACAGCCACATCAACCGCCTCCTCAATCTCCAACTCCATATGGACCTCGTCCTCCTATATCAAGATTATTATTTTTTATTTTTGCGCATTTTATGTTATTTTAAGTCATATCCCTATCCACATTTTGCACAGTTTGCAGAGTACTTAACAACACGTTGATGCCATTTGCAGCCCTCTAGCCCTTTCCATGACTTTTTTAGAGCCATTTTAGTGCTTCAAAGTTCGGGTCCCCATTGACTTCAATGGGGTTCGGGGTCAAGTTCAGGGTCCCGAACTCAAACTTTTTTGTGATGTTCGGCCGAACCCGATGAACCAGGTGTCCGCTGAACTCTATTTATGGGTCTTAGCCACTCTATTGTCTGTGACATGTGCAGCTATGATGATGAGGATCTTATGAATATGATTACAGCTCAGAATATTTGGGTATATTTTGTTATTTGTAGAGGCTGACCGGCATTGCTAGTGAAGACCTCCTGGTTGCCACATATGTGATCCATTTTTAATTACACTTACTTTGTGAATTTTTGTCATATATGTTTTAATGAGAATTTAGGTTGTGTCCATTCGTTCTTCAAGTGCTAGAATAGGCTTGGTCTGGTCAGAGATGCTCCTGTATTATTTCTTGGCTTCCATTTTTTTTTTTTTGTAGTTTTAGTGTAAAATCCTTGCTTGGTGTGTCAGCATAGAATCATTGCTGGGTTGCTAGAGCAGCTGGAGCCCTCATGTGGTTCTTTCAGTAACTATGCAAGCTATTTCCATTCTGAAAATGCAGTATTCTTTAATGTCAATTATACATCCAGTATATAAGAAATTACATTTCATATAACATTTTTAAAACTGCCCATAGTTAGCTAATATGCTTTTAAGAATGGTAATACTAAAAACAAATACATTAAATACAGTATGGAAGAAAATGTTCTACTTATGGTTAATTTTCTCAGAATATACCCATCTTTTCTTGTACTTTAGTCAGACACTTTTAAAGGGGTTATTGTCTTCTGGGTGTGATCCTAAAAGTCCTGTTATTTTAATTTATTTTTTGTTTTGTTTTTGGTGGGGGGGGGGGGGGGGGTACCAATGGACAACCAGAGAGCTACAATTGCAAGTGATTAAGGAGAACTACTGCTCTATGGACAGTGGTGGCCTGGGTTTCTGGGTTACTGGCCAATAAATCTCACGGATCCCTATATAGACTTTAGCTAGGCTATGACATTGTATGTGATCATCATTGTTGTTTTTCTTATTTTTCTGGTCTTACACCTACACTTTAGTGGGTCTTTCATTTCAAGTACTAAGGATCTCCTCTGGCTATCTGCCCTTAGGGCACTGTCTGAATTGTCAGTCTTACCCCATTAGACAGTGTATGTCCTATATACAGTTAGGTCCATAAATATTGGGACATCAACACAATTTTAAAATTTTTGGCTCTATACACCACCACAATGGATTTGAAATGAAACAAACAAGATGTGCTTTAACTGCAGACTGTCAGTTTTAATTTGATGGTATTTAAATGCAAATCAGGTGAACGGTGTAGGAAGTACAACAGTTTGCAAATGTGCCTCCCACTTGTTAAGGGACCAAAAGTAATGGGACAATTGGCTTCTCAGCTGTTCCATGGCCAGTTGTGTGTTATTCCCTCATTATCCCAATTACAATGAGCAGATAAAAGGCCCAGAGATCATTTCAAGTGTACTATTTGCATTTGGAACCTGTTGCTGTAAACTTTCAAGATGAGATCCAAAGAGCTGTCACTATCAGTGAAGCAGGCCATCATTAGTCTAAAAAAAAACTAAACAAACCCATCAGAGAGATAGCAAAAACATTAGGCGTGGCAAAAAAAACTGTTTGGAACATTCTTAAAAAGATGAGCTCAGCAACACAAAAAGACCCGGAAGACCACGGAAAACAACTGTGGTGGATGAACAAATAATTATTTCCCTGGTGAAGAAAACACCCTTCACAACAGTTGGCCAGATCAAGAACACTCTCCAGGATATAGGTGTATGTGTGTCAAAGTCAACAATCAAGAGAAGACTTCACCAGAGTGAATACAGAGGGTTCACCACAAGATGTAAACCATTGGTGAGCCTCAAAAACAGGAAGGCCAGATTAGAGTTTGCAAACGACATCTAAAAAAGCCTTCACAGTTCTGGAACAACATCATATAGACAGATGAGACCAAGATCAACTTGTACCAGAGTGATGGGAAGAGAAGAGTATGGAGAGGGAAAGGAACTGCTCATGATCCTAAGTATACCATCTCATCAGTGAAGCATGGTGGTGGTAGTGTCATGGCGTGGGCATGTATGGCTGACAATGGAACTGGTTCTCTTGTATTTATTGATGATGTAACTGCTGACAAATGCAGCAGGATGAACTCTGAAGTGTTTCGGGCAATATTATCTGCTCATATTCAGCCAACTGCTTCAGAACTCATTGGACGGCGCTTCACTGTGCAGATGGACAATGACCCAAAGCATACTGCAAAAGGAACCAAACAAAACTGAAGGAAAAATGCCCCAAGAACAAGCAGGAACTGAAGACAGTTGCAGTAGAGGTCTGGCAGAGCATCACCAGGGATGAAACCCAGCATCTGGTGATGTCTATGCGTTCCAGACTTTAGGCTGTAATTCACTGAAAAGGATTTGCAACCAAGTATTAAAAAGTGAAAGTTTGATTTATGATTATTATTCTGCCCATTACTTTTGGTCCCTTAACAAGTGGGAGGCACATTGCAAACTGTTGTAATTCCTACACCGTTCACCTGATTTGGATGTAAATACCCTCAAATTAAAGCTGACAGTCTGCATTAGAAAATAGATACACACATTTAAACCTATCCACACACAACATCTATAGACTCACTGTTTGGACATATGTATACAAACAACCTGGTCCCTGAGATATTGGTTTGCAGTTTTGACAGTGACCTGTGCCCACTCTCCTTCTAGGGCATCGGTGCCTCTTTGCTTGACCTGCTCCCCCTCTCCTGTGCTCTGGTGGTATGGACAGGCAGGCTTTCCTTTCCTCACTGGAGCAGCCTGGATGTTCCTTCTTGCAGGCAGCAACCAAATTCTTGCTTACAATGCCTCTCACTGCCTATAGGGCACCCTCCCTCCAGCTCATAAAGGGCCAGCGCGTGCACCCAAATCTTCTAAAGCCTATGGCCAGCCATCCAGGGGTACTTAAGGCTCCTTCCCTTCTCAGAGGGTGCCTGAGCCAGGCCCGTCGCTACCCAACAGGCAAAACAAGCAATTGCTTGGGGCCCCGAGCTGGTTGGGGCCCCGAGCTGGCCCGGGGCCAAGCAGAGCTGAGTAACTCAGAAGATCCGATGGTACAGTCTAACCCCCAGGCGTTCCCATGGTGACGGGGACGCTTGCCTGCGGGTTAGAATATAACATCGGATCTGAGTTTTAGGAGCTCAGTGAGATCGTAAAAACTCAAATCCAATGGTATATTCTAACCCCCAGGCATTCCCATGGTGACGGGGACGCTTGCCTGGGGGTTAGAATATACAGACAGGGCCACGCCACTCACAGCAGTATATTTATAAACTAATCAGTAACTACTTTAACTTTAATCATTGCTCATTGCTGAGCTCTTTACTTGGATTATTTGGATATCTTACTTTGTCTTAGCTCCGGTAATAGGCGGCGCAGGCGCGTGACGTCTGTGGGTGAGCGCCGCCTGCACTGCCTGCTGTTACCGGAGCTAAGACAGAGTAAGATATCCAAATAATCCAAGTAAAGAGCCCAGCAATGAGCAATGATTAAAGTTAAAGTAGTTACTGATTAGTTTATAAATATACTGCTGTGAGCGTCGGGGAAGGGGATCTGTGGATGGCACTGTAGGGGGATCTGTGGATGGCACTGTTTAGGGGGGATCTGTGGATGGCACTGTTTAGGGGGGAGATCTGTGGATGGCACTGTTTAGGGGAGGGGGGATCTGTGGATGGCACTGTTTAGGGGAGGAGGGATCTGTGAATGGCACGGTTTAGGGGGGAGATCTGTGGATGGCACTGTTTAGGGGAGGGGGATCTGTGGATGGCACTCTTTAGGGGAGGGGGGATCTGTGGATGGCACTGTTTAGGGGAGGAGGGATCTGTGGATGGTACTGTTTAGGGGGAGATCTGTGGATGGCACTGTTTAGGGGAGGGGGATCTGTGGATGGCACTGTTTAGGGGGGGATCTGTGGATGGCACTGTTTAGGGGAGGGGGGATCTGTGGATAGCACTGTTTAGGGGGGAGATCTGTGGATGGCACTGTTTAGGGGAGGGGGATCTGTGGATGGCACTGTTTAGGGGGGAATCTGTGGATGGCACTGTTTAGGGGAGGGGGGATCTGTGGATAGCACTGTTTAGGGGAGGGGGGATCTGTGGATGGCACTGTTTAGGGGAGGGGGGAATCTGTGGATTGCACTGTTTAGGGGAGAGGGGATCTGTGGATGGCACTGTTTAGGGGGGATCTGTGGATGGCACTGTTTAGGGGGGAGATCTGTGGATGGCACTGTTTAGGGGAGGGGGGATCTGTGGATGGCACTGTTTAGGGGAGGAGGGATCTGTGAATGGCACTGTTTAGGGGGGAGATCTGTGGATGGCACTGTTTAGGGGAGGGGGATCTGTGGATGGCACTCTTTAGGGGAGGGGGGATCTGTGGATGGCACTGTTTAGGGGAGGAGGGATCTGTGGATGGTACTGTTTAGGGGGAGATCTGTGGATGGCACTGTTTAGGGGAGGGGGATCTGTGGATGGCACTGTTTAGGGGGGGATCTGTGGATGGCACTGTTTAGGGGAGGGGGGATCTGTGGATAGCACTGTTTAGGGGGGAGATCTGTGGATGGCACTGTTTAGGGGAGGGGGGATCTGTGGATGGCACTCTTTAGGGGGGAATCTGTGGATGGCACTGTTTAGGGGAGGGGGGATCTGTGGATAGCACTGTTTAGGGGAGGGGGGATCTGTGGATGGCACTGTTTAGGGGAGGGGGGAATCTGTGGATTGCACTGTTTAGGGGAGAGGGGATCTGTGGATGGCACTGTTTAGGGGGGATCTGTGGATGGCACTGTTTAGGGGAGGGGGGATCTGTGGATGGCACTGTTTAGGGGAGGGGGGATCTGTGGATGGCACTGTTTAGGGGAGGGGGGATCTGTGGATGGTACTGTTTAGGGGGGGATCTGTGGATGGCACTGTTTAGGGGGGACATCTGTGGATGGCACTGTTTAGGGGAGGGGGGATCTGTGGATGGCACTGTTTAGGGGAGGAGGGATCTGTGGATGGCACTGTTTAGGGGAGGGGGATCTGTGGATGGCACTGTTTAGGGGGGGATCTGTGGATGGCACTGTTTAGGGGAGGGGGATCTGTGGATGGCACTGTTTAGGGGGGATCTGTGGATGGCACTGTTTAGGGGAGGGGGGATCTGTGGATGGCACTGTTTAGGGGAGGGGGGATCTGTGGATAGCACTGTTTAGGGGGGAGATCTGTGGATGGCACTTTTTAGGGGAGGGGGGATCTGTGGATGGCACTGTTTAGGGGGGAATCTGTGGATGGCACTGTTTAGGGGAGGGGGGATCTGTGGATAGCACTGTTTTGGGGAGGGGGGATCTGTGGATGGCACTGTTTAGGGGAGGGGGGATCTGTGGATTGCACTGTTTAGGAGAGAGGGGATCTGTGGATGGCACTGTTTAGGGGGATCTGTGGATGGCACTGTTTAGGGGGGAGATCTGTGGATGGCACTGTTTAGGGGTGATCTGTGGATGGCACTGTTTAGGGGAGGGGGGATCTGTGGATGGCACTGTTTAGGGGAGGGGGGATCTGTGGATGGCACTGTTTAGGGGAGGGGGGATCTGTGGATGGTACTGTTTAGGGGGGGATCTGTGGATGGCACTGTTTAGGGGGGACATCTGTGGATGGCACTGATTAGGGGAGGGGGGATCTGTGGATGGCACTGTTTAGGGGAGGAGGGATCTGTGGATGGCACTGTTTAGGGGAGGGGGATCTGTGGATGGCACTGTTTAGGGGGGGATCTGTGGATGGCACTGTTTAGGGGAGGGGGATCTGTGGATGGCACTGTTTAGGGGGGATCTGTGGATGGCACTGTTTAGGGGAGGGGGGATCTGTGGATGGCACTGTTTAGGGGGATCTGTGGATGGCACTGTTTAGGGGGGATCTGTGGATGGCACTGTTTAGGGGGGATCTGTGGATGGCACTGTTTAGGGGGGAGATCTGTGGATGGCACTGTTTAGGGGGAGATCTGTGGATGGCACTGGTTAGGGGGGAGATCTGTGGATGGCACTGTTTAGGGGGGAGATCTGTGGATGGCACTGTTTAGGGAGGAGATCTGTGGATGGCACTGTTTAGGGGGGATCTGTGGATGGCACTGTTTAGGGGAGGGGGATCTGTGGATGACACTGTTCAAATTTCATGCACATTAAATGCAACAGCAGTATTTGCACTGTAAACCTCCTTTTTTATTTATATAAAGTGTGGGTGAACTTAAACTGTATGGCTATACTGTGGTTCCTGTAGGCTTTGCGTGCGTAAGGTGTGGAAGGGGGGGGGGGGGAAGGGGGGGGGAGGGCCTCCATGTCTATTTTGCTTGGGGCCCCCAAATTTCTTCAAACGGCCCTGGCCTGAGCTATAGGTTCCAAGTCGCTAGTTCCTGCAAAGTTGTGCTGTTTAAGTTTGTTTGTCCTTGTACTGACTTATGCCTGTTTTTTTTTGTATTTTTACCCTTACACTGCCTGTCCAGGCCCAATCTCTGTACTGATCCTGAGCTGCCTGCCCTGACCTCGGACTGTTTATCAGATGCACATAGTCTGCCTGCCCTGACCTTGGCCTATTCCTGACTATAGTTTTGCCTGATTCCTCAGTGTTCCACATCGGTGTCTCATGACCCCCATGGACCAGCAGTGACTTGAGAAAATACTACTATAGGAGGTCTGGTGGTTCCCATACAGCAAAGTCAATATCCCTGTATAGGGGTTAAAGGGTGAATATCAGGTTCACACCTAAATAACTCCCTTGGGAGTGATGTACACCAATTATGTTATAGTGGCACAGCGGATCCACACCCACTGTGTGACAGCTTCACTATGTACAAGAAGTCTATTTATACAGCACATTCCAAGATTTTCTCTGTGAGTGCAGGAGTGCACCCATGGGTCAGTAATTCAAGTTTAAAATGTAAAGTTCTCAACTGGGACACTTGGAGGTACTCCCTTCATAGACTTCAGAAGTATAAATCCTTATGATGTGAACTCCTATTAGTGGTTACTTCAAACAATGGATGGAGGCATTTAGTCGTCACTTTTGTTGCTACCAATGTGGTTATACACCTATTTTAACTCACAAGTTTGCTCCTGGCATACAGAAATGGCTATACACTTTACGGTCCTAATCCTCTGATGATGCTGCTGTGTGCAGCAAACCATGTTGGTTGTACAGTGATCCCTCAAGTTACAATATTAATTGGTTCCAGGTCAACCATTGTAAGTTCAGTAATAGGTTCCAAAGCTCAAAAATATCATCCAAGATAAGAGAAAATGAAGATTTAACGCAAAAAAAAGCAGATAACTAAGACAGATAAAACAGGTCCTTACATATAACAGTTAGGAATAGCTGCTAACTAGCAACTAATGCAGCTATTTTACTAGAGAAGTGGCCTTGATCGATTGGATCTGAGTCTGAAACATTGTATGTTGAGTCTAATTCCAAGTTACGATGGGTCAGGACTACAGACTATTGTATGTTAAAAAATATTGTTTCCTGAGGCCATTGTATCTTGAGGGATCACTGTACTATAGCGTGAACAGCAATATGATTAGCTAGAGTGATTAAGCTACTGTATTAAGATACACAGGTGCAGCCATGAAGAAATGCCATTGTAAGTTGTGCATTACTGTGTTACATGGAAGGAAAACTATGGTGATAATTTCTTCCACACTGGTGAAAACAGAACTCAATGCAAGCCAGAGGGAGAGTAAGTTACTGCCTTTTAAAGGTACTGTGTATTATATTCCTGTTGCCTTGTAAAGAGAAAGTGTACCTAATTATCCTGTTGCCTCTAACTTAGCCGGTGCCCTCCCTGAGAGATTGTAACTAGGACTGCTGCCTGTTAAAGGACTTTTCTAACCACCAAGCCTGATTGACTTGTTTAAGTTACAACTTTGGCTGCCGTCTGCCACCTTTGAGTGGCGAGCCACACATACCATTCAAGTCCAAAAACATTCTGTCTGTAAGCTCTGGCTCCTTTACATTAATATGCTTAAAATGCAGCTCACCTATTCTCTTATATAGGGCATGTGGAGGTAGAAAATAACACCCCCAAAACTAAACCTTTTATAAAATATTTCACACATGACTCACTTCATAAGGAGAAGAAAAGAGGAGAAGATACTAGTTGTCATAAACAACAATGCTGTAGGTTTGAGTGCAGTTATTAAGTTTATTTTTGGAGGTACATCTTCCTTGACTGTTAAGGTTGTGTTCTTGTTCTTTTAATATAAAGTGAAATGCTTCACACCTACACCCATAAAAAGTCAGCACTAATGATCACACACATAGCACAGCATACATGAGCAGTTTAATTCCTGATTAACTTGTTATTCACAACTACATATAGAAACCAGAGTCTTTTAGCCATTTGGTTAACACATGTCAATCATATGTACAGTGTGAACTATGACTGAGGCATGCAACTATAACTGAGGCATGCCAGGGTCAAATGTAATGAGCAAATCTAACGCCAGACTTTTGAAGAGACAAATATATATATATATCTTAACCACCTCCGGACCGCCTAACGCACATGTGCGTTCCGGAGGTGGCAGGCTGGCGCACAGTCACGCATATATGCGTCATCTCGCGAGACGCGAGATTTCCTGTGAACGCGCGCACACAGGCGCGCGCGCTCACAGGAACGGAAGGTAAGCGAGTGGATCTCCAGCATGCCAGCGGCGATCGTTCGCTGGCAGGCTGGAGATCCGAATTTTTTAACCCCTAACAGGTATATTAGACGCTGTTTTCATAACAGCGTCTAATATACCTCCTACCTGGTCCTCTGGTGGTCCCTTTTGTTAGAATCGACCACCAGAGGACTCAGGTAGGTCAGTACAGTCGCACCAAACACCACACTACACTACACTACACCCCCCCCCGTCACTTATTAACCCCTTATAAACCCCTGATCACCCATGTTCACCCCATATAAACTCCCTGATCACCCCCCTGTCATTGATCACCGCCCTGTCATTGATCACCCCCCTGTCAGGCTCCGTTCAGACGTCCGTATGATTTTTACGGATCCACGGATACATGGATCGGATCCGCAAAAAGCATACGGACGTCTGAATGGAGCCTTACAGGGGGGTGATCAATGACAGGCGGGTGATCACCCATATACACTCCCTGATCACCCCCTGTCATTGATCACCCCCCTGTCATTGATCACTCCCCTGTAAGGCTCCATTCAGACGTCCGCATGATTTTTACGGATCCATGGATACATGGATCGGATCCGCAAAACACATGCGGACGTCTGAATGGAGCCTTACAGGGGGTGATCAATGACAGGCGGGTGATCACCCATATACACTCCCTGATCACCCCCCTGTCATTGATAACCCCCCTGTAAGGCTCCATTCAGATGTCCGCATGCGTTTTGTGGATCCGATCCATGTATCCATGGATCCGTAAAAAATCATGCGGATGTCTGAATGGAGCCTTACAGGGGGGGTGATCAGTGACAGGGGGGTGATCACCCTATTTACCCTGATCACCCCCTGTCATTGATAACCCCCCTGTAAGGCTTCATTCAGACGTCCGCATGCGTTTTGTGGATCCGATCCATGTATCCATGGATCCGTAAAAAATCATGCGGATGTCTGAATGGAGCCTTACAGGGGGGGTGATCAGTGACAGGGGGGTGATCACCCTGATTACCCTGATCACCCCCTGTCATTGATAACCCCCCTGTAAGGCTCCATTCAGACGTCCGCATGCGTTTTGTGGATCCGATCCATGTATCCATGGATCCGTAAAAAATCATGCGGATGTCTGAATGGAGCCTTACAGGGGGGCTGATCAGTGACAGGGGGGTGATCACCCTGATTACCCTGATCACCCCTGTCATTGATAACCCCCCTGTAAGGCTCCATTCAGACGTCCGCATGCGTTTTGTGGATCCGATCCATGTATCCATGGATCCGTAAAAAATCATGCGGATGTCTGAATGGAGCCTTACAGGGGGGGTGATCAGTGACAGGGGGGTGATCACCCTGATTACCCTGATCACCCCTGTCATTGATAACCCCCCTGTAAGGCTCCATTCAGACGTCCGCATGCGTTTTGTGGATCCGATCCATGGATCCGTAAAAAATCATGCGGATGTCTGAATGGAGCCTTACAGGGGGGGTGATCAGTGACAGGGGGGTGATCACCCTGATTACCCTGATCACCCCCTGTCATTGATAACCCCCCTGTAAGGCTCCATTCAGACGTCCGCATGCGTTCTGTGGATCCGATACATGTATCCACGGATCCGTAAAAAATCATGCGGATGTCTGAATGGAGCCTTACAGGGGGGGTGATCAGTGACAGGGGGGTGATCACCCTGATTACCCTGATCACCCCCTGTCATTGATAACCCCCCTGTAAGGCTCCATTCAGACGTCCGCATGCGTTTTGTGGATCCGATACATGTATCCATGGATCCGTAAAAAATCATGCGGATGTCTGAATGGAGCCTTACAGGGGGGGTGATCAGTGACAGGGGGGTGATCACCCTGATTACCCTGATCACCCCCTGTCATTGATAACCCCCCTGTAATGCTCCATTCAGACGTCCGCATGCGTTCTGTGGATCGGATACATGTATCCATGGATCCGTAAAAAATCATGCGGATGTCTGAATGGAGCCTTACAGGGGGGGTGATCAGTGACAGGGGGGTGATCACCCTGATTACCCTGATCACCCCCTGTCATTGATAACCCCCCTGTAAGGCTCCATTCAGACGTCCGCATGCGTTCTGTGGATCCCATACATGTATCCATGGATCCGTAAAAAATCATGCGGATGTCTGAATGGAGCCTTACAGGGGGGGTGATCAGTGACAGGGGGGTGATCACCCTGATTACCCTGATCACCCCCTGTCATTGATAACCCCCCTGTAAGGCTCCATTCAGACGTCCGCATGTGTTTTGTGGATCCGATCCATGTATCCATGGATCCGTAAAAAATCATGCGGATGTCTGAATGGAGCCTTACAGGGGGGGTGATCAATGACAGGGGGGTGATCAGGGAGTCTATATGGGTGATCACCCCCCTGTCATTGATCACCCCCCTGTCATTGATCACCCCCCCCCCCCCCCGGTAAGGCTCCATTCAGACATTTTTTTTGGCACAAGTTAGCGGAAATTTTTTGTTTGTTTTTGTTTTTGCTTTTTCTTACTAAGTCTCATATTCCACTAACTTGTGTCAAAAAATAAAATCTCACATGGACGCACCATACCCCTCACGGAATCCAAATGCGTAAACATTTTTAGACATTTATATTCCAGACTTCTTCTCACGCTTTAGGGCCCCTAAAAAGCCAGGGCAGTATAAATACCCCACATGTGACCCCATTTCGGAAAGAAGACACCCCAAGGTATTCCGTGAGGGGCATATTGAGTCCATGAAAGATTGAAATTTTTGTCCTAAGTTAGCGGAAAGTGAGACTTTGTGAGAAAAAAACAAAAAAAATCAATATCCGCTAACTTATGCAAAACAAAAAAAAATTCTAGGAACTCGCCATGCCCCTCATTGAATACCTTGGGGTGTCTTCTTTCCAAAGTGGGGTCACATGTGGGGTATTTATACTGCCCTGGCTTTTTAGGGGCCCGAAAGTGTGAGAAGAAGTCTGGGATCCAAATGTCTAAAAATGCCCTCCTAAAAGGAATTTGGGCCCCTTTGCGCATCTAGGCTGCAAAAAAGTGTCACACATGTGGTATCGCCGTACTCAGGAGAAGTTGGGGAATGTGTTTTGGGGTGTTATTTTACATATACCCATGCTGGGTGAGAAAAATATCTTGGTCAAATGCCAACTTTGTATAAAAAAAATGGGAAAAGTTGTCTTTTGCCAAGATATTTCTCTCACCCAGCATGGGTATATGTAAAATGACACCCCAAAACACATTGCCCAACTTCTCCTGAGTACGGCGATACCAGATGTGTGACACTTTTTTGCAGCCAAGGTGGGCAAAGGGGCACATATTCCAAAGTGCACCTTTCGGATTTCGCAGGCCATTTTTTACACATTTTGATTGCAAGGTACTTCTTACACATTTGGGCCCCTAAATTGCCAGGGCAGTATAACTACGCCACAATTGACCCCATTTTGGAAAGAAGACACCCCAAGGTATTCCGTGAGGGGCACGGCGAGTTCCTAGAATTTTTTATTTTTTGTCGCAAGTTAGTGGAATATGAGTCTTTGTAAGGAAAATAGAGAAAAAAAATAAATCATCATTTTCCGCTAACTTGTGACAAAAAATAAAAAATTCTAGGAACTCGCCATGCCCCTCACAGAATACCTTGGCGTGTCTTCTTTCCAAAATGGGGTCACTTGTGGCGTAGTTATACTGCCCTGGCAATTTAGGGGCCCAAATGTGTGAGAAGTACCTTGCAATCAAAATGTGTAAAAAATGGCCTGCAAAATCTGAAAGGTGCACTTTGGAATATGTGCCCCTTTGCCCACCTTGTCAGCAAAAAAGTGTGACACATCTGGTATCGCCGTACTCAGGAGAAGTTGGGGAATGTGTTTTGGGGTGTCATTTTACATATACCCATGCTGGGTGAGATAAATATCTTGGCAAAAGACAACTTTTCCCATTTTTTTATACAAAGTTGGCATTTGACCAAGATATTTTTCTCACCCAGCATGGGTATATGTAAAATGACACCCCAAAACACATTCCCCAACTTCTCCTGAGTACGGCGATACCATATGTGTCACACTTTTTTGCTGCCAAGGTGGGCAAAGGGGCACATATTCCAAAGTGCACCTTTCGGATTTCACCGGTCATTTTTTACACATTTTGATTGCAAAGTTCTTCTCACACATTTGGGCCCCTAAATTGCCAGGGCAGTATAACTACCCCACAAGTGACCCCATTTTGGAAAGAAGACACCCCAAGGTATTCCGTGAGGGGCATGGCAAGTTTTTAGAATTTTTTATTTTTTGTCGCAAGTTAGTGGAATATGAGACTTTGTAAGAAAAAATAAAAAAAATAAAATCATCATCATTTTCCGCTAACTTGTGACAAAAAATAAAAAGTTCTATGAACTCACTATGCCCATCAGCGAATACCTTAGGGTGTCTACTTTCCGAAATGGGGTCATTTGTGGGGGTTTTCTACTGTCTGGGCATTGTAGAACCTCAGGAATCATGACAGGTGCTCAGAAAGTCAGAGCTGTTTCAAAAAGCGGAAATTCACATTTTTGTACCATAGTTTGTAAATGCTATAACTTTTACCCAAACCATTTTTTTTTTGCCCAAACATTTTTTTTTTATCAAAGACATGTAGAACAATAAATTTGGCGAAAAATGTATATATAGATGTCGTTTTTTTTGCAAAATTTTACAGCTGAAAGTGAAAAATGTCATTTTTTTGCAAAAAAAATCGTTACATTTTGATTAATAACAAAAAAAGTAAAAATTTCAGCAGCAAAATACCACCAAATGAAAGCTCTATTAGTGAGAAGAAAAGGAGGTAAAATTCATTTGGGTGGTAAGTTGCATGACCGAGCGATAAACGGTGAAAGGAGTGTAGTGCCGAAGTGTAAAAAGTGCTCTGGTCATGAAGGGGGTTTCACCTAGCGGGGCTGAAGTGGTTAAAGTGGACCTGTAATCAATTTTTGATATCAAAATGGCTAACATGCCATGATTCCCACTGGTCACCGATCATGATGGTGTTTTTTTTTTTTTTTTACAATTTGTCCCCCTGTTCTGGCCCCCAATACTTTTTCATGTTCTATATTCTAGTAGAGAACCAAGAGGTCCAGAGTGGCACAAACCAGCTCTCTCACTGTCTGCAGTGTCCACACCATTACTCTGACCAGGGGTACACCATCAATGATCCCAGGTGAATTGATTGCTTTAGGCAGAACAAGCTAGGGGCAAGAGGGGGCAGTGGAAGGGCCATAGGCAATGAGCGCTTTCATTGTGGAAAAGGGGTTAGGTTAAGAAATTGGCATGGGGGGCGTTTCGCCTCAGGCGGCAGAAAGGCCAGGTGCACTCCTGACTCTTTCTAATTATAGAGAATAGCATCACAACAAGTACAAAGCGATCTTGCAAGATGTAAGTAGTCTCAAGAGACCTGGCTGTGTGAGGAGCGGCTCCTGCTCATCCACTTTAAATGGCACAGAACACCAGAACTTGGCTTTATCATAGCTTAGTCTTGCTAGATTAGTTACCTGTATATCTTGTGAAATCACACTGCACTTCTGCATTGCTCTGACTGTGTCCTTTATGACTGGACAGTGTCAGAGCAATGGGACACCACCCGAGGAGAAGGAGCCAAAATATGTCCCTTTCCATCTTGGTTCTGTATTACTGCAAAAAAAAAATATCCAAAGGTATTGGGGGCCAACCTATGAAATGGAAGTACAGTATGAATTGTAAAAAAACAAACAAAAACCCCCCCACCATAATGAATAGTGGGAATAATGGCATATAATCCATCCAACCCACTGGTACATTGCTAAAGGTTTAATACTATGGTTTACACTTTTAAAACTTTTAAAATGCTTACTGACATAATCTATGCACTATGTATCCCAAATGGCTATGTGTAGGCAGGAAATAGTTAATTGGCAGTCGTTAGCTACAGGCCATGGGAGTCTGCTACTGAACAGGCAAGATACAAAACCTGTTTTGTGTTTTCTGCTAAAAAGTAAGTCAAGTGATATAAGTTATCCAGGAAAACACCATTCCTACCATTGGAGAACAACTGGAAAAGCAACTTTGGTAATAATTATCACCCGATAGAAGGAAATACTGAATATTCACAGAAAGGTGACCATAAAAAAAATGCTGCGCTGGACTGAGATGGTCCGCACCGCAAAAAAGTAATGCATACTCCGTAGTGCTTGCGTGGGGTTCCGATCCATGCTTCCGCACTGCATCTCCGGATTTGCTGACCCATTCAAGTGAATGGGTCCGCATCCATGATGCGGAATGCACACAGCTGGTGACCAATGTATTGCGGAACCACCGTATGCGGTCCGCAGCATGAGCACGGAGCCCTTACGTTCGTGGGCATGAGCCCTTACCCAGATTGGAATGGTTCGTAAAACAGCTTACCCTCTTGGAAGGACTTGTTGCATCCAGGTTTTACACTTTCAACTGCTCATTTGGGTTAGAATAATGTAATGATATGTTTCCTCTGAAAAGTGGAAAAGCTGGGGGGCGGAGCTAGCGCCAGACCTGAATGGACGTGTGCGCCTGAGCTCCGTTGCTTGATCCCGGCCTTTTCATAGCAAACGATAGCTGCTAAGCAAAAAATATGGGCAAAATCGGCCAGCAAAAGACGGGGGACACGTCCCTTTCTCACAAACAGCCTTCAAACTGTGGAGATATGGACAAATTTATTAAAAAAGCCGCGGCAATATGTGCAGCCCGGGAAACTAAGATGGCGCCGGAGCCTAACAAGGAGACGGAAGACAGCGAACCAGATCTCCAGGCAGACAGCAGTGATCTTGAAGATCTTAAACTCCGCAAACATCTTCCGATCTCAAGGAAATACCTGGACTCTGCATTACAGAGGGCAATGGAGCCGCTGGTAAGCGAGATGTCGTCCCTCAGGCAAGATATAAGACATGTGGGAGGCAGGGTCGAAACCCTGGAGAACAACCAGGCGGTGATCCTGGACTTCCAAGAGGCGACTGCCGTTAGCTTGCAACAGTGCCAGCTGCACCTTAACAAAGCATTCAACGCCCTGGAAGACCAGGAAAACCAGGGAAGAAGAAATAACCTGCGTTTTAAAGGAGTTCCAGAACTCTATTCTCCCCAAGACCCAGCTGATGTAGTTAAGGAGATATGTGAGGGGTTACTAGGCCCCGAACGCTCGGCATCGATTATTTTAGAGAGAGCTCATCGTGCTCTGCGCCCAAGACCGCAGGGCAACGAACCCCCCAGGGATATCATCTGTCGATTCCTTCACTTCCAGGATAAAGAAGATATAATAGCTAAAGCTCGACCACCAAATGGAGCAAAATACAAAGGAGTTCCAATCAACATCTACCAAGACCTGGCTCCTATGACGCTCCAGAAAAGAAGATGCCTTAAACCCCTCACTGACTGGCTCAGAAATCATAAAATCCTCTATCACTGGCAATTCCCGTTTGGATTATCTTTTTCCTATCAAGGCAAGAGGATTAACATCAAATCTCACCTGGACTTAGGCCCTGCATATGAACTTCTGGACATCTCCCCCTTGCCGATTGCAGATTGGGATGTTGTCAAATACATATCATCGTTGCCAAGTCTCCCCAGAATAGTGTCATTCGAGACAAAGAATACTCCTAAGGCGCAGAGACAGAGAGACAAGAAGAAGAGTCATCCTCTCACCCCAAGACGCATATCTATGGACGCTTTCTGAACAGTAGAAGGGTCACTTCTCTACAGCTAATATCTTATGTGATGAGTATAACCCCCTCATTCTTTCCATATGTCACCCTTTCACTCCCTCCTTACTCTGTTTGTTCCCGTACTTTGTCTCAGTATACCTCCCGATTCTTATCCGAATACGGTACTATATAGGACGGGACTGAGATCATCTATGCGGCTTTCACATGTAATGTTGTGTTCTCTATTCCATACTGCGAAGATCGCTATTACTGAATTGGTATAGACAGTAATGCCTTGGTAGTCTCCAGAAGGTAGGAGTGGATGGGCATAATGGGAATCGTGGATTGCTGCTGCCAGATAGATTAGAATCCGATATTAGGTTTAATTATCCCATTATTCGCAATTGCGCATTTAGTCGGAGCTAGCGGGGATATGCGATTATATATGCCACATAGAATCGCGTAACCACAGAGTTCCGGATGGCCTAGCGGGGTTCAGCCGTAAGACCCTTACGCAAAGTCTTAATCGCAAGACAACCCTAAAAATCGCAATACCCCAGATAATACATAGCGATAGAAAGTTAGAGGACTCTTGAAAGTGTACCTTATTAATAAAATAAAAAAAAAGTGGAAAAGCTAATGTAGGGTAATCAACAGAGCTTTGAGCTTGTCATCAGGGTGGCAGAATTTTGGGTAAGTACAAATTTTTCTTCTCTATCTTGTGCTTATGTAAATGAGAACATGACAATAAATGGTTTACTGTAAGTTAAGGCTGTATTATACCGTCCAATTGGACAGGTGATTGTCTGGAAGGAAGCGTTCCTTCTCGTTCCTTTTCCTGCTTGTTAGTGGAGGCGGCTGCTGCCATTACATGCAGCGATCTCCTCTTCAGTATAGAGATTGTTATACCTTCCCTACACTGAGTCATTGTTTGTCAGCAGAAGATTGCGATTACACACCACAATCTGCCAAGTGTAAATGACAATTTTTTAACCTGGCAAAAGATTTGGATTACTCTATGAACAAACGTTTGCTTGTTCATCAGGCAATTGGCAGCAGTATTAGACTGCCGGATGGTGGCAAATTACTATGAATGCTCGTTAGCGATCATCTGCCGAAAAATCAGCAGGTGTAATACAGGCTTAACTGTAAAGACTCAAAATCTGCCCTATATGTACGGGTTAAAAAGAGTTGCCCAAAGTGGAAAACAGACTGTAACAATGCCTGCTGTGCACAAGTGGACTTCACCTATACCAGTCGCTTTTCCCAAGCACAAATCATGAGGATCACAGAAGCAGGAGATGATCCAGAAACATAATAGTTGGCAGGTATATGGGGGTATATAATGGATGAATGACACTGAACAGAAATTAAATAATACTGAACTGACTGTGCCCTGATTCAACCCAGCAAGATAGCCAAAATACTGCAATAATTCAGCAGAAGACAAATGCCAAAACACAACAATTAAAGGGGTATTCCCATCTCAGACCTGCTTTCGTAAACGCAGCCGGCAAAGTCCCGGATGGCGCACTGCGCATGCATGGCATGTGCGGCTGCCCTCCATAATTTTCTATGCGGCTGCCGAAAATAGCTGAGCACAAGCATGGTGTGCTCCTATTCACTTTTATGGGAAGAGCGCTTGGTGGTGGCCAGACCCAGGGTCCTCCAGCCACCACTTTCTTCGCTCCGTTCTCGATATAGGTGCAGATCCCAGCGGTGGGACCCGCACCTATTAGACAATGGGGACATATCCATCCATATTCCTTTAAAAACAGTAAAACAACAGATAAAAAATACACAGATAACTCACTGGGCTAGAACAAGATTTAAAAAATATTGAAATTAAGGCACATCTCAAATGCTATTCCCAGCAAGTAGAATAGAGTAAAGCCTGATATACTTTATAAAGGCCCAGCAATCGGCAACTCTACCCTAATTAACCAGGCATAGATACAGAGGAAACCAAGCTAAACTTAATGGTTAATGTGTTAAGTAAAGAATGGCAAGAAACATATAACTAACTTTTTAATGGCCTTTTTTAGAATCAATTTTAGGTAGGTGATAACCAAAGCCAGGTTCAGATGCATAGCAACTGTCCGAACAACCTTGGTAGCTAGGTGAACATAAAGCAACAGCAAAATCCCTGTTGCTTATAACAGTCATAGCCAAATTCTATTTACCCTAAATTAATGTGTATTATTATTGTTATTATTTTATTTATTTTTTATTATATGTTTAATGGAGATTTCAGCTCATGGTAATCATATAAATTGACTCATAATAAGCAATAAATACACTATGCAACAATAGATCTTCTGTACATGCTACTGAAATCCATAAATGCAGTCACAGTCAGCTACCACTGAATGCATACTTGTTACAACCACTCCAGCATGTTTGCGGATATTGAGTATTTTATTAGTCTTGCTATTGTATTCAGAGTGAGAACTAACAGTAAACCAAAGGATGAACATTTCTCTCCTAGCTTCGGGGAACAGTTATATTAATATTTAATAAGTCCTGTTATTTTGGTGTGAGGGAGCGGTCTCGTTAATGTGTAGTGGAACACCACTAATGAAAATTTAATCAGGTTACAAATTTCATGGTCAACCAATACAACATAGAAATAAAGCTCTGTAGACATGTAATAAACCTTCATCCTGGCAGTGTACAATGGGTAAAGCTACCAGTGACTTCCATTTCTGTTATGAAATATTAACGCGTGTACTCCTCTTTTACAAGAGGACCATCTCATTAATGACAGCCTACTGAAAAAGTTTGTCCATCTAAAACAGTCAAAATGTAATTAATAACAATGAAACAGCATTGTTCAGCTTGAAAAGTATCAAGTCAGCTCTTCCTTTGCTTCTATCAATGTAGTTAAAGGGGCTGTAGACAGGATTTCAGAGATAATGCTAGAGCTGCCCTCTTATTGTAAATGGGCAGGAGAGGCACTTTATGAGCCAAGGGCTAGGGTTTCAGAGCTCACGCAACTATACCATCATTCCATAAAGCTCAACATGATATCTGTCAAATAATTCATTGAAATACACTCCCACCCTTCTTCCTTCCTTGTACCGCTGCCCTGATCCCACCCTTTCAAATGGGGACCACGGAGAGTCAATCTGGAGACGATTGAAGACCAAACATTGTGCACAAAGATTTCCTTGTTCTCTTATTCGACCCCCTCTTATCTATGCATACCTGGTAGTTTCTGTTATGGAATGTTAATGTATGTACCCCTTGTATATTAAAGGTATCTCCATAGTTACATAATTATTCAAGTTGAAAAAAGATAGAGGTGCCTCATGTTCAACCTTTTTCAGACCAATTATACAACATTAATTGTTAGATTATTTATAACCATCAATTCTGTTTCTTATCAGATAAGCATTTTGTCCCTTTTTAAATGTTGGCATGATATCTGCCATTACTACCACTTGGGGTAGGGCCTTTCATAATTGTATTACTCTAACTATAAAGAATCCCTTCCTGTATTGATGAGTAAATAACCTAATGAATGTCCCCTGGTCTGTTAAGTCCTTCGAATGAATAAATTCTGTTCCAGTTCTTTGCACTGATCACATGTGTATTTGTACGTGTAAATAGAATCACCTCTAAGATGTCTTTGATCCATGCTAAAGAAGCCCAAGTTTTTAAGCCTCTCGTTATAAGTTGACCTTCCATCCCATTTAATTATCTTGCTATCCTTCTCAGAATCCTTTCTATATCCTTTATAGCAGTCTTCCTCATGTCCAGTTCCTCAGAATTCACCTAAGGGCTCATGCACACAACCGGATGGCTTTTTCAGTGTTTTGCGGGCCGTTTTTAAAGGATCCATTTTTCCGTTTTTTTGTTTCAGTAGTGTTTCCGGTTTCGTTCAGTTTTTTTTCCGTTCAGTTTTTCCGTATGGCATATACAGTAATCACAAAGAAAAAATTGGGCTGGACATAACATTTCCAATAGATGGTTCTGCAAAAATGGAACGGTTACGGAAGACATACGGAGTACATTCCGTCTGTGTTCCGTTTTTTTTTTTGCGTACCCATTGACTTGTATGGAGCCACGGAACGTGATTTGCGGGCAATAATGGGACATGTTCTATCTTTGAACGGAACGGAAGAACGAAAATACGGAAACGGAATGCACATGGAGACACTTCAGTTTTTTTTGCTGGCCCATTGAAATTAATGGTTCAGTATAAGTAACGCATACAGAACTAAAAAAATACGGTCAGTATACTGAACGCAAAAAACGTTCGTGTGCATGAGCCCTAATTGCCAGGTTTCCAAGACTTCCTTAGTATTCAGCAGGTGATATCATTAGTTTCAATGCATCAGGAATTTCTACAGGTATTCATTCTGTGAGTTATTCTCAAATCATGACCGGCAGGTGGGCTCTGATTACTGTAGTTGGAGAACACTGCTTTATGGTACATATGAGGCACAAAACTGAATTCCATATTCAAGCTGTGGATTTATAAAGGGGTAATTTTACATAAAAGGTTTTTCTATTTTTATACAAGATCTAATACTAATTACTAGTACTAATCTAATACTTGTATTCCCCAAGAAATACCAATTTTAAAGAAACTTTTCTTAGAACTTTGTCTTGTACTAGTCCTCTGTTTTTCCTCTAACACATTTATTTAAAAAAAAGGCAACTGGGTATTTGTTTTAGAGCTTGTTCACACAACCGTATATTTTTTTTTTCAGAGTGTTGCGGGCTGTTTATAACTGATCTGTTTATCTGTTTGTTTGTTTTTCAGTAGTGTTTCCGGTTCCATTCCGCATTTCAGTTCAGTTTTTCCGTAAGGCATATACAGTATACAGTAATTACATAGAAAAAAATGGGCTGGGCATAACATTTCCAATAGATGGTTCTGCAAAAACGGAACGGATACGGAAGACATACAGAGTACATTCCGTATGTGTTCATTTTTTTTTGGCGGACCCATTGACTTAAATGGAGCCATGGAACATAATTTACAGGCAATAATAGGACATGTTCTATCTTTCAACAGAACGGAAAAATGAAAAATTCGGAAACGGAAGCATATGGAGAACATTCCGTTTTTTTTGCTGAACCATTGAAATAAAATGTCAGGTATATAGACCGTATACGGAACGCAAAAAAACGTTTGTGTAAACGAGCCCTTACAGTTGTGAATTTATTCATAAATTTCTAAGAGGGATGAAAGACTAATGGTACAACGCAGAGCTCTAGGAAAAGGTGCTGCAAATTTGTGTTTCTTAGGGAAGACCACTGCAGTATTTACTTAATGATGACAGGAAAGGTTACTACTCAAGCCCTCTTTAATTTGCTTCCAAAGTCATACAGCCATGTTTTCCTGACTTCCCCCCAATACAACTTCTCCTCTTGAGGTTTCCACTGACTTCATTGACTTCTATTAAAACCAGTCATAATTAGTGTTGGGAGTGAATATTCAAATATCGGCACTTCGAGAATTCGCAAATATTTAGAATATAGTGTTATGTATTCGCAATTTCGAATACTCTAGATTTGTTTTTCATCAGTAACCTCCCTTCTTGCTTGTGGGCCAATGAGAAGGCTGCAATGTCTTTGTCAGAGCTTAGCAACATCCCTAGCAACCAATAGGAAAGTTCCCTACCCCTTACTATATAAGAACCTCCCCAGCAGCCATTTTCTGCAGTATTTTGCAGATCTGAGAGAGACAGCAGTGTTATTGCTGTGCTCTCTGCTTCCCTGTGTTATTACATTAGCTAGTTAGCGTGTATGTATATATATATATATATATATATATATATATACTGTATATAATACAGATAGTTAGTGGGAGATAGTCAGTGTAGGTTAGATAGTGATACATACATGTTAGGTTAGATATACATACATGCTACATACATAGTGATGTATGTATGTACACTGAGCAAAAATATAAACACAACAGCATGAGCTGAACTCAAAGAGCTATAACATTTTCTACATACACAAAAGACCCATTACTCTCAAATATTCTTCACAAATCTGTCTTAATCTGTGTTAGTGAGCACTTCTCCTTTGCCGAGATAATCCATCCCACCTCATAGGTGTGGTATGTCAAGGTGCTGATTAGACAGCATGAATATTGCACAGGTGTGCCTTAGACTGTCCACAATAAAAAAAGACACTCTGAAATGTGCACATTTCTGGGGGGGAAACCAGTCAATATCTGGTATGGCCACCATTTGCCTCACACAGTGCAACACATCTCCGTCACATACAGTTTTTCAGGTTGTTCATTGTGGCCTGTGGAATGTTTGTCCACTCCTCTTCAATAGCTGTTCAAAATTGCAGAATATTGGCAGGAACTGGAACACGCTGTTGCATACCCCGATCCAGAGTATTCCAAATGCTCAATGGGTGACATGTTCGGTGAGTATGCTGGCCATGCAAGAATTGGGATGTTTTCAGCTTCCAGGAATTGTGTACAGATACTTGCAATATGGGGACGTGCATTATTATGCTGCAACATAAGGTGATGGTCGTTGATGAATGGCACAACAATGGGCCTCAGGTTCTTGTCACGGTATCTCTGTGCATTCAAAATGCTATCAATAAAATGCACCTGTGTTCGTTGTCCATAACATACGCCTACCCATACCATAACCGCACCGCCACCATTGGCCACTTGATCCACGACGTTGACGTCAGCAAACCGCGCACCCACACAACACCACACACGTTGTCTTCCATCTGCCCTGAACAGTGAAAACCGGGCCATTGAATGTGAGCATTTGCCCACTCAAGTCGGTTACGACGATGAACTGCAGTCAGGTCCAGACCCCGATGAGAATGACGAGCATGCAGTTGAGCTTCCCTCAGACGATTACTGACAGTTTGTGCAGAAATTCTTTGGTTATGCAAACCGATTGTTGCTGCAGCTGTCCGGGTGGCTGGTCTCAGACGATCATAGAGGTGAACATGCTGGATGTGGAGGTCCTGGGCTGGTGTGGTTACACGTGGTCTGCGGTTGTAAGGCGGGTTGGATGTACTGCCAAATTCTCTGAAACGGCTTTGGAGACGGCTTATGGTAGAGAAATGAACATTCATTGCACGGGCAACAGCTCTGTTAGACATCCCTGCAGTCAGCATGCCATTTGTACGCTCCCTCAAATGTTGAGACATCTGTGGCATTGATCCATGTGATCAAACTGCACATTGCAGAGTGGTCTTTTATTGTGGGCAGTCTAAGTCACACATGTGCAATATTCATGCTGTCTAATCAGCACCTTGATATGCCACACCTGTGAGGTTAGATTGATTATCTCGGCAAAGTAAAAATATGCTTACTAACACAGATTTGTGAAAAATATTTGAGAGTAATGGGTCTTTTGTGTATGTAGAAATTGTTTCAGATCTTTGAGTTCAGCTCATGCACAATAGGAGGAAAACCGAAAGTGTTGCATTTATAATTTTGTTCAGTGTATGTACAGTCAGGTCCACGAATATTAGGACATTGACATAATTCTAACATTTTTGGCTCTATACATATCCACAATGGATTTTAAATGAAACACACAAGATGTGCTTTAACTGTAGACTGTCAGCTTTTATTTGAGGGTATTTACTTCCAAATCAGGTGAACGGTGTAGGAATTACAATAGTTTGCATATGTGCCTCCCACTTGTTAAGGGACCAAAAGTAATGGGACAATTGGCTTCTCAGCTGTCCCATGGCTAGGTGTGTGTTATTCCCTCATTATCCCAATTACAATGAGCAGATAAAAAGGTCCACAGTTCATTTCAAGTGTGCTATTTGCATTTGAAAACTGTTGCTGTCAACTCTCAAGATGAGATCCAAAGAGCTGTCACTTTCAGTGAAGCAAGGCATCATTAAGCTTAAAAAACAAAACAAACCCATCAGAGAGATAGCAAAAACATTTGGCGTGGCCAAAACAACTGTTTGGAACATTCTTAAAAATAAGGAATGCACCGGTGACCTCAGCAACACCAAAAGACCCGGAAGACCATGGAAAACAACTGTGGTGGATGACCGAAGAATTATTTCCCTGGTGAAGAAAACACCCTTCACAACAGTTGGCCAGATCAAGAACACTGTCCAAGAGGTAGGTGTATGTGTGTCAAAGTCAACAATCAAGAGAAGACTTCACCAGAGTGAATGCAGAGGGTTCACCACAAGATGTAAACCATTGGTGAGCCTCAAAAACAGGAAGGCAAGATTAGAGTTTGCAAAACGACATCTAAAAAAGCCTACACTGTTCTGGAACAACATCCTATGGACAGATGAGACCAAGATTATCTTGTACCAGAGTGATGGTAAGAGAAGAGTATGGAGAAGGAAAGGTACTGCTTATGATCCTAAGCATACCACCTCATCGGTGAAGCATAGTGGTGGTAGTGTCATGGCGTGGGCATGTATGGCTGCCAATGGAACTGGTTCTCTTGTACCAGAGTGATGGTAAGAGAAGAGTATGGAGAAGGAAAGATACTGCTCATGATCCTAAGCATACCACCTCATCGGTGAAGCATGGTGGTGGTAGTATCATGGAGTGGGCATGTATGGCTGCCAATGGAACTGGTTCTCTTGTATTTATTGATGATGTGACTGTTGACAAAAGCAGCAGGATGAATTCTGAAGTGTTTCAGGCAATATTATCTGCTCATATTCAGCCAAATCCTTCAGAACTCATTGGAGGGCGCTTCACAGTGCAGATGGAAAAATGACCCTAAGCATACTGCAAAAGCAACCAAAGAGTTTTTTTAAGGGAAGGAAGTGGAATGTTATGCAATGGCCAAGTCAATCACCTGACCTGAATCCGATTGAGCATGCATTTCACTTGCAGAAGACAAAACTGAAGGGAAAATGCCCCAAGAACAAGCAGGAACTGAAGACAGTTGCAGTAGAGGCCTGGCAGAGCATCACCAGGGATGAAACCCTGAGTCTGGTGATGTCTATGTGTTCCAGACTTCAAGCTGTAATTTGACTGCAAAGGTTTTGCAACCAAGTATTTAAAAGTGAAAGTTTGATTTATGATTATTATTCTGTTCCATTACTTTTGGTCACTTAACAAGTGGGAGGCACATATGAAAACTGCTGTAATTCCTACACCGTTCACCTGATTTGGATGTAAATACCGTCAAATTAAAGCTGACAGTCAAAGCACATCTTGTTCGTTTCATTTCAAATACATTGTGGTTACGTATAGAGCCAAAAATGTTAGAATTGTGTTGATGTCCCAATATTTATGGACCTGACTGTGTGTACAGTTGCAAGAAAAAGTATGTGAACCCTTTGGAATGATATGGATTTCTGCACAAATTGGTCATAAATTGTGATCTGATCTTCATCTAAGTCACAACAATAGACAATCACAGTCTGCTTAAACTAATAACACACAAATGTTACCATGTTTTTATTGAACACACCATGTAAACATTCACAGTGCAGGTGGAAAAAGTATGTGAATCTAGAGCTAATTGGAGTGAGGTGTCAGCCAACTGGAGTCCAATCAATGAGATGAGATGGGAGGTGTTGGTTACAGCTGCCCTGCCCTATAAAAAACACACACCAGTTCTGGGTTTTCTTTTCACAAGAAGCATTGCCTGATGTGAATGATGCCTCGCACAAAAGAGCTCTCAGAAGACCTACGATTAAGAATTGTTGACTGGCATAAAGCTGGAAACGGTTATAATAGCATCTCCAAACGACTTGCTGTTCATCAGTCCACGGTAAGACAAATTGTCTATAAATGGAGAAATTTCAGCACTGCTGCTACTCTCCCTAGGAGTGGCTGTCCTGTAAAGATGACTGCAAGAGCACAGCGCAGACTGCTCAATGAGGTGAAGAAGAATCCTAGAGTGTCCGCTAAAGACTGACAAAAGTCTCTGGCATATGCTAACATCCCTGTTAGCGAATCTACGATATGTAAAACACTAAGAATGGATTTCATGGGAGGATACCACAGAGGAAGCCACTGCTGTCCAAAAAAAACCCATTGCTGCACATTTACAGTTTGCACAAGAGCACCTGGATGTTCCACAGCAGTACTGGCAAAATATTCTGTGGACAGATGAAACCAAAGTTGAGTTGTTTGGAAAAAACACACAACACTATGTGTGGAGAAAAAGAGGCACAGCACACCAACATCAAAACCTCATCCCAACTGTGAAGTATGGTGGTGGGGGCATCATGGTTTGGGGCTGCTTTGCTGCATCAGAGCCTGGACAGATTGCTATCAAAAGAAAAATGAATTCCCAAGTTTCTTAAAACAGTTTGCAGGAGAACTTACAGGACCGTCTTTACCAAGGGGCAAAAAGGGCAGCTGCCCCGGGCCCAGTTGCTCCTGGGGGGCCCAAGGCAGCTGCCTCTTGAGCCCTGCTAGCTATTGCCCCGGGTGTCAAGCTGTCTGTGTACTTTAACGTTGTGATCTAGGACCTTAGATGACAACATCACCATGTGACCAGTAACCTAGCAATTACTGGTCACATGGCTATGAGGTCATCACAGGTCCTAGCAGGAGTGTTGCAGAAGTTAACTGTGGAGCTTTTTTGTGTGAAGATTACATCATAAAAAGGTGACAGGGGCTGTTATGTTAATATACTGTAAACTACTGTATAGTGGGGTGCTGTATATTGTGTGGGGGCCTGTATACTGTGGGGGGATGTATATTGTGTGGGACTGTATACTGTGTGGTGGGCTGTATACTGTATGGGGCTGTATACTGTGGGGGGCCTGTATACTGTGGGGGCTGTATACTGTGTGGTGGACTGTATACTGTGTGGGGGGGCTGTATACTGTGTGGGGGGGGCTGTATACTGTGTGGGGGGGCTGTATACTGTGTGGGGGCCTGTATACCGTGGGGGGCCTGTATACTGTGTGGTGGGCTGTAAACTGTGTGGTGGGCTATATATTGTGTGTGGGGGCTGTATACTGTGTGGGGGGGCTGTATACTGTGTGGGGGGCTGTATACTGTGTGGTGGGCTGTATACTGTGTGAGGTCCTGTATACTGTGTGGTGGGCTGTATACTGTGTGGGGGGGTTGTATACTGTGTGGGGGGTTGTATACTATGTGGGGGTCTGTATACTGTGTGGGGGCCTGTATACTGTGTGGTGGTCTGTATACTGTGGGGGGGCCTGTATACTGTGGGGGGGACTTATACTGTGTGATGGGCTGTATGCTGTGTGGTAGGCTGTATACTGTGTGGGGGGCTGTATACTGTGTGGGGGGCTGTATACTGTGTGGGGGCCTGTATAGTGTGGGGGGCCTGTATAGTGTGGGGGGGGCTGTATAGTGTGGGGGCTGTATATTGTGGCGTGCTATACTGCTGTACTGTATACTGTGGGGGTCTGTATACTGTGGGTGCGGTATAGTGTGGAGTGCTATACTGATGTACTGTATAGTGTGGGGGGCTGTATTGTGTATAGTTTTGGGGTGCTGTATACAGTGAGGTGTTGTATACTGTGAGGTGTTGTATACTGTGGAGTGCTGTATACTGTGGGCTGCTATATTGCTCTACTATATACTGTGGGGTACTGTATAGTGTGGGGTGCTATACTGCATACTGTGTGGTGCTGTATACTATAGGGTGCTATACTGCATACTGTGGGGTGCTGGGGTGCACTGTAACACTAGGGTGAGCCAAGCCCTGGTCTCCTTCCTGCAGAGCGGTGCCCACTTCCAGCCTGAGCCCAGCTGCCCAGAACACTGATCCTGAGCCGCTGGAGTCTTCAGAACTGGAAGTATTTACAGTCATTCACTGTACTCTACCAGATGTGTGGATTTTTTGTGTGTGTGTGTTGTGGTGGAGGGTGTGTTTGCCTGCTAAGATGTGGGAAGGCGGTATCCAGGGGGCCCAAGTAAGTTTTCGCCCAGGGTCCAATCAATATTAAAGATGGCCCTGAGAACTTAAGGTCATCTGTCTACCAGCTGAAGCTCAACAGAAGATGGGTGTTGCAACAGGACAACGACCCAAAGCGTAGAAGTAAATCAACAACAGAATGGCTTAAACTGAAGAAAATACGCCCTCGGGAGTGTCCCAGTCAGAGTCCTGACCTCAACCCGATTGAGATGCTGTGGCATGACCTCAAGAAAGCGATTCACACCAGACATCCCAAGAATATTGCTGAACTGAAACAGTTCTGTAAAGAGGAATGGTCAAGAATTGCTCTGCACGTCTGATCTGCAACTACAGGAAACATTTGGTTGAAGTTATTGCTGCCAAAGGAGGTTCAACCAGTTATTTATTCCAAAAGTTCACATACTTTTTCCACCTGCACTGTGAATGTTTACATGGTGTGTTCAATAAAAACATGGTAACATTTAATTATTTGTGTGTTATTAGTTTAAGCAGACTGTGATTGTCTATTGTTGTGACTTAGATGAAGATCAGATCACATTTTATAACCAATTTGTGCAGAAATCCATATCATTCCAAAAGGTTCACATATTTTTTTCTTGCAACTGTATGCTACATACATAAATACATAATGCTGTGATGTCACAAGTTCACAACAATACTTAGTGCATCAGTGCATCAATTAGTGCATTAGTGCATCAATCACTAATAAGTAGTCAGACCTGTTAAAATGTGAAGTTGCACGTATTCCGGCAAAAAGTTTGCATCATTAGTGCCGATTTCACAATCTCGAATATATTGGTGCACTCTATCTGCATATAAAGCTAGTGTAATGTTCTGCAGTGCCAACCATTTTCTCCAGTCTCAGGAAACTTCTAGCAGCTTGAAAAATGTAGCTATAGTGACCCACGCCTGTATTTCACATCTCATTATGCAAATATTACATTGCCGATTTTTAACGATCAAGAAAATAATCTCGAATTTGCGAATATATGACGAATATTCTACTAAATATTTGCAAAAAAATAGCAAATTCGAATATTGCCCCTGCCGCTCATCACTAGTCATAATATTATGATTAGAGATGAGCGAATCAAAGTTGACAAAGCGTAATTCGATCCGAATTTCAGGCAAAATTTGATTTGCACCGAATCCGAATTTCCTCACTTTTCGTGGTAAAGAATTGCATTTTTTCCTAAAATGGCTGCTGCATTGAGCAAGGAACTCTGGGAACGCGGGATCACCCATAATGCCATGCATGCAGCAAATCAGCGGCAAGTCAACCCTGTGATGTTACAGCCCTATAAATAGTCTCAGCCATCTTCGATTCTGCCATTTTCCAGTGTACTGGAAGACGTCAGCAGGCACTAGGGACAGTGATAGGAAAGACTTCATTGTGCTAAAAAAAACTATTTACAAGTTCAGGGAAAGATTATTCAAGGTGTAGGGAAAGGATAGTGAGGAATCATTCCACAGCATTTATGTTGAACAGGGTTGATTAGGGGAGGTTGCAGCCTGGGTAATAGCAACAATCCGATTACACGTTGCTGCACTGACTGGGGATCCAAATTGCCATTATATAGCTCTGTAATTCCAGCAAACCGTTGTTATTGGGGTGCAAGTGCTGTTTGATACAGCCATTAACAGGGTTTATTACAAGGAAATATTTCCTCATCTTAGGTGCAGTTATATGTTCTAAAGCCCTTTTTGTTGTGTATTATTGGCAAAAGAAACATATATTTGCTGTTTAGTGGTGCAGTTTTATGATCTAAAGCTCTTTTTGTCGTGTATAAGTGGAAATTACAAAAATATATTTGTCGTTCAGCGGTGCAGTTATATGTTCTAAAGGCTTTTGTGGAGTGTATAAGTGGAAAAAATAATGTTCTATTTGCCATTCAGCGGTGCAGTTATATGTTCTAAAGCCTTTTGTGGAGTGTATAAGTGGAAAAAATAAGGACCTTTTTGCTGTTCAGCAGTGCAGTTATATGTTCTAAAGCCCTTTTTGTTGTGTATTAGTGGCCAAAGAAAAATATATTTGCCGTTCAGAGGTGCAGTTAAATGTTCTAAAGCACTTTTTGTCGTGTATTAGCGGTAAAGGAAAATATATTTGCTGTTCAGCGGTGCAGTTATATGTTCTAAAGCCTTTTTTGGAGTGTATAAGTGGAAAAAAGAAAAGTATATTTGCCGTTCAGTGGTGCAGTTATATGTTCTAAAGCCTTTTTGTCATGGTCTTACCTCCTTGCTGTTCCCTTCGTTTGACATGTGCTGGCGGCCATCTTGGTTTCTGGGTTTTCTTGTAGCCTCCCACCCTGCGGCTCCTCCTTCCCACTGGGAGGAGCTGGATGCCTAGCTCATATATATAGGAGGTCTGTGGCTTCAGTTCCTTGCTTGGTCCTCCTGTGTTCACATGCTTCCAAGACTGCTGCTGCTTCTGGTTCCTGATCCTGGCCTCGTCTGACTACCCCGTTGGTTCCTGATTCCGGCTTCGTCTGACTACCCCGTTGGTTCCTGATTCCGGCTTCGTCTGACTACCCCGTTGGTTCCTGTTCCTGGCTTCGTCTGACTACCCTTCTGGTTCCTGACCTCTGTCTCCGCAAGACCCTGCTTCGGTTTAGCCATCCGTTCGGACTTTGCTACGGCTTGCTCTTCAATAAAACCTTCTTATTTTCCACTTATCTCTTGTTGTACGTCTGGTTCATGGTTCCATGACATTAGGACCAAGCCATGAATTCTGACGGTACAGGGCCACCCTCGCTACCTACGCTGGTTGCCAGACTTGATCAGCAGGATCACCTGTTGGGTCGGTTCGCTGTGGCGTTGCAAACCCTGCTTGAACGCACGGCTCATTTAGCTTCCGTTGCCGATGGGTCGGTTGTCGCTCCTGGGCCCGCTCCTACTGCCGCTCCGGTTGTTGCGCCAGAGTCTACCCTGACACCTGTTGCTGCGCCTGTGGTGTTTCAGGGTATGACCGGTTCTGCCCCCCTTCCACAGCGCTTTGGGGGAGAGCCAACTCAGTGCCGAGGTTTCCTTAACCAGGTGGGCATTTACTTCGAGTTGCTGCCACATGCCTTTCCTACTGAGAGATCAAGGGTGGGCTTCTTGATCTCGCTGCTCTCGGACAAGGCCTTGGCCTGGGCCAGCCCTTTATGGGAGAACAACAATCCGGTGGTTGCCGAGTTTTCCGGTTTTGTTGCTTCTCTTCGGAAGGTATTCGATGTGCCGGCTCGTGCTGCCTCTGCTGCGAAGCTCCTTATGTCCATCAGACAGGGTTCACGATCCGTAGCTGAATACGCCATTGAGTTTCGTACCCTGGCAGCAGAGGTGGGCTGGAATAATGAGGCTCTGGTCGCTGCTTTCTCTCATGGTCTCTCGGATGCCTTGAAGGATGAGGTTGCAGCTAAGGACCTACCAGTGGAGCTCGAGTCTCTTATTTCTTTCCTGATTTTGATTGACACCAGACTCAGGGAGAGACCTTCCTTTAAGGAGAGCCTGCGGAGGTCTCCTAACAGATTGGCGCCTACGTTTGCTGTCCCACCCGTGCCTCCCTCTCCTCCCACGCCTCCTGGGGATGACTTGTCTGGGGGTGAACCCATGCAGCGGGGGTTTGCTCGCCTGTCTGAGGGGGAGAGGGTACTCCGGAGACGCGAGGGCCGATGCATGTACTGTGGTCTCGGTGGGCATTTTCGGTTGGCATGTCCGAACCGTCCGGGAGAACGCTCGCACCTGAGGTCCTGTCGGGGGCAGATCTTGGGTGGAGTCTCCTCGTCCCCGGTTTCCCGTGTTGACAAACCACTGATCACGGTTGTCCTCTCCTGGGTCGGGGGCTCGGTGACGACCCAGGCGTTGGTGGACTCTGGTGCTGGTGGTTTGTTCATTGATAGAGTGTTCGTTGCCGCCAATTCCATTCCTCTGCAGCCTCGAGGTTCCCCACTGGCTCTTGAGGCGATAGACGGCAGACCCCTTCTGCCGCCACACGTGACTCATGAGACCCTTCCAGTGGGGATGGCCATTGGTGCCGTTCACAGAGAGTCGGTCTGTCTCCAGGTTATTTCGTCTCCACACTACTCGGTGGTCTTGGGGTACCCCTGGCTCCAGAAGCATAATCCGACTTTCGATTGGAGATCGGTCGAGATCCTCTCGTGGTCACCGCAGTGTGGGGCTAGTTGCATCCATGGGCCTGTCAAGTTGCTGTGTACTTCCTCGGACTCTCTGTTGCCTCCTGAATACGAAGAGTACCGGGATGTATTCGATAAGGTGCGCGCGGTTGCCCTACCTCCGCACCGCCCATACGATTGTGCCATAGAGTTACAATCCGGTGCCGTTCCTCCTCGTGGCAAAGTCTATCCACTGTCGGTAGCGGAGAATGAGGCCATGGAGGAGTACGTGAGGGAGGCGCTTTCACGCGGACACATTCGCAAATCCTCGTCCCCGGCAGGGGCTGGATTTTTCTTTGTGAAAAAGAAGGGCGGCGAGTTGAGGCCTTGCATCGATTACAGGGGTCTCAATCGCATCACGATCAAGAACGCTTACCCGATACCCTTGATTTCCGAGCTGTTCGATCGCCTCAAAGGGGCCACGGTCTTTACCAAACTCGACCTGAGGGCGGCATATAACCTGGTAAGGATCAAGGCGGGCGATGAGTGGAAGACCGCGTTTAACACCAGGACCGGTCATTATGAATCCTTGGTTATGCCCTTTGGGTTGTGCAATGCGCCCGCAGTCTTCCAGGAATTCATCAACGATGTTTTCCGTGACCTGTTGCAGCAGTGTGTGGTGGTCTATTTGGATGACATCTTGGTATATTCTGCATCCATGGAGGCCCACATTCTGGATGTCAGACGAGTGTTGCAACGCTTACGAGAGAACAAGCTGTTCGGTAAGCTTGAGAAATGCGAATTTCACCGATCCCAGGTAACCTTCTTAGGTTACATCATTTCCGCTGAGGGGTTCTCCATGGATCCTGAGAAGGTTTCGGCTGTCTTACAGTGGCCCCAGCCCAGTGGGCTTCGTGCCCTGCAGCGCTTTTTGGGCTTCGCCAATTATTATCGGAAGTTCATCAGGGACTTTTCCATGCTAGCCAAGCCTCTCACGGATCTGACCAGGAAGGGCAGTAATCCTCAGGTCTGGCCGCTCGAGGCCATCCGAGCTTTTGAGGCTCTAAAGTCCGCCTTTGTGTCGGCTCCGATTCTGTCGCATCCCAACCCTGGGTTGCCTTTTGTCCTCGAGGTGGACGCGTCTGAGACGGGAGTAGGCGCCCTCCTGTCTCAGCGTAGAACACCAGAGGGTCCTCTGCTTCCTTGTGGGTTTTACTCCCGGAAACTGTCTTCCGCGGAGTGCAACTATCAGATTGGTGACAGGGAGTTATTGGCCATCGTGCAGGCCCTTAAAGAATGGAGGCACTTGCTCGAGGGCTCGGTGGTTCCGGTTCTCATCCTGACGGACCACAAGAATCTGACCTACCTCTCTGAGGCCAAGAGATTGACACCACGTCAGGCCAGATGGGCTCTGTTCTTGTCACGTTTTAATTACGTGGTCTCCTACCTACCCGGCTCCAAGAACATCAGAGCGGATGCCTTATCACGGCAGTACTCCGAGCTGTCCGGGGAGGAGTCGATTCCGACTACGGTCATACCCCCGAATCAGATCCTGGCCGCTATTCGCACCAGCCTGACTTCTCCTCTGGGTGAGCAGATTTTGGCGGCTCAATCTGGTGCTCCCTCTGGGAGACCCAACGGCAGATGTTTTGTGCCTGAGGAGTTGCGCACTCGGTTGTTGCGAACCTACCATAACTCCAAGGCCGCGGGGCACCCTGGAAAGAATCAGCTGTCCTGGGCGGTTTCACGTCTGTTCTGGTGGCCTTCTCTACGTTCCGACATCGCCGCATATGTAGCGGCATGCTCCGTTTGTGCCCAGAGTAAGTCCCCTCGGCACCTTCCGTTGGGCCTTTTGCAACCCATAGCCACCGGGGAGCGTCCATGGTCACACCTGGGGATGGATTTCATTGTGGACCTCCCTGCATCCCGAGGCCATACGGTCATTCTCATGATTGTGGATCGGTTTTCCAAAATGTGCCACTGTGTTCCTCTCAAGAAGTTACCCTCTGCACAAGAGTTGGCCTCGATTTTTGCCAGGGAGGTCTTCCGGTTGCACGGTTTGCCCAAGGAGATTGTGTCGGATCGGGGGAGTCAGTTTGTGTCCAGGTTCTGGCGCGCCTTTTGCTCCCAGTTGGGGATTCATCTCTCTTTCTCCTCGGCCTACCACCCTCAGTCCAATGGGGCCGCAGAACGATCCAATCAGGCCTTGGAGCAATTCCTTCGTTGCTATGTCTCCGATCACCAAGACAATTGGGTTGACCTCCTGCCTTGGGCTGAGTTTGCCAGGAACACGGCGGTGAACTCTTCCTCTGGGACGTCTCCCTTCATGGCCAATTATGGGTTCCAACCTGCCGTGTTACCGGAGGTATTCTCTCCCCAGGATATTCCGGCTGTGGAGGATCACCTTTCCGTCCTACGTGCTTCTTGGGTACAGATCCAGAGGTCCCTTGAGGTCTCTGCGCAGCGCCAGAAACTCCAGGCTGATCGCAGACGAGCGCCCGCTCCTTCCTACCAGGTCGGAGACCGCGTATGGTTGTCCACCCGCAACCTCAACCTTCGAGTGCCCACTCCCAAGCTGGCGCCTCGCTTTGTTGGTCCCTTCCGAGTGCTTCGCAGGGTAAACCCGGTAGCCTATGCCCTTGCGCTTCCTCCTGGCATGCGGATCTCCAACGTGTTTCATGTCTCCCTGTTGAAGCCACTGGTGTGTAATCGTTTCACTTCCTCGATTCCTCGGCCTCGTCCGGTCCAAGTGGGCAATCGTGAGGAGTATGAGGTGAGCAATATCCTGGACTCACGCCTGGTCCGCGGCCGGGTGCAGTTTTTGGTCCATTGGCGTGGTTATGGTCCAGAGGAGCGTTCCTGGGTTCCCTCCGCAGATGTCCATGCTCCTGTCTTGCTCCGAGCCTTCCACGCACGCTTCCCTCAGAAACCGTTCCTTACTCCGCGGAGGAGGGGCCCTTGAGGGGGAGGTACTGTCATGGTCTTACCTCCTTGCTGTTCCCTTCGTTTGACATGTGCTGGCGGCCATCTTGGTTTCTGGGTTTTCTTGTAGCCTCCCACCCTGCGGCTCCTCCTTCCCACTGGGAGGAGCTGGATGCCTAGCTCATATATATAGGAGGTCTGTGGCTTCAGTTCCTTGCTTGGTCCTCCTGTGTTCACATGCTTCCAAGACTGCTGCTGCTTCTGGTTCCTGATCCTGGCCTCGTCTGACTACCCCGTTGGTTCCTGATTCCGGCTTCGTCTGACTACCCCGTTGGTTCCTGATTCCGGCTTCGTCTGACTACCCCGTTGGTTCCTGTTCCTGGCTTCGTCTGACTACCCTTCTGGTTCCTGACCTCTGTCTCCGCAAGACCCTGCTTCGGTTTAGCCATCCGTTCGGACTTTGCTACGGCTTGCTCTTCAATAAAACCTTCTTATTTTCCACTTATCTCTTGTTGTACGTCTGGTTCATGGTTCCATGACACTTTTGTGGAGTGTATAAGTGGAAAAAATAAGGACCTATTTGCCATTCAGCGGTGTAGATATATGTTCTAAAGCGTGTATGAGTGCCACAAAAAAATTACCATATTTCTCGACTTATAAGAAGCACTTTCCACCCCCAAATGCCCCTGCATCTTATGAGGCGAATGCTGCCATTTTACATCGCCATGGCTGGTCCTGCGAGTGATACATTACCCACCTGAACCCGAGGAAAGAGATCCACAAGTTATCGGCAACATTATCAGCTAATACAAGCCTCTAGATACCAGCAAAAGAGGAACTGATCAGAACTATTGCGAGATTATGCGATCCCTGCATGCTGCTTCCTGGAAGGTGACACGCTCTGACATCACGTGGAACGCCGAGACCGGAGAGCAACAAGCGGGAAGTTTAAAGTTCTAAAACAGCAGATCTCATATCGAGTGCTACAAAGGACTGAATCATATCGGCAGTAGAAACTACACAGCGACAAACATTCTGAAAGGCAAGGTAAGAGGGTTTACAGTGAGGGGGACGCCCCATTCTAAAAACCCGATTACTACCTATATCCTTGTACTTGGAGTGCGGACTCTGTGTGCTGATACTTTTGTGTCTTCACTCTGCTACAGCAGCGTTACTAAATACTGGACTGAACTTCATGTAGGGAAACCAACAAGTTGCTACAACAACGTTTCACTTTATTTATTTTATTTTATATATCTATTATTATTATTATTATTTCTTTCACAAATTAATATTATTTTTTTCACAAATTATTATCACAATATATCTAATTGAATTCATCTATATTGATGTAAGCAATTTTTCTGAACCCCAACAGTATTCTGTCAACCATAGGTAAATCAAGCTCAGTGTATATACACTATTATCAGTATTTTATGTTATATTTTGTTATATTTTATTATATGTTTTATAACTTTTATGTGATATTTTATTGCACATTCTACTATATAAATATTCTACTATAGACATACCAGTTGGTGAGTTCTATTTTTATGTTTATAATACGCAATTGCAATATATTGTTTTATTGGATGATCAGGTGAAACATCCTAAAAACAGAGCACCTTGACCACACTAACAGACATGGGTGAGCCACGTTATATTTGTGTTTCATTTTACATCGCAGTCTGCGTTGCTGCAGCATCGCAGACTGCAATGTATCAGCGGGGAAGGAGGAGGGGCTGGAGTCCGGGAACTTGCGGCGGGACCCAGGCTCTGCTGCTCACAACAGTATTTCTAAACCATAATCCTTAACCTCTTAATAACTTTAACTAAAGTTGTGCCCTCCCCTGTATCAGCACTTACTAACAAGCATCTGGAGCAGGCAGAGCGGCTGGCGTTACGTCACTCACTGACGTCTCGCGCTTGCTCCTCCCACTTTGTGAATGAAGCAAGCAGAGCAGGTGCGCAACGTCAGTGAGTGATGTTACGCTGCCAGCCGCTCTGCCTGCTTCGGATGCTTGTTAGTAAGTGCAGATACAGGGGAAAGCGCAACTTTATTTAAAGTTATTAAGAGGTTAAGTATTACGGTTTAGAAATAGTGTTTTAAGCGGCGGGGCCCGGTGTATTGGGGGACAATGTTATGGGGGGAAATCTGTGGATGACACATATATAGCAGTGTCATCCACAGATCTTCCCCATAACAGTGTCATCCACAGATCCTCCACCCCATAATAGTGCCATCCACAGATGCCCCACCCCATAAAAGTGCCATCAACAGATACCTTATAACAGTGCCATCCACAGATCCCCCACATAACAGTGCCATCCACAGATCCCCTCCATAACAGTGCGTCATCCACAGATCCCCCATAATAGTGCCATGCACAGACCACCATTAGTTCAAAACCCACCAAAAGTACACCTTTTGGTTAAAAATATATATTTTTTTTTCCTCCTCAAAAACGTATTTGCATCTTATGGGCCGGTGCATCTTATAGGGCGAAAAATACGGTATTTGCTGATGTATAGTAAGGTGAGAAAATGGCAGCCCTTTTTGTCATGTATTAGTGGAAAAAAAAGGTATTATTAGCTGTTGTGTGGTGAAGTGAGAAAAATGTCCTTTTTATTTATTGATCTGATCTAATAGTATGTCAGACAGAGAAGTGTCAGGCCCTGCACAGGGGAGTGGCAGAGGCCTAAATTTTTCTGGCGCAGGCACAGATTGCAGCAGAGTAAGGGGCGTGGCAGCAGGAGTTGCAGTGAGAGGCCTGAGCTCCCGGTGTCATCTAGTGGTCGTGTCTAGACCATTACCCAGCGGTTCTTGAATGGTTGACCCGGTCATCCACTTCATCCCAAGTGACATCAGACACCCCCAGTCAAGAGTCGGTGGGTTCATCAGACACAACCCTTAGTTGCCATGGCCCGGGAGAAGGCCCTATGCCCTTACCTGTCCTCAACCTGCCTCTGTCCTTTTCAGTTCACTCAGCCAGAGAAGTATTATATGCTGTTGGCTCAGCCCCACTACACAGCGAGGATGAGCTACTGGAGGACAGTCAGCAGCTACAGGCCAGCCAAGATGTGGAAGAGACATCTGCCTCTTCCTCTGCTATTCACGCAAGTAGTGATGAGGAAAGTGGCGTGGGAGCTGTTGTTGCGAGTGGTGAGGCTCCTGACCCAGAGACCGTTGATGGGGACATCAGTGACGTGCAGACAGTACACGATGATGATAATGTAGCTGATTGCACTTGGGAGCCGGGTGAATCAAGGGCTTCATCATCATCATCGAGAGAAGAGGGTGGCAGCTTGCCCGTGAGGCAGTGGCGGAGCCAGCAAGTCGCTAGCATGGCCGGGAGTCAGCAGGGTGGCAGCAGTGGGAGGTTGGGGGCCAAACGTGCCCGGGTAGACCACCCGCTTTGCAGAAGCCTATCTGCCCGGAAAGTAGTGTTGCATGGGTTCACAGAAGCAGCAGCGTTAGCAGTCAGTCAGTGCATATTGTTGGGGGTAAAATTGGGGGGGCAATTTTGAGAATCTGTGGGCAGAAGGTGAAGCGAGGCCAGGGTGCCAATGTTGGCACCATGGCCGTGCGTTAACATATGCAGAGTCATCATAAAGTGGCCTGGGAGAACCGTGGCTCCAATGCGGTGGTCCAGTCTGCCGCAGCAACCACTGCATCACTCAGTGGCACACTCCCGGTTTCAGGCAGTCAAGGCTCCACAACCTGAGCTGTTTGTCCTTCTGATCATCTGCTGGTCCTGATGCTCCTACTCCTCATACTACTCCTCATCAGTCACTCTGTCAGCAATCGATCACCGAAGCGATTGCCAAGAGAAAACAATATGCGTGCACTCATCCAACAGCGCAGAGCCTGAATGTGCTCCTGTCCAAGTTGCTGGTGTTGCAGTCCCTCCCTTTCCAAGTGGTGGACTCTGCACCTTTTAGAGAACTAATGGCTTGTGCCGAGGCGAGGTGAAGAGTCCCACGCCGTCATTTCTTTGCCAAAAAGGCAGTACCATCCCTGCACACACATGCAGAAGGTGGGGCAGTCCTTGAGCCTGTCGGTGTCTGCCAAAGTGCACAGCAGCGCCGACGTTTAGAGCTATAACTGCTGTCAGGAACAATACATGTCCTTTACAGCCCACTGGAGGTATGTGGTTTCTGCACAGCCACACCAGCAACTTGGCCAAGTGATGCCGCTTCCGCTTTGATGTTGTCACGCTGTTGCTCCTGTGACAATGTCCGCCTCTGCCTCCTTATCCTCCACCGTGTCCTCAGCCTCCAATGCAGGGACAATTCACAGTGCCCCTACAGCATACCACATGTGCAGGGCACGGCAGTGTCACGTTGTTCAGCACCTTGTTTGCCCTTTGCATACTGAGTCACACAGGGGAGGAACTGCTTCATGTCCTTCATCAAGAAATCAAATCCTGGCTTTCTCCACGACAACTCAAAATCGGAACTAATGTGACCGACAACGGGAAAAACATGGTGTCGGCACGGCATCACGAAGGGCTGAACCATGCGCCCTGCATGGCACACGTGTTCAATCTGGTTGTTAAGCAGTTCCTGAAGTCTTCCACCCATCTGCAAGACATCCTAAAAATGGCCAGGAAACTTTGCATGCACTTCAGCCACTTGTTCACAGCAAAGCACAACCTCCTTGAGCTGCAGCGGCAGAACAGCATCCCCCAACAAAGGCTGATATGCAACGTTTCCACACGTTGGAATTCCACCCTCCATATGTTGGACTGACTATATGAACAGAGAAAGGCTATAAACGATTTATTGATGATCCAAGAGGACAGGAGTACTCATCTGTGCAACTTCAATGTCAGCCAGGCAGCGCATGCGTGACATCTGCCTTTCGGTCAGGCCCTTTGAGGAGGCCACGTTATTTGTCAGTCGCCAGGACTAGGGGATGAACTACATCATTCCACTGCTTCATGTCCTGGAACAGATGCTGGTAAATCTGTATGGTCAGGGGACATGAGCCCTGAGTGGGCTGAACTGGAGGAGGAGGAGGACATTGGAGCACAAGCAATGTGTAACAAAATAGGTGTTTTTTTACACACAGGTGACAGTAGAGGAGGAGCAAAAGCAGCCAGAGTAGCAACAGGGCGATGAGGAAGACAAGGCAGAGGACCCAGACACACCGTGGCAGTATGCAGTTGAGATTGAGGCAGGGAGTCCCTCCGAGTCACTTGCACAAATAACCCGATGCATGCTCACATGCTTGCGTAGTGACAGCCGAACTGTCACCATTTGGTAAAGGGATGACTTCTGGCTCTCCACCTTGTTGGACCCTCGCTACTGGTCCAAAATGGGGGCCTTTTTTTACACCCGCTGAGAGGGAGGACAATCTGAACTACTATAGAGACATCCTATGTAGTCAGTTGGTTGCTGCTTATCTGCACTATCGTCCATCCTCTCGCAGGTCTGAATGGGGGGGAAATTTGCCCTTACGTTCCTCTGCCATGGCTGCTGTGGCAGGGTGACGGGGTAGGAGCAGTTACAGCTCCATCAGCAGCAACTTGGGACTCTAAAGAGCAGCTTTCTGTACCTGCCTAGTGAAGAAACCACTCACCAGCAGCAGCAGCTAGACCTAGAGCAGGGTCTGAACCAGCTGGTGGTGGCATACTTGGACATTACCCTGCCACCCCACATTGAAGATCCGCTGGACTACTGGGCAGCCAAACTGGATTTGTGCCTCAACTAGCAGAGTTTGCCATGGAAAAGCTGCCCTGCCCAGCCACTAGTGTGGCATCAGAGCAGGTGTTTGTTGTGGCGGCGGCCATAGTTACCCCAAGAAGAACTTTCCAGTCCACCCAAAATTTAGAGAGACTGACCTTTGTCAAGATGAATCAGGCATGGATCAGCCAGGATTTCCACCTACCAATGCCTGATGCATCAGACTATGCATCAGACTAGATCAGTGATGTTGAACCTTTTAGAGGCCGAGTGCCCAAATTGCAACCCAAAACCTACTTATTTATCGTAAAGTGCCAACACGGCAATTTAACCTGAATACTATAGTTCAATATAGTATATATTCCATGTACTTTATCATTTAGCTATTAAAGCCTGCCTACATTCAATGTGCTGCCTGTGCTTGTTCATAGTGCGCCCTGCGCTGATGAATGGCAGAAAAAGGCATATTGGTACACCATAGACTTTTTTCACAGTGTGGGTGCCCACAAAGAGGGCTCTAAGTGCCGCCTCTGGCACCCGTGCTATAGGTTCGCCATCACTGGACTAGATCATCCATGGTGCCACACCAACACTTTGATATAAGAGACTGGTTTCTTCTGGCTACCTGCCTCAGCTACTATTCTGATCCTGCCACCCACCTGATGCCACACATCTGATGTGAAGTGCTCCTTCTTTCACCCACCATCTTCAGCTGGTTCTCTTATTGCCACCCAGCTCCCCATTTTGTCACCGGGTCACTCTGTGGTTTCCTGAAGCTGCTGCCACCTCCACACTATGTCACCTTGCCCCTCTGTGGTCTCCTGATGCTGCTGTCACCTCCACACTCTGTCACCGGGTAACTCTGTGGTCTCCTGATGCTGCTGCCACCTCCACACTATGTCACTTTGCCACTCTGTGGCCTCCTGATGCCTCTGCCACCTGCCCACTCTGTCAACAGGCAACTTTGTGGTCTCCTGATGCTTCTGCCACCTCCCCACTCTGTCAACGGGTAGCTATGTGATCTCCTGCTGCTGCTGCCCCTCAACACTATCTCACCTTGCCACTCTGTGGTCTCCTGATGCTGCTGCCACCTTCCCACTTTGTCACCGGGTAACTCTGTGGTCTCCTGATTCTGCTGCAAGCTCCACACTATGTCACCTTGCCACTCTGTGGTCTCCTGATGTTGTTGCCACCTCCCCTCTCTGTCACCGGGTCGCTATGTGGTCTCCTGATGCTGCTGCCACCTCCACACTATGTCACCTTGCCACTCTGTGGTCTACACAGGCTGCTGTCACCTCCACACTATGTCACTTTTCCACTCCCACTCTGTGGTCTCCTGATGCTGCTGCCACCTCCCCACTCTGTCACCGGGTAACTCTGTGGTCTCCTGGTGCTGTCACCTCCACACTATGTCACCTTGCCACTCTGTGGTCTCCTGATGCTGCTGTAACCTCCACACTGTCACTTTACCATTCTGTGATACTGACCAAATGCTGACCGAGTGAAGGTGGATGCTCAACAGACAAGATCCTTTTTTTTTTTTATTGTTCTGATGGATCAGAAGAAGGGCAAAATAATCAGTGTCGTCAACACAAACTTACTGCTGACACCCTCTCTACTCTGTCGGGGAGCTCTACTTGTATAAGTGTTTAAAAGAACAGGTTCTGTAGACATCTATGTGGAATAAGCTGATGACTGTATAAAAGGAGTGTGCTTCTTCTTGACGCTAACATCGACCTATAAGGCTGAGTTTATTGTTATTTGGTTAGTTTTGGCCCCATGACTACCCAAATAAGTAAAGTGTGCAGTGATTCTAAGAGCGACGCATGTCATCTGCATGTCATACTGACTTACAGTATTTTTTCACTACCACAGAAAACTCCCTATGCATGTTACTGCAAGGCACAGTGTTCTACACCACTATAAATGCTCTCTGCAGCCAGGAAATAGCAGTTTTTAGCGCAATTCGCCACACATAATTCCGGATCTAACCTTATTTCTTCAAGAAATTTGGCGAACTGGCCAAATCAAATTTTTGAGATATTCACTTATCTCTAATTCTGATAATCCAAGTGATTTTTTGTCACATGGGCAGATTGATGGGGTGAGAAGTGTACATCATGGCAGCTGGGGTTTGCACTAATATGATGAGATGTGATAAAACACTTCAATAGAAACAAGATGAAGAAATTGCATGTTCAAGTCCCCTAGGGTATTAAAAAGGGTTAAAGTGGGTCACTAAAATACTTATAAAGAAACACATATATTAAAGATGAAAAAAAAAATGAATATAATATATTAAAAAAAACATTGAAAAATACATATGATTTGTGTATCTGTGAGATGAGGAAACAGCTCCCATTGTGTGAACATTGAATTTATGTAAAATAAGTTAAATACTGTGATTTGAACTGACATTCTTCTGTTTGGCCACAAAGGGCTGCTGTTTTATAAGCACATCTAACACACTGCATTTCGATATTCATGTATGCAAAACTCTAGAGGCTAGGTCTTAAGCCTGGAAAAGGAAGTGAAGCAGCAGCCATCTTAGAGTGAGCCTGGGAGAAGCTACAGGAGCTGTGTATGAGGAATCCCTTAGCATTCTGGCATGAAAGTGTCCTTCAAGACCAGCGCTGCAGCCAAGTGGAGCTGATTATTGCCATGATCTTGATCTTGTTCAGAGAAAGGGGAATTGCTGCCTGTAATGCAGATGATTGCTGAGGAGTAAGGCCACAGACACTGTGGTACTGCATGCTTGTTGAAGAAACCTTTTGTTCCGTCTATAGTCACCAGCTTATACAGAACAGACCCGGGTCAGTAAGACTAATCGTGCACATACTTCATCACAGTTTTGGCACCTAGAATCCTAGAGAATGAGACCAGGCCTCTAGTTAGATAAAGAGTTGAGCGAAGCGAGCTTCAGATGCTAAGTCCAAAGTCGTTTCGTTCAAAACTTAGGAATGATACTGTACGGAGATTAGTCTCCGTACAGTATTAAAATTATGGGCTCCAATTGAAGTAAATTATTCGAGAAGTCACGCATGATTTCATTAAATAACTTCAGTAGTTGACTTTAAAACTTAAAAAATGAACTCGGCTTCACTTCTGACTAGTACTTTGGAACCAAAGCCGAGTACGGTTTCAAGTTTTAAAGTGGTTTTCCATTTTAAAAATCAACTAAATCAACTCAGACTTTGTGAATAACTTACTTCGGCTCAACAGAGCCCATGCATTCTAATACTGTATGGAGACGAATCTCCGTACAGTATTAGTCCAAAGTTTTGAACAAAACGACTTTGGATTAAGCATCTGAAGCTCACTTCGCTCAACTCTAGTTAGTTATGTTTTCTGTTTGTGTGAGGCCACAAAGGTTGGTAGCTACTCATAACAAGGATTTCATGTTTAACCCCTTAAGGACCCCCGCTGTACACGTACAGCGGACTGATCGGGCAGGTGCAGGAGCTGCGCCTGCCCGATCAGAAGGACAGACACAGCAGTCAATGACAGCCGTGCCCCTGCTGCATACGCCGGCATTTGTGAAAACAACAATACCAGAGTGTTAACCCCTTGTATGCCATGGTCAAAGTTGACCACGGCATGCAGAGGGTTCGTGGAGGGTATGGGTGCCCTCTGCTTCCTCATCGGGTTCCCGCGCTGCAGTGGCGGGGACAAGATGGCAGAGAAGGCAACCCCGATGCCTTCCATAGGCATCGGAGCTTGTCTTCTATGAAAGCCTGTGAGATCCAGACCTTACGCTAGGTCTCGCAGGCAGGCTGTCAGCATAAAAGCTGACAGCATATGCATTACAATACAGGTTGTATTGTAATGCATTGCAGAAGGGATCAGACCCCAGAAGTTTAAGTCCCAGAGTGGGACAAAAATAAAAAGTTTTAAAAAAGTGAACAAAAAGTGTTTTTCATAATTAAAAAAATAAAGTTTCAAGTAAAAAAAAAAGTCATAACAACTGGTTCTTTAAAAATATCACATGATCCACCCCCTCACCTGAATGCTGTAGAAAAAAATAAAATAAAAACTGTGCTAAAACAATCATTTTTTGTCACCTTACATTACAAAAAGGGCAACACCAAAAAGGCGTATGCGCCCAAAATAGTACCCATTAAACCGTCATCTCAAAAACAGACAGACCCTACAGAAAACAATCAGACAAAAACTAAAAAAACTATGACTCCAAGAATATGGAGACACTAAAACATGATTTTTTTTTGTTTCAAAAATGCTGTTATTGTGTAAAACTTAAATAAAAAGTCATACGCAACTCAAAATTGTACCAATCAAACCGTCATCTCATCCCACAAAAAATGAGATCCTACCTAAGAGAAACCCCCCCCCCCAAAAAAAAAAAAAACCTATGGCTCTCAGAATATGGAGACAGTAATACATGATTATTTTGTTAAAAAAATGAATGTATTGTGTAAAACTTAAATAAATAAATAAAATGTATACATATTTGATTTTGCCATGTCCTTAACCACCTGCTGTATAAAAATATCACATGACCTATCCCCTCAGGTGAACACCATAAAAAAAAGTGTAAAAAAAGCAATTTTTTGTCATCTTACATCACATAAAGTGTAATACCACATGATCAAAAAGTTATATAGACCCTAAAATAATACCAATCAAACCGTCATCTCATCCCGCAAAAAATGAGCCCCTACCTAAGACAATCCCACAAAAAAAAAATTGGCTCTAAGAATATGGAGACACTGAAACATGATTTTTTTGTTTCAAAAATGCTTTCATTGTGTAAAACTTAAATAAATGAAAAAATTATACCGTACATATTAGGTATTGCCGCGTCCATAGCAACCTGTTTTAAAAAAATATCTCCTAACCCCTCAGGTAAACACCGTGAAAAAAAAAAATTAACTGTAAAAAAAAGCAATTTTTTATCACCTTATATCACAAAATGTGTAATACCAAGCAAGCGATCAAAAAGTCATATGCACCCTAAAATAGTACCAATCAAACCGTCCTCTCATATTGAAAAAAATGAGCCCCTACATAAGACAAAAAAAAAAGAAAATGGCTTTCAGAATATGGAGACACTAAAAATGTTTTTATTTTTTTAAATGCTTTACTATGTTAAACTGAAACTAAAAACAAAAAGAGTAGTCATATTTGCTATGATCTAACCTGTCAAGTGTACATTGTAAATAAAAACTATACCAAAACAGTTATTTTTTACCTTGCCTCACAAAAAGTGCAATATAGAGCAAGCAAAAATCATATTTACCATAAAATAGCGGCATCTAAACTGCCACTTTATACCGTAGTTTCCAAAATGAGGTCACTATTTTGGAGTTTCTACTCTAGGGGTGCATCAAGGGGTCTTCAAATGTGACATGGCAACTTAAAATTATCCCAGTGAAATCTGCCTACCAAAATTCGCATTGCATTCCTTTCCTTCTGCGCCCTGCCGTGTGCCCGTACAGCAGTTTACAACCACATATTGGGTGTTTCTGTAAACTACAGAATTAGGGTAATGAATATTGAGCTTTGTTTGGCTGTTAACTCTTGCTTTGCTAGTGTGAAAAATGTATTCAAATGGAAAATTTGCCCAAAAAGTGAAATTCTGAAATTTTACATTTTTCTTTAATTCTTGTGAAACACCTAAAGGGTTAACAAAGTTTGTAAAAATCTGTTTTGAATAGCTTAAGGGGCGTAGCTTCCAAAATGGGGTCACTTTTTTGAGTTTCTACTCTACGGGTGCATCAGGGGGTCTTCAATTATGAAATGGCAACTTAAAATTATCCCAGTGAATCTGCCATCCACAATCCATATGGCATTCCTTTCCTTCTGCTCCCTGCCATGAGCCCGTACAGCAGTTTACAACCACATATAGGCTGTTTCTGTAAACTACAGAATCAGGCCTCATGCACACGGACGTATTTTGTTTCTGTGTCCGTTCCGTTTTTTTTGTGGATAGGATGTAGACCCATTCATTTCAATTGGTCCGCAAAAAACGCGGACAGCACACCGTGTGCTGTCTGCATCAGTATGTCCGTTCCTTTTGCTCCGCAAAAAAAATAGTGCATGTCCTATTTTTTTTTTAGTTTGCGGACAAGGATAGGCATTATTACAATGGATCCACAAAAGAAAACGGATACCATATGGAACGTGATCCTTTTTTTTGCGGATCCACAATTTGCGGACCGCAAAACACATACGGTCGTGTGCATGAGGCCTCAGGGTAATAAACATTGAGTTTTGTTTGGCTGTTAACCCTTGCTTTGTTAGTGTAAAAAATGGATTAAAATTGAAAATCTGTCAAAAAAGTTAAATTCTGTAAATTCATCTCCATTTTCCCATAATTCTTGTGAAACACCTAAAGGGTTAACATTTGTAAAATAAGTTTTGAATACTGTGAGGGGTGTAGTTTTCAAAATGGGGTAACTTTTTTTGTTTTTACTCTACAGGTGCATCAGGGGGTCTTCAAATGTGACACGGCAATTAAAATTTATCTCAGTGAAATCTGCCTTCCAAAAACCATATGGCATTCCTTTCCTTCTGCGCCCTGTTGTGTGCTCGTACAGCAGTTTACGACCACATATGCAGTGTTTCTGTAAACTATAGAATCAGGGCAATGAATATTGAGTTTTGTTTGGCTGTTAACACTTGCTTTGTTACTGGAAAAAAATAGATTAAAATGGAAAATCTGCCAAAAAAGTGAAATTCTGAAATTCCATATACATTTTCCATTAATTCTTGTGGAACACCTAAAGGGTTAACAAAGTTAGTAAAAATCTGTTCTGAATGCCTTGAGGGGTGTAGTTTCTAAAATGGGATAATTTTTGGGTGGTTTCTATTATGTAAGCCTCCCAAAGTGACTTCCGACCTGAACTGGTCCTTAGAAAGTGGGTTCTGGAAATTTTCTGAAAATTGCAAGATTTGCTTCTAAACTTCTAAGCCTTGTAACGTCCCCAAAAAATAAAATGGCATTCACAAAATGATACAAACATAAACTAGACATATGGGGAATGTAAAGTAATAACTATTTTTAGAGTTATTGCTATCTATTATAAAAGAATAAAAATATTTTGACTCAATTTTACCACTGTCATAAGTACAATATATGACGAGAAAACAATCTCAGAATGGCCTGGATAAGTAAAACCGTTTTAAAGTTATTACCACATAAAGTGACACATGTCAGATTTGCTAAAAATGGTCTGGGCAGAAAGGTGAAAAATGTCTTGGTCCTGAAAGGGTTAAAGATAGGTTGAACAACAATGAACAACATCTGAGTAAGGTAAACAAAACGGCAACAAATAGATTACAAGTGACCATAATGGGGATCCCTAGTGGTGGGGCTGTAGTAATGGTACCCACACAAGGATGGGCTCTCTCCTCTTACACAAGGATAACAAAGGCTGTCTGGGTGGTAGCGGCACCTCTCTTCTGTTTGCTCTGATGCAGGACTCCCTCCAGACACACAGGGATGGCAGGGAGCTGAACCTCTGCACTGTCTGCTGGTAGGCAGGATTCATTTCTATCAAGGGAGATCTGTCAGTCTCTCTGTATCTGTGCCATGCATCTCTCCCCAAGATGGCTGTAGTCCCTCCTCCTGTTTCAACTTTCTCCCACAATTCCCCGCTCAGCCAATCAGCTCCTCCCCCTTCTCTTTCTCCTACAGGCTGAGGCTGAAAGGGCAGGGAGTAGCAAGTGCTTATGGGATTTGTAGTCCCCCTTCACCTGAGAAGAATCAGCACTAATGTCTGCAGGTGGGAGTCCCTGCCTGAAATGTACTGCAGACACATCCACTTTACACACTGCTTTGACTTCAGGGGTTACACTAAAAAATAAAAATTTCAAAGGCCAAAAATATATAAATAGATTTTTTAAGGAAACAATATTGCATCTGCTGTCGTTTAGAAGGCAAGCTCATGTGTAGAATATTTTAGAAATGTTTAAAGTAATTTGCTTTGATAATTGCTATATAATACATATAATAATGATGATATGCTTGGTTAATTTATATTACATATAACATATAGTAATTGTATCTTACCATGTTGTGTTGATAGAACTTGCTGCATCTATGGTGAAGCTAAAAAGTAGAGTACTATAGTAAAGCAGGGCAGTGGGGCCAATCTTCTGGAGTCAAAAGACAGTTGAGAATTTCGGGGTTGTACATCAGTTCTCAGCACAACCACCATGCAATCACAGTATTTCTTTATGGGGAAAAAGGTTTTGATAACTATGTCACAGGAGAAAAAACACAGGATACACTTGAAATTCATATTTTAGGTAAATACACTTTATCGTAATGTACAAATTGTAATTCAGCAAAACAAATAAGGGATCTCTCTGCCTTACCAAGCAGAACCTCTGTCCTCTATGCTGGTTATTCTAGCACAGTGTTTATATCCAAAGATAAGAGCGAAGCTAAATAGCAATGTTCCCCCAAATTCTAGACCTCTCTGTTCCCATCTGTATGCCTCTCATATGTACAATGACTGTGCAGATGTGAAAATCCCCTTTATTTATCAGGGGATGGAAAGATTTATGTTTGGCATGGTAATCATATGCACGTACTCTTCTTATTTGGCTGCTATCCCTAACTAATCATCCACAGGACATTTCAAAATCAAATTAATGGCAGGTCCCTTCCATATGGTCTCTCCCAGGTTTCACTTGTATTCTATAAGATTTTTTTATGTGTGCACAATATTTATGTATTAAAGGGGGTTTCTAAAGGGGGTTTCTAAAGTGAAACAGTTGTTTGCAGGGGCCCCAGAGTGGATGAAATATATATAAAAAAATCTGATGCCTAACCAATTCCAGTCACTGCTAGGGTTCCTGCAGTGCTGTAATTCCAGTTCTCATCTAAATATGCAAAAAATGTCTGGAAATATCTTGTCAGTCACTAGCCACAGCAAGGACACGACTAAGTGAGCGGTCATTCTTGTGAGTCATGATGGAGCAGGAAGGGAGACGAGGGGACCCAGGCAATGTCAGAATTGCAGTGGAAGGGGATTGGTGAGGTGAGTTTTGCAGAGCCGTATTTACCTTCAGGCAACACTAGGAACACACCTAGGACTACAAGAAGTCAAGGGTGGCATGCTACTGCTTTCCTGCCTCACCATTCGCCCTCATAGGTCTCAGGCCTGAGGCCTAGTAGGCCTGAATCCTATGAGGCACTAAATCCCATGGCAGACAGGTGTGTTGACGTCACTGCCACTGGTGCCAACCTTCATTCGAGCGTCCCAGAATGGAAGAGGCCTGCCTGCTGCCCGGTTGCTAGGGTACAGGATTCCAGATGTGTATTCAGTTATGTTTGCCTTTACTGGACACTTGGGGACTTTGGTGCAGGAAGAGGGGGCGCTGTGGAGGACATTTCTACCTGGGCCATTGCTACTGGAGGAGCTTTGTGGGGGACCTTACTACTGAGGGAGGCACTGTGCTAAATAGTACTACTGGGGAAGCACTAGGGTGACATTACTACTGATGGGTACTGTGGAGGAAATTACTGGCAGCACTATAGGAGGTATTACCAGAGGCACTATAGGGGAATTTTTATTTTTGGGAGTCAGTATAAAGAGCATTACTAGAGGCACTGGGGACTTAACACAGGGGCACTATAGGAAGTATTACTGGAGGAATTACTGGAGGCACATGGGACATTTTAATACTAGGGCATTACCAGGTCATTTTTTTAAATGGGGGCACTATAAGTGGCATTACTGAAGGCACTGGGAGCATTTAAATACTGCGGCACTGTAGGGGGATTATTGTACAAGGGGCATTTTTACTTGGGACACTAAAGGGGACATTATTAATAGTGTTGAGCGCGAATATTCGAATTGCGAATTTTTTTCTCGAATATCGCAATTTCGAGATTTCGCAAATATTTAGAATATCGTTCTATATATTCGCGAAATCGAATATTCTTTTTTTTATTTTTTATTATTATATTTTTTTCTTTCCCACTTCCCTAAAGTTGTTCTTACCTGTCCTTTGGCTTCCTGGCTTCCTGGCTGCTCCAGTCAGTGGCGTTTACAACTTACTGCTATATTCCATATTAGCTAAATTACAATCTAATCTATATGTGTATTTTACGAAATTTCACAATAGTCGAAATTGCGATGCGAGTAATATAACACGAAATAATCGCATGAAGATTTCAACTTAGCACTGCTATATTCCATATTCTAGCCTAATATGGAATATAGCTGTGCTAAATTAGCACTGCTATATTCCATATTAGGCTAGAATATGGAATATAGCAGTGCTAAGTTGAAATCTTCATGCGATTATTTCGTGTTATATTACTCGCATCGCAATTTCGACTTTTGCAAATGTTCTTAATATTGCTCTAACATCGTCTTTTAGAATATTACGAATATTCTAAAAGACGAAGTTAGAGCAATATTACGAAATTTCGTAAAATACACATAGATTGTATTTAAGCTAATATACTGCTATAGTAATATTTTTTAATAGTGTACATGTACATATTTTACAAAACTTAAGTTCAGAAGAGGCAAAAAAAAATTAGAGGAAAAAAAAGGGATTATAGCAGTATATTAGCTAAATTACAATCTATATGTGTATTTTACGAAATTTCGTAATATTGCTCTAACTTCTTCTTTTAGAATATTCGTAATATTCTAAGAGACGAAGTTAGAGCAATATCACGAAATTTCGTAAAATACACATATTAGCCTAGCCATAGTCAATTAGCATAGGAACGTTGCCTTATACTATCAAGATAAATAATCGCAATACGCGAAAAATAAATCGCATATTATTCGCGATAATTGGAATAATTACGAATATTCGACTTCGACGAATATAACACGAATATTCATTCGAATATTCGCGAAATATCGCGAAATCGAATATGGCACCTCCCGCTGATCACTAATTATTAATACTGGGGCACTATAATGGCATTTTTATAGGAGGTACAGATGATTTCAGGAAGGAGACATGCATCCACAAATTGCTTGCTCCCTAGGAACATTTCTAGGGTTGCCTTATAGTATATACGGCCGTGTATTGGAGGATTTCGATTAGTAGGGTCATATTAGAGGACATACTTAGGTTTGAGCGAATCAAAGTATCCAAAGTGGACTTCAATCCATATTTCAGGGAAAATTAGATTTGCGGTGAAGCCCAATTTCCTTGTGCTTCACGGTAACAAATCATTTTTCCATGTAATGGCATATAATTAGAGTTGAGCGAACACCTGGATGTTCGGGTTCGAGAAGTTCGGCCGAACATCCCGGAAATGTTCGGGTTCGGGATCCGAACCCGATCCGAACTTCGTCCCGAACCCGAACCCCATTGAAGTCAATGGGGACCCGAACTTTTCGGCACTAAAACGGCTGTAAAACAGCCCAGGAAAGGGCTAGAGGGCTGCAAAAGGCAGCAACATGTAGGTAAATCCCCTGCAAACAAATGTGGATAGGGAAATTAATTAAAATAAAAATTAAATAAATAAAAATTAACCAAAATCAATTGGAGAGAGGTTCCATAGCAGAGAATCTGGCTTCCCGTCACCCACCACTGGAACAGTCCATTCTCAGATATTTAGGCCCCGGCACCCAGGCAGAGGAGAGAGGTCCCGTAACAGACAATCTGGCTTCATGTCAGCAGAGAATCAGTCTTCATGTCATAGCAGAGAATCAGGCTTCACGTCACCCACCACTGTAAGAGTCCATTTTCATAAATTTAGGCCCAGCACCCAGGCAGAGGAGAGAGGTCCCGTAACAGAGGATCTGGCTTCATGTCAGCAGAGAATCAGTCTGCATGTCATAGCAGAGAATCAGGCTTCACGTCAGCCACCACTGCAACAGTCCATTGTCATAAATTTAGGCCCAGCACCCAGGCAGAGGAGAGAGGTCCCGTAACAGAGGATCTGGCTTCATGTCAGCAGAGAATCAGTCTGCATGTTATAGCAGAGAATCAGGCTTCACGTCAGCCACCACTGCAACAGTCCATTGTCATAAATTTAGGCCCAGCACCCAGGCAGAGGAGAGAGGTCCCGTAACAGACAATCTGGCTTCATGTCAGCAGAGAATTAGTCTGCATGTCATAGCAGAGAATGAGGCTTCACGTCAGCCACCACTGCAACAGTCCATTGGCATATATTTAGGCCTAGCACACAGGCAGAGGAGAGAGGTCCCGTAACAGACAATCTGGCTTCATGTCAGCAGAGAATCAGTCTGCATGTCATAGCAGAGAATGAGGCTTCACGTCACCCACCACTGCAACAGTCCATTGGCATATATTTAGGCCTAGCACACAGGCAGAGCAGAGAGGTCCCGTAACAGACAATCTGGCTTCATGACAGCAGAGAATCAGTCTGCATGTCATAGCAGAGAATGAGGCTTCACGTCACCCACCACTGCAACAGTCCATTGGCATATATTTAGGCCTAGCACACAGGCAGAGCAGAGAGGTCCCGTAACAGACAATCTGGCTTCATGTCAGCAGAGAATCAGTCTGCATGTCATAGCAGAGAATGAGGCTTCACGTCACCCACCACTGCAACAGTCCATTGGCATATATTTAGGCCTAGCACACAGGCAGAGCAGAGAGGTCCCGTAACAGACAATCTGGCTTCATGTCAGCAGAGAATCAGTCTGCATGTCATAGCAGAGAATGAGGCTTCACGTCACCCACCACTGCAACAGTCCATTGGCATATATTTAGGCCTAGCACACAGGCAGAGCAGAGAGGTCCCGTAACAGACAATCTGGCTTCATGACAGCAGAGAATCAGTCTGCATGTCATAGCAGAGAATGAGGCTTCACGTCACCCACCACTGCAACAGTCCATTGGCATATATTTAGGCCTAGCACACAGGCAGAGCAGAGAGGTCCCGTAACAGACAATCTGGCTTCATGTCAGCAGAGAATCAGTCTGCATGTCATAGCAGAGAATCAGGCTTCACGTCACCCACCACTGCAACAGTCCATTGGCATATATTTAGGCCTAGCACACAGGCAGAGCAGAGAGGTCCCGTAACAGACAATCTGGCTTCATGACAGCAGAGAATCAGTCTGCATGTCATTGCAGAGAATGAGGCTTCACGTCACCCACCACTGCAACAGTCCATTGGCATATATTTAGGCCTAGCACACAGGCAGAGCAGAGAGGTCCCGTAACAGACAATCTGGCTTCATGTCAGCAGAGAATCAGTCTGCATGTCATAGCAGAGAATGAGGCTTCACGTCACCCACCACTGCAACAGTCCATTGGCATATATTTAGGCCTAGCACACAGGCAGAGCAGAGAGGTCCCGTAACAGACGATCTGGCTTCATGTCAGCAGAGAATCAGTCTGCATGTCATAGCAGAGAATGAGGCTTCACGTCACCCACCACTGCAACAGTCCATTGGCATATATTTAGGCCTAGCACACAGGCAGAGCAGAGAGGTCCCGTAACAGACAATCTGGCTTCATGTCAGCAGAGAATCAGTCTGCATGTCATAGCAGAGAATGAGGCTTCACGTCACCCACCACTGCAACAGTCCATTGGCATATATTTAGGCCTAGCACACAGGCAGAGCAGAGAGGTCCCGTAACAGACGATCTGGCTTCATGTCAGCAGAGAATCAGTCTGCATGTCATAGCAGAGAATGAGGCTTCACGTCACCCACCACTGCAACAGTCCATTGGCATATATTTAGGCCTAGCACACAGGCAGAGCAGAGAGGTCCCGTAACAGACAATCTGGCTTCATGTCAGCAGAGAATCAGTCTGCATGTCATAGCAGAGAATCAGGCTTCACGTCAGCCACCACTGCAACAGTCCATTGTCATAAATTTAGGCCCAGCACCCAGGCAGAGGAGAGAGGTCCCGTAACAGACAATCTGGCTTCATGTCAGCAGAGAATTAGTCTGCATGTCATAGCAGAGATTCAGGCTTCATGTCAGCCACCACTGCAACAGTCCATTGGCATATATTTAGGCCTAGCACACAGGCAGAGGAGAGGTTCATTCAACTTTGGGTAGCCTCGCAATATAATGGTAAAATGAAAATAAAAATAGGATTGAATGAGGAAGTGCCCTGGAGTCCAATAATATATGGTTATGGGGAGGTAGTTAATGTCTAATCTGGACAACCTTATTTTGAGTGCCGTGGTCTATATATATTCCATTTGACCTTTCCCACTGAGCACCAACCGCGACACATAAGGAGTGCCATCCACTACATTCTTCATATTCTGGATTTGTTTCCTGTGTGATTGAGCACCCTCCAGATGTCGACATCCACCTTCTCATACGAAAATTCGACTGCAGAAGAAATTGTGTCAAAGGTGCACATTTCGAGCGATTTTCTACACATACTTCCCAGTGAATTCCGGTCACGGGATTGGGAACGTGAGTCAAAGAAACTGATCGCAACAGAACTGCACTGCACTACCTTGGCAGAATATTACAAACAGAAGAAAATTCCAAGGGGCCTTCGGGTCCATCTTCGCCCAACACTTTTTCCGAATAACAGCGAATACTGTAATAAGTTTGAATCTATTATCAACAAGTGCTCTCTAGACATTATTGTCTTAAGCATAGAATTTTTACAGAAATCCATCACTGATTCCAAAGAAAAGTTAACAGCTATCGAGACACAACTGGTTTCCACAATTCCGACAGAAGAGTGGGCTGCCCTTAAACAGAAGACAGAACAAATCTTGAATGACCATCAAAAATTCCTTGAAACTACCAAACGCAACAAGTTCTTCCGTGATTCAGAGGATTACCAATTACAACGAGTCTATAGATGGCAGTGGCAAAGTTCTACGACGGGAAACGACTACTCTACCTACACCGGCTACGCTTCATCCTCATCGGGGAGCGAACGAGGATCGGGATACCGAAATCAACGTTTTTTTCACAAGCGCGGATATCGCCCAGGAAGGAGAAGAGCAGCCGCATACGCCGAGGAAGGGGAAAACGTCAATCGGAATCCGTCAGGAATACAGACCCGATCACAGGTACGGACATAATAGTTAATATCTCATCCCGTACACTATCCCCCGCAGAACTAAACACTTTATCTAAGGGACTCTCTTTTTGCCCATCCGACTCTTTACATTCCTTTTCCTTGGAGCAGGATTTACAACGGTTTTATAGGTCCATCCGATTAAAAGCCCACTTTGAACAGCAATCACCGGAGTCAATATCCCAAACTACGGCCATAGCCTCGGACCTATCGATTAAATCCCTTAACTTGAGGACCAAGAGCACATTCATGCCCCCTAAAAATCACCATGCAGCCGAGGCCTTTATTGACCTGGTTAAAAGGGACGTAGACAGTACCTTGAAAGAACCAAAAGATAAATCTTTATACACACCTCAGAATCTTAAAAGTGAGGAACGGATTGCACTTAACACATTGAGGGAGGATAAAAACATTACAATAAAACCAGCCGACAAAGGTGGAGCCATTGTAGTCATGGATACCACAGCATATGTCGGGGAGATAAAACGACAACTATCTGACGCTGCAACCTATTGTAAGGTGCCCAATAATCCTATTTTCCGTATTAGAAAAGAAATTATCTCCCTACTCGACACTTACCTCCAGCTAGGCACCATCGATAAATCAACCTACTCTTTCCTTCTCAATGAACATCCTGTTACTCCCGTTCTCTATACATTACCAAAAATTCATAAAAATTTAACAAATCCACCAGGTAGACCTATAGTCGCATCAACGGATTCTATCCTTTCTCCACTTTCTATCTTCCTAGAACGAATACTTACGCCATTAATCAAAAATACCCGCTCTTTTCTACTTGACACGACCCATTTTTTATCAACTATTTCCTCACTACAAAACATTCCGGAAGACAGCATATTAGTAACATTAGATGTTAATAGCCTATATACTTCTATTGCTCACGAGAAGGGCATAGAAGCCGTTTCCTCACTTCTCTCAACTTCCAATTACTCACCTAATGCACAAACCTTTTGCCTCGCACTTTTACGACTAGTCCTCCATAACAATTATTTTATGTTCAGTGACGACTTCTACATTCAGAAACGGGGTACAGCAATGGGGGCAAATGTGGCGCCCCCTTATGCAAATGCCTTTATGGCAAAATTCGAGGAGGATAATATATATCCCAATGACCTCTTTCAACGGTTTGCATTAACTTGGCATCGATACATCGATGATATCTTCTGTGTTTGGACCGGTGATTGTGACTCATTTTCTCGTTTCATTGACCATATTAACAAGCAAGATCCAGACCTTTCTTTTACCTCTCATACAGATCCAGATAAAATAAGCTTTCTAGATACACTGGTATTCAAAACTCATAGCGGCTCATTAACCACTGATCTCTTTCGTAAACCGACTGATCGAAACACATTATTACACTACTCTAGTTGTCATCCTCAGAACACCAAACATTCCTTACCAAGATCTCAATTCACTCGAGTAACCAGAATAGTACCAGACCCTTCTCTTCGGGAACAACGCCTTAAAGAGATGGCAAGTAAATTCACTGCTAGGGGCTATCCCACCAAGTTACTTCAAGAAGAGCTTACCTTAGCACAACAGATTCCCAAACGTTCCAATAGAATGTCACCCTCTGTTCGTATTCCGTTTGTTACCACATACCATCCGTTTGTATCAAAAATTCAAAACATTATTAAAAAACACTGGTCCATATTAACAAGATCATATCCCAACGTGCCTGAATTCAGAAATCCGATTCGCATGTGTTATAAACGTCCGACTAATCTCAAAGATCAGCTAGTACGCGCTAACATTGGCCCCTCCACACCACAATTTAGACAAACTACTCTAGCTCCCCGTAAGACAGGTAGTTACCCATGTCTCCATTGCGCCCAGTGTACTAATATTATCAAAGTAAACAGGATTGTACACCCCTACTCGGGCAAAATCTATCAAGCCAGAGACTTCTATACCTGTAACTCATCCTTCGTGGTATATCTCATCAAATGCCCCTGCGGTTTGGCCTATGTGGGCGAAACCACACAGTGTGTACGTGATCGTATATCAAAACACAAATCTGACATCCGATGTAACAGAACCGAGCTTCCGGTTCCACATCATTTTCTATCCAATAACCATCAAATCAATCAGTTAAAATTCCAGATTTTAGAACATGTACCGCAAACAAGAAGAGGCGGTAATCGGATTAAACGTCTAAAGGAACGCGAAGCCTTCTGGATTTTTGAGTTAAAAACTCTTTCACCTTACGGAATGAATAGGGACTTTGACTTTCATATTTGATTTCTCATGCCTCTAATAAACTGGGACCGTTCTCTCCGTATTTTTACCTCCGTATTTTTACCTCCATATGTTGAAATCCTTATGTCTATTTTCTGGCTGTTTGTTAATCTTTGTTATCTGTTGACAGTGTTGTAACGCTATATGTAATAGAAGCATATCTAAATGCGTGTACTAATTCCTTTCTTTTTCCTATTTTCACAGACCAAATGACCATTATAGTCGTACCCTACAGGTAGTATACCATCATACATAGAGCCAATACTAGTAGTATTAGTAGTACTAGCGCTTTTTTCTATAGGTTTCCATTATAGAGTTCCATGTAGCATATTAACCATCTAGCTGATAATACTTTACAAAATATATGATTCATCTAGCTTTTGATCTATCTTTACATTGACCCTATATTGCAGCGACTCTAGAACTATGTAAAGCGTCTGCGCATCAGACTCTGATCTCCGTACACTCCATGCCCGATACTAAGCTCCATTGCGCATGCGCGAGTGACGTAGCGGTCCTCGCGAGACTACGACATCCACCGCTTGCGCACATCTATGCGCATGCGCATAATCATCCGGGATCTCCATATAAACCCGGAAGTCGCGCTTTGCCCACGAGTCCTCCCGATGCCTCCAGATCTACCGCACTAAGGTTTGTTTACAGCGCTCCCAACTACCACCGCTATATTCTATGCATAATCTATGCCTGCTCTGATATTTTTGCGCGCAAATCTTCTATCACTAGTACTCGCTTTTACTACTTATCCTTCTTAACCACTAGACACCACCCCCTATAGGTCTGCTATATTGTAAAACTATCTTACTCTATGTATACCAGGATTATGATTTTTAACCCTACGACTGCCATTTCTAAGAATGACATTTTATGTGAGATGGTGCCGGAATACTATTAAGAGATGGTGCATTATATTATATTACATTGACAGTGCTGATATTTTGATAAATACATATAGCAAACTTGTCCAAATTGATTTAATGACTTGACTATATTACACCATCTCTTTGGTCCGCTGGCATTATCTCCACCCTATACATTATACCTTATACCTCTACGTATATTTACTTCTCATGTTAACCACCATTTACTAATTACCGTTTATATGAATATGGTCTCCCATTTGTTCTAGTCTCAATATGAAGATAATGATCTTGGAATCACGTGTCATCCTCTTTTCTTGCCATGGTCCTCTCATCTGCTCCATATACGACACCTAGACTATATGATTATATGTCAATTGATTTATGTATATGTATATGTTCGACATCTCCTTACCGTCTTGTTTATCTACCTTGTCAATTTACTATTTTACCCATCCTTGTTATGCAATATGCCCCTACTTATGATGTATCGAAATACTAAATTATGATGTACTTATCCTAGGCCGTGAACAAGGTCCTGCTGGACCGAAACAATATTGTTGGCCATTTGCACTATAAATGATCCTACCTGGGATGGACAATTAATAAATGAATTAATTTTTGATAACCTTATTTTGAGTGCCGTGGTCTATATATATTCCATTTGACCTTTCCCACTGAGCACCAACCGCGACACATAAGGAGTGCCATCCACTACATTCTTCATAATCTGGACAAGGGACGGACAGGTCCTGTGGGATCCATGCCTGGTTCATTTTTATGAACGTCAGCTTGTCCACATTGGCTGTAGACAGGCGGCTGCGTTTGTCTGTAATGACGCCCCCTGCCGTGCTGAATACACGTTCAGACAAAACGCTGGCTGCCGGGCAGGCCAGCACCTCCAAGGCATAAAAGGCTAGCTCTGGCCACGTGGACAATTTAGAGACCCAGAAGTTGAATGGGGCCGAACCATCAGTCAGTACGTGGAGGGGTGTGCACACGTACTGTTCCACCATGTTAGTGAAATGTTGCCTCCTGCTAACACGTTGCGTATCAGGTGGTGGTGCAGTTAGCTGTGGCGTGTTGACAAAAGTTTTCCACATCTCTGCCATGCTAACCCTGCCCTCAGAGGAGCTGGCCGTGACACAGCTGCCTTGGCGACCTCTTGCTCCTCCTCTGCCTTGGCCTTGGGCTTCCACTTGTTCCCCTGTGACATTTGGGAATGCTCTCAGTAGCGCGTCTACCAACGTGCGCTTGTACTCGCGCATCTTCCTATCACGCTCCAGTGCAGGAAGTAAGGTGGGCACATTGTCTTTGTAGCGTGGATCCAGCAGGGTGGCAACCCAGTAGTCCGCACAGGTTAAAATGTGGGCAACTCTGCTGTCGTTGCGCAGGCACTGCAGCATGTAGTCGCTCATGTGTGCCAGGCTGCCCAGGGGTAAGGACAAGCTGTCCTCTGTGGGAGGCGTATCGTCATCGTCCTGCCTTTCCCCCCAGCCACGCACCAGTGATGGACCCGAGCTGCGTTGGGTGCCACCCCGCTGTGACCATGCTTCATCCTCATCCTCCTCCACCTCCTCCTCATCCTCGTCCTCCTCGTCCTCCAGTAGTGGGCCCTGGCTGGCCACATTTGTACCTGGCCTCTGCTGTTGCCAAAAACCTCCCTCTGAGTCACTTCGAAGAGACTGGCCTGAAAGTCCTAAAAATGACCCCTCTTCCTCCTCCTCCTCCTCCTCCTCCTGGGCCACCTCCTCTTCCATCATCGCCCTAAGTGTTTTCTCAAGGAGACATAGAAGTGGTATTGTAACGCTGATAACGGTGTCATCGCCACTGGCCATGTTGGTGGAGTACTCGAAACAGCGCAACAGGGCACACAGGTCTCGCATGGAGGCCCAGTCATTGGTGGTGAAGTGGTGCTGTTCTGTAGTGCGACTGACCCGTGCGTGCTGCAGCTGAAACTCCACTATGGCCTGCTGCTGCTCGCACAGTCTGTCCAGCATGTGCAAGGTGGAGTTCCACCTGGTGGGCACGTCGCATATGAGGCGGTGAGCGGGAAGGCCGAAGTTACGCTGTAGCGCAGACAGGCGAGCAGCAGCAGGATGTGAACGCCGGAAGCGCGAACAGACGGCCCGCACTTTATGCAGCAGCTCTGACATGTCGGGGTAGTTGTGAATGAACTTCTGCACCACCAAATTCAGCACATGCGCCAAGCAAGGGATGTGCGTCAAATTGGCTAGTCCCAGAGCTGCAACGAGATTTCGCCCATTATCACACACCACCAGGCCGGGCTTGAGGCTCACCGGCAGCAACCACTCGTCGGTCTGTTGTTCAATACCCCGCCACAACTCCTGTGCGGTGTGGGGCCTGTCCCCCAAACATATGAGTTTCAGAATGGCCTGTTGACGTTTACCCCGGGCTGTGCTGAAGTTGGTGGTGAAGGTGTGTGGCTGACTGGATGAGCAGGTGGAAGAAGAGGAGGAGGAAGCCGAGAAGGAGGAGGTGGCAACAGGAGGCAAAGAATGTTGCCCTGCGATCCTTGGCGGCGGAAGGACGTGCGCCAAACAGCTCTCCGCCTGGGGCCCAGCTGCCACTACATTTACCCAGTGTGCAGTTAGGGAGATATAGCGTCCCTGGCCGTGCTTACTGGTCCACGTATCTGTGGTTAGGTGGACCTTGCTACAGATGGCGTTGCGCAGTGCACACTTGATTTTATCGGATACTTGGTTGTGCAGGGAAGGCACGGCTCTCTTGGAGAAGTAGTGCCGGCTGGGAACAACATACTGTGGGACAGCAAGCGACATGAGCTGTTTGAAGCTGTCTGTGTCCACCAGCCTAAATGACAGCATTTCATAGGCCAGTAGTTTAGAAATGCTGGCATTCAGGGCCAGGGATCGAGGGTGGCTAGGTGGGAATTTACGCTTTCTATCAAATGTTTGTGAGATGGAGAGCTGAACGCTGGCGTGTGACATGGTTGAGACGCTTGGTGACGGAGGTGGTGGTGGTGGTGTTGGTGGTACATCCCCTGTTTGCTGGGCGGCAGGTGCCAACGTTCCTCCAGAGGCGGAGGAAGAGGCCGAGGCGGCAGCAGCAGAATAGGCCGAGGCGGCAGCAGCAGAAGAGGTAGCAGGGGGAGCCTGAGTGACTTCCTTGGTTTTAAGGTGTTTACTCCACTGCAGTTCATGCTTTGCATGCAGGTGCCTGGTCATGCAGGTTGTGCTCAGGTTCAGAACGTTAATGCCTCGCTTCAGGCTCTGATGGCACAGCGTGCAAACCACTCGGGTCTTGTCGTCAGCACATTGTTTGAAGAAGTGCCATGCCAGGGAACTCCTTGAAGCTGCCTTTGGGGTGCTCGGTCCCAGATGGCGGCGGTCAGTAGCAGGCGGAGTCTCTTGGCGGCGGGTGTTCTGCTTTTGCCCACTGCTCCCTCTTTTGCTACGCTGTTGGCTCGGTCTCACCACTGCCTCTTCCTCCGAACTGTGAAAGTCAGTGGCACGACCTTCATTCCATGTGGGGTCTAGGACCTCATCGTCCCCTGCATCGTCTTCCACCCAGTCTTGATCCCTGACCTCCTGTTCAGTCTGCACACTGCAGAAAGACGCAGCAGTTGGCACCTGTGTTTCGTCATCATCAGAGACATGCTGAGGTGGTATTCCCATGTCCTCATCATCAGGAAACATAAGTGGTTGTGCGTCAGTGCATTCTATGTCTTTCACCGCTGGGGAAGGGCTAGGTGGATGCCCTTGGGAAACCCTGCCAGCGGAGTCTTCAAACAGCATAAGAGACTGCTGCATAACTTGAGGCTGAGACAGTTTCCCTGGTATGCATGGGGGTGATGTGACAGACTGATGGGGTTGGTTTTCAGGCGCCATCTGTGCGCTTTCTGCAGAAGACTGGGTGGGAGATAATGTGAACGTGCTGGATCCACTGTCGGCCACCCAATTGACTAATGCCTGTACCTGCTCAGGCCTTACCATCCTTAGAACGGCATTGGGCCCCACCATATATCGCTGTAAATTCTGGCGGCTACTGGGACCTGAGGTAGTTGGTACACTAGGACGTGTGGATGTGGCAGAACGGCCACGTCCTCTCCCAGCACCAGAGGGTCCACTAACACCACCACGACCATGTCCACGTCCGCGTCCCTTACTAGATGTTTTTCTCATTGTTATGGTTCACCACAACAACAAATATATTATTTGGCCCAATGTATTGTATTCAAATTCAGCGGGATATAAATTTGAGGCCTAGTATTTAGGCGCTGGGTGACCGGTATGGATTTAGTGACAGAATTAGACTTGGAAATGCACAGAAGCGTGTGTGTGTGAAGTTATTCTGAATGACCCAATGTGCACCTTGAATATTATATACCCTTTTAGGGATAGATTTCAAATAGCTCTGATATAGCAGAAACCACTAAATTATGAAATTGTTAAATTGGGAATTGTATTTAAACCCAGAACAAAAAATGTGCTTTGACGGACACTAAATAACTTTCCCAGCCACAACAGGACAGCGTTAACGAGAGATTTAGCAGGATATAAATTTGAGGCCTAGTATTTAGGCGCTGGGTGACAGGTATGGGTTTAGTGACAGAATTAGACTTGGAAATACACAGTAGCGGGTGTGTGTGAAGTTATTCTGAATGACCCAATGTGCACCTTGAATATTATATACCCTTTTAGGGATAGATTTCAAATAGCTCTGATATAGCAGAAACCACTAAATTATGAAATTGCTAAATTGGGAATTGTATTTCAACCCAGAACAAAAAATGTGCTTTGACGGACACTAAATAACTTTCCCAGCCACAACAGGACAGCGGTAACGAGAGATTTAGCAGGATATAAATTTGAGGCCTAGTATTTAGGCGCTGGGTGACAGGTATGGGTTTAGTGACAGAATTAGACTTGGAAATACACAGTAGCGGGTGTGTGTGAAGTTATTCTGAATGACCCAATGTGCACCTTGAATATTATATACCCTTTTAGGGATAGATTTCAAATAGCTCTGATATAGCAGAAACCACTAAATTATGAAATTGTTAAATTGGGAATTGTATTTAAACCCAGAACAAAAAATGTGCTTTGACGGACACTAAATAACTTTCCCAGCCACAACAGGACAGCGTTAACGAGAGATTTAGCAGGATATAAATTTGAGGCCTAGTATTTAGGCGCTGGGTGACAGGTATGGGTTTAGTGACAGAATTAGACTTAGAAATACACAGTAGCCGGTGTGTGTGAAGTTATTCTGAATGACCCAATGTGCACCTTGAATATTATATACCCTTTTAGGGATAGATTTCAAATAGCTCTGATATAGCAGAAACCACTAAATTATGAAATTGCTAAATTGGGAATTGTATTTCAACCCAGAACAAAAAATGTGCTTTGACGGACACTAAATAACTTTCCCAGCCACAACAGGACAGCGTTAACGAGAGATTTAGCAGGATATAAATTTGAGGCCTAGTATTTAGGCTCTGGGTGACAGGTATGGGTTTAGTGACAGAATTAGACTTAGAAATACACAGTAGCGGGTGTGTGTGAAGTTATTCTGAATGACCCAATGTGCACCTTGAATATTATATACCCTTTTAGGGATAGATTTCAAATAGCTCTGATATAGCAGAAACCACTAAATTATGAAATTGCTAAATTGGGAATTGTATTTCAACCCAGAACAAAAAATGTGCTTTGACGGACACTAAATAACTTTCCCAGCCACAACAGGACAGCGGTAACGAGAGATTTAGCAGGATATAAATTTGAGGCCTAGTATTTAGGCGCTGGGTGACAGGTATGGGTTTAGTGACAGAATTAGACTTGGAAATACACAGTAGCGGGTGTGTGTGAAGTTATTCTGAATGACCCAATGTGCACCTTGAATATTATATACCCTTTTAGGGATAGATTTCAAATAGCTCTGATATAGCAGAAACCACTAAATTATGAAATTGTTAAATTGGGAATTGTATTTAAACCCAGAACAAAAAATGTGCTTTGACGGACACTAAATAACTTTCCCAGCCACAACAGGACAGCGTTAACGAGAGATTTAGCAGGATATAAATTTGAGGCCTAGTATTTAGGCGCTGGGTGACAGGTATGGGTTTAGTGACAGAATTAGACTTGGAAATACACAGTAGCGGGTGTGTGTGAAGTTATTCTGAATGACCCAATGTGCACCTTGAATATTATATACCCTTTTAGGGATAGATTTCAAATAGCTCTGATATAGCAGAAACCACTAAATTATGAAATTGCTAAATTGGGAATTGTATTTCAACCCAGAACAAAAAATGTGCTTTGACGGACACTAAATAACTTTCCCAGCCACAACAGGACAGCGTTAACGAGAGATTTAGCAGGATATAAATTTGAGGCCTAGTATTTAGGCGCTGGGTGACAGGTATGGGTTTAGTGAGAGAATTAGACTTGGAAATACACAGTAGCGGGTGTGTGTGAAGTTATTCTGAATGACCCAATGTGCACCTTGAATATTATATACCCTTTTAGGGATAGATTTCAAATAGCTCTGATATAGCAGAAACCACTAAATTATAAAATTGTTAAATTGGGAATTGTATTTAAACCCAGAACAAAAAATGTGCTTTGACGGACACTAAATAACTTTCCCAGCCACAACAGGACAGCGTTAACGAGAGATTTAGCAGGATATAAATTTGAGGCCTAGTATTTAGGCGCTGGGTGACAGGTATGGGTTTAGTGACAGAATTAGACTTAGAAATACACAGTAGCGGGTGTGTGTGAAGTTATTCTGAATGACCCAATGTGCACCTTGAATATTATATACCCTTTTAGGGATAGATTTAAAATAGCTCTGATATAGCAGAAACCACTAAATTATGAAATTGCTAAATTGGGAATTGTATTTCAACCCAGAACAAAAAATGTGCTTTGACGGACACTAAATAACTTTCCCAGCCACAACAGGACAGCGGTAACGAGAGATTTAGCAGGATATAAATTTGAGGCCTAGTATTTAGGCGCTGGGTGACAGGTATGGGTTTAGTGACAGAATTAGACTTGGAAATACACAGTAGCGGGTGTGTGTGAAGTTATTCTGAATGACCCAATGTGCACCTTGAATATTATATACCCTTTTAGGGATAGATTTCAAATAGCTCTGATATAGCAGGAACCACTAAATTATGAAATTGCTAAATTGGGAATTGTACTTCAACCCAGAGCAAAAAATGTGCTTTGACGGACACTAAATAACTTTCCCAGCCACAACAGGACAGCGGTAACGAGAGATTTAGCGGGATATAAATTTGAGGCCTAGTATTTAGGCGCTGGGTGACCGGTATGGATTTAGTGACAGAATTAGACTGGGATATGGCCAAAAAATAACCACACTATTGCTGGTTAAATGCACTTGGTGACGGGCGCAGCTTGCCCCTGATTTAGTATATGGCCAAAAAATGAACAGACTATTGCTGGTTAAATGCACTTGGTGTCACAGCTTGACGCACCACACTACTGAGGGTTAAATGCACTTGGTGACGGGCGCAGCTTGCCCCTGATGTAGTATATGGCCAAAAAATGAACAGACTATTGCTGGTTAAATGCACTTGGTGTGACAGCTTCACCCTGATGTAGGCTTTAGCCAAAAAACAACCACACCATTGAGGGTTAAATGCACTTGGTGACAGGCGCAGCTTGCCCCTGATTTAGTATATGGCCAAAAAAATGAACAGACTATTGCTGGTTAAATGCACTTGGTGTGACAGCTTCACCCTGATGTAGGCTTTAGCCAAAAAACAACCACACCATTGAGGGTTAAATGCACTTGGTCGCAGCTTGGATGCACTTGGTCGCAGCACCGCACAAGACACAAAATGGCCGCCGATCACCCCAGAAAAAAGTGACTGACAAACGGTCTGGGCAGCCTAAAAACAGTGAGTGAGCATTTGAATTTCAGCAGCTCAATGATGCACAGCTGCAGATCGATCGATTAATCAAGTGAAGTCCTTTGGAGGAGTTAATCTGCCTAATCTCGCCCTACTGTCGCATCCGCAACCTCTCCCTACGCTAATCAGAGCAGAGTGACGGGCGGCGCTATGTGACTCCAGCTTAAATAGAGGCTGGGTCACATGGTGCTCTGGCCAATCACAGCCATGCCAATAGTAGGCATGGCTGTGACGGCCTCTTGGGGCAAGTAGTATGACGCTTGTTGATTGGCTGCTTTGCAGCCTTTCAAAAAGCGCCAAGAAAGCGTCACAAAAGCGCCAAGAAAGCGACGAACACCGAACCCGAACCCGGACTTTTACGAAAATGTCCGGGTTCGGGTCCGTGTCACGGACACCCCAAAATTCGGTACGAACCCGAACTATACAGTTCGAGTTCGCTCATCCCTACATATAATGACTAGTTGGATACTGTTATTCACCACTGGATCCCTTTGACTATAATGGGATTGGATGGGGATCCAGCTAAGTCCAGCATGAGTGCTGAGTTTAGGCCAGACAAAAACTGCTGCATGCACCATTTTTTGTCTGTTCCAAACCCTCTTTAATAAAAGAAATAAAATGGCATTTCTGAAGACAACTTTAGACATACTGTGCAGACTGTGTAGTTTAAAAGTTCCAGATCCAGATTTGGTCAATAATGAGAAGTGTTGAGGAAAACAGAGTTTTCTCTTATAATTATTCACTGAAGTGTCTTTTATTTAAGTCCTACCTGGGGACATTTCCATTGCTAGTCAGTAAGACATTATACAGTTGTGTTCAAAATAATAGCAGTGTGTTATAATAAAGCTCAAAATCCTTCTAATAGCTTTTATTTCCAAACACACAAATGCATTGGGAACACTACACATTATATTCCAAATCAAAGCATGAAGAAAAATATATCAAATTTGTGTTGTTTCTGTAAATTTTTTTAAGAAAAGTGAATATTAGACTGTTCAAAAACATAAAAGTGTTTGTATTCTTCTTTACAAACTCAAACATTCACTATACAAACTGAAAAATGTTTGAAGATTTTGCTTTCCTTTGAATCACTTAGCTGATATTTAGTTGTATAACTGCTGTTTCTGAGAACTGCTGTACATTTGTGTTGCATGGAGTCAACCAACTTCTGGCACCTGTGAACAGGTATTCCAGCCCAGGATGATTGGACTACATCCAAAGGTTCTTCTCTATTTCTTAGTTTTGCCTCAGAAACTGCATTTCAGACTCTATCTGTATCTGTAATGAGTCATGGTGCTATATGAGCTGCTTCTCTTTTAGGACTCCTGCTGCAGTAGTGGGTGGCAATTCCCCTCACTGCGCTATCTTGACTTGTCTGCTTCCAAGTCTAGACTCCACTCTCACTAACCATAGCTTCCTGCAACCTTTCCCTTGGTAGGAAGCAGGTATAGCCCACTTCTGCCCAAAAGGGGGAGAATGGAATGGTAAGTTCCATTCTATATAAAGATCTCTCTCTCTCTGCCATATACATTGTCACCTGCTAGTGAACCAGGCACATTACATGAAATAACATTACCGTTTGCATTCTGACGCTGTGCTCCCACAAACCAGCTGCCAGGACTCTTATGCTCACACACATAATAGAGGGGACTCAGAGAGGAGTCCTCTCAATGCATTCTTCTCCTGGTTTGTAGGAGAACAACGTCAGAATCCAAGTGAGTACGAGGATAAAAATGATCAGACATTAGCATTACTTACACTACAATATACACAGAATACTCTAGTTTTTGGAGTTGACAGATACCCTTTTAGTGCCAAACTAGACTGGTTCCTTATGGGATTCATTTCTATTCTATATTTTGTGATGTGTGAAATAGAATATTTTATTAATCACAGAATATGTATGATTGTCATAATCAGTCTATGTACTTTGTATGTAAAATATAATTTTTGGGGGGTCTGCCCACTCCTGACACTAATGATCCTGGTCTCTGTTCAACGTGGTAAACTAGGCTATATAGGCACTCTGTGTCAGATAATCATTTTACTCAATAACAAGCTAGACTAGAGCAGGAGCTATAATGACTTTTAAAGAAGGTCACTCAAACAGAGCTGGACCCTCATTAGTGGATATAGGCAGATGTCCTCTTCTTCACTTGTCTGATATATTCAGTTAGTTCACTAATGACTTTATATTTGTTTATGGCCTACATGGAGAAGAAAACAAGATGACAAACAGGATATTCCAAAAAGATCTAATAGACCAGAAGTGGACCCATCTGTACTTGTCTTTTTAATAATTCTGCTGAGGCCTGACCAAAACATCCTGTTGATTTAACAATTCCTGATAAAGAACTTAAACATTGCAGGGGTGGAAAATAATATTATGTTTAGCACGATAAATCAAACTTTGTAATGTACTTTTTTGTTTTAGATTTATTTTTTTTTTTCCTTTTTTAGGTTGCATATTGGAATGGTTTTAAAAAACAAAACAAAAAACAATATTCTTTTACAGGGACATTACGACATTTCTAATGCCCAGTTTTCAAATCTCCAACTCTCAGTCGGAAGTGCTGTGTTTCAAAGACTCAGTGACGTACTTTTGGTCGAGTATCATGGGTGTAAAAAAAAGGGAAAATAATACAATCTTCAGAACATCAATCCCAAGCCCGAACTTCTGTCAAGAAGTTCGGGTTTGGGTACCAAACATGCGCGATTTTTCTCACGCGAGTGCAAAACGCATGACAATGTTTTGCACTCGCGCGGAAAAATTGCGCATTTTCCCGCAACGCACCCGCCTCTTATCCGGGCAAAAAACATGACGCCCGTGTGAAAGAGGCCTAATAGCTTTTATTTCCATACACAGAAATGCATTGGGAACACTACACATTCTATCCCAAATCAAAACATGAAGAAAAATATATCAAATTTGTGTTGTTCCTCTAAATTTTTTTTTAAGAAAAGTGAATATGAGACTGTTAAAAAAAAATAGCTGTGTTTGTATTCTTCTTTACAAACTCAATCATATACTATATAAACTGAAACATGTTTGAAGATTTTGCTTTCCTTTGAATCACTTAACTAATATTTAGTTGTATAACCACTGTTTCTGAGAACTGCTGTACATCTGTGTTGCATGGAGTCAACCACCTTCTGGCCCCTGTGAACAGGTATTCCAGCCGAGGATGATTGGACTACATTCCACAGTTCTTCTCTATTTCTTGGTTTTTGATGTCACCCCATGTGTTTTCTACTGGATTGAGATCCGGGGATTGTGCTGACCACTCCATAACGTCAATCTTGTTGGTCTGGAACCAAGATGTTGCACGTTTACTGGTGTCCTTGGGGTCGTTGTCTTGTTGGAACACCAAGGGCATTTCCTCTTCAGCATAAGGCAGCATGACCTCTTCAAGTATTCTGATGTATTCAAACTGATCTATGATCCCTGGTATGCGATAAATAGACCCAACACTGTAGTATGACGAACATCCCCATATCATAATGCTTGCACCACCATGCTTCACTGTCTTCACAGTGTACTGTGGCTTGAATTCAGTGTTTGGGGGTCTTCTGACAATCTGTCTCCGGCCACTAGACCCAATAAGAACAATCTGACTTTCATCAGTCCAGAAAATGTCTCTTTAGGCCAGTCAATGTGCTCTTTGGCAAATTGTAACCTCTTCAGCGCATGTCTTTTTTTCAACAGTGGGACTTTGCGGGGGCTTCTTGCAAATAGCTTGGCTTCACATAGTCATCTTCTAATTGTAACAGTACTCACAGGTAACTTTAGACCTTCTTAGATCTTCCTGGAGCTGGTTGTTGGCCATTTGAATTGTAGTTTTTCGCTTTCTCCCACGTCTTTCAGGTATTGGTTGCCATTTTAAAGCATTTGCGATCATTTTAGGTGAGCAGCCTATCATTTTCTGCACTTCTTTATAGGTTTTCCCCTCTCCAATCAACTTTTTAATCAAGGTACGCTGTTCGTCTGAACAATTTCTGGAACTACCCATTTTCGAGAGAAATGCACTGTAACCAGCATGTACAACATTTGCTACCTTCCTTCCTTAAATAAGGGCATTAATTGCCACCTGTTTTTCAAAGAATGAATGACCTCACTCATTGGACTCCACACTGCTATTATTTTGAACATGCCCCTTTCAATAAGTGATTGAATGACAGAGAATCAGCAGCATTTATGCCATGACTGTTGGGTCTGTTCGGTTTCTATTACTCTACTACACCTGCTAGTAAATTATTTGCCATTTAGAAATATAATTTCTACCAAAAACAGTGAATGATCAGGTTAGTGATGTCTGATTGCTATTATTCTGAACACAACTGTACAAAAATGTTAGTTATATGTTGTTGAAATAAGCCAAAGACCAATATTATTAAACTTTTAGTCCTTTTTCAAAAGATCTCCTTGATCCATGCTAATAACAATAATAATAGCTTTGCCAAATATGCCACACAATCCTAACACTGAACTCCCACAAGCTTTGTATGTAGTTAATTTCAGCGCTTACAGAACCTGCAATTGAAATTTTTTACTCTATAGACAACACATCCAAAAATATCTGGTATTACTGTAATGCAATGGCTAACAGACAAAAGAATGCAGAAACACTCTGCAAGGTCTAAGATAGCGGCTGGCATTGATTATATGGAAGATTGTGTGATATTCTTTTTTTTTAGCAGTTTAAATTGAAGGGGTGATGGCCGCCCCCATTTTGGGCATGTACTCCTCCTACCTGGGCAAGGTTATTTTTAATTAGCAGAGCAAAAGATGGCTCCAAAGTTCATTTTCAAGACCTTCAAGAGGTGAGTCTGCTTAATGCAAGAACTCGTCTATAGGAGGTCACCTTGTTGTGGCAAGTGGGCTCACGCAATTTGACCAATATGCGCAGCAACCTGGAATTTTTAACTAAAGTAGCATCAATACAATTTAAAATATTCCATATATTTAGTATTTGCATGTATTTAAGCACTCAGCATTTTTTTGCATGTAGAACACTGAGATGAAGCTGATTACTGAATAACTGCTCCTGTTGAAGTGAATGGCACCAGCACTGCAGAAATCAGCTCTGTCCACTGTACTGTGGACAGTGCACCATAGTTCTTTGTACTGTCATAGCCAGTATAAAAAATGTTTGAGCAATTTGGACCATAGTATCTATTCTGTGGGATCCAACTCAATGAGCCATCAATGGTTGTCATTCTTCTTGTAAGTCAGCTCAGCTCCTCCTGCTCTATAACATGTGCCTTCAGATTACCATCAAGGTCATGGTAATGTTTTAAGTCAATGTCAGATCTTCCTAAGACATTTATAGCATATCCTGTGGATAGCCTTACATATAAAATAATTTTTTAATAATTCCTATTAGCTGGATCTCCACAAAGAGAATCAGTACATTCTGAGAAGCAAACCTTCAGAAAAAGTTATAGTTGCCTATCATATCAGTTAGTCAGCCAGTCAGTTAGTTGCCACTGAAGTCACCATTTTGACTTCCAGCTATATCAAGAAGTCAGCGGTGTAAGCGCCGTCGGTAACAGTGCTGCTCATGTAGCAGTAGGAGATCCACTGCTCTTGTGCCATTGCCTGTAACAACAGTTCAGGTGCAAGATGCCTGTCCCTTTCGATCAAGTGGGAGGAGGGAGTCTCTTGACCAGCAAAGCCAGACTCTCGGAGCAATGGCATCAGTTAGTTCCCCTAAACAACCACAAATTTATATACAGATATGTCCGCTATCACCCCTCCTCTTGGCTCACCATGTCCTGATACTATATGGGATGCACAAGATGACCAGCTTTTCAAAGCAATGTGCCTTTGTGTCAAGACATGTCTATCCAGTGTACGGCCACCCAGTAGTTATAATGTGAATTGCAGCTTGTCAAGGGTTCTTCTAACATGTCAAGATACTGTATTTAATTGGATTAATATGAAATTGGAATCCTTAACTAAATTAGGCTAAGATAAGGATGGACACATCTGTAGTGCCAACTGAAAATGTCACCAGTCACATCCATTCCTGTCTACAATAGGGCTCATAATTGAATTTAGACACACACACTTAAGCCAATTCTATAAAAAGCTAATTTTTAATATATTTTTGGAACGTGGGAAGAAACTAGAGAATCTGTCTTAAACCCATAAAAACACAGAAAAACTCCATGCAAATCATTTATTTTATTGGATTAGCACCCAGGACCAGCTGACCATAATCTACCCTCCTGAAGTGTGAACATGAGTTATCAAATGTGTAACTATAGGGAGCACAACACAGCTTGAGATTGCACTAAGAATCTAAAACCTGAAGGGATGTAAAGGCCCCAGTGACTCTTAGGAGAACAAGAGTACTGTAAATAGCAAGTGATAGTTGGTGGAACCTGTTTAGATTTTTGATCGGGGTTCAGTAACTCAAAAGTCACAACTCTGTAAGCTATGCATCTCTAAAGTAGCTTTGATTTATCCTTCCAAGCTCTCTCCTTTGACATGGAGAATTGTAATATTATCATTGGATTATAATTATAAATCACTGACAAAAGGTGCACCACAATTATATGTGACTGACCATACTGGCTAGACCCTAACATTAGCGTGAGGGTCTAGTCAGTATGGTCAGTCGCATATTATTGTGGTGCACCTTTTGTCAGTGATTTATGTATTCTTATATTTTCATTTACACATTATTTCATCTTGTGTAAGATGTTTTTGTGGTGCATGTGGTCCGCTGCCGGCATCCTCCATTGCATGCATTTTTTATGGGGATTGCTGTTAGCAATGGATCACGTGCGGAGGAATTGCTCCCCCGATTATAAACACGCTACAGTGTTTGGGGTTGAGCATTTCCTCCCATTTAGTCCACTTTATTCAGTGATTTTTCTTTATATGTATTGAACGTGCTAATGTTTGCCACTGGTAACATGCTGGTGCACCTGGTAGCCTGTGTCACAGGGCCTGTTATAGGTGGGGCTCGCAGCCTCCTTGTCCCTCCCATTGTATTAATGCTCTTACTATGGAAGGCTGTAGGAGCTTGGCTGTGAGTAGGTCCTTAGCACCTATCAGACTGTGTTCACACACGATAGGTAGTTTAGCGGTAGGACCCACGCCACACTGAGATACCTTGACGGGGTGCGCAGGGCTCCAATATGTTCCTGACTGGAATATATTGGCTAAAGTCTCAGCTTTTAACATCAGCTTGAGGGTCCGCCAGTATGGTCAGTCGCATTTTATTATAATCACACTTATTCAAAACCCAAAAGGTTTGCACCCTAAAAAAGGCAAAACTGTTAAATGTTCGACTATACTTATCTAATATAAAAAGCTGAGTGTATGCGTGTGTGTGTGTGTATGTCCTCTAAAGGAATCTGCACCGTCGTATTTACAATCACAAAATTTGGCACACATGTATAGCAGGTGTCCAGGAAGGTTTTAGACCGGGTCTCAGCTCTCTAGTACCTACCGTTCCTGAGAAATTCCCAAAATATGCAAATTTGGCACATCACATGACCTACATTAGCCAATAGAAGCCTGCAGGTCTTTCTCTTCATATCCCAACTGCCATGCACATGGTCACATGTCCCTTATCAGACAATAGAAGCTTGCAGGACCTTAGTTTCCACATACACACAGTTTTACACCAGGTTTACATAACAACCCAGCCATTTTTCTTCACTGCTGTAGGTCAGCTTTAAAGGGGCAGGGCGCTGTGGATGACACTGTTAAGGGAGCAGAGTGCTGTGGAGGTCACAGTTAATGGCCATTCAGGCCATCCTCAAAAGACTGACATAACAACCCCTACCCCAGGCCCTGCTAAGCCACGCCCTGACCAGGTTAGACCACGCCTCCTCCCACTCCGCAGCTGACAGGGATTGAAAAAATGAAGGTAAAAATCCACTTCTGTCAGCTGCAGGGGTTGGAGGAAGGGTGACTTTCTTCCTGCAGGTGAGAGTGAGCTGTTCAAAAGGACATCCCTGTGTTTGTCCAGGCCCTGCACCGGACGGAGGACAGGGAGTCTAAAAGCTGGACCTCTGGCCACCCTTTGGGCAGGCTGCTGTGGAGGTCACAGTTAAGGCGATGGTCCGCTATGGAGGTCAGTGTTAAGGGGCAGATTGCTGTAGAGGCCACTGTTAAGGGGGAAGGGTGTTGTGGAAATCACTGTTAAGGAGACGGGGCACTGTGGAGGTCACTAATATAGGGGCGGTGTGGAGGTCACTGTTAAAGTGGAGGCCGCTGTGGATGTTACTGTTAAAGGGGTGGGCACTGTGGAGGTCACTGTTAAGGGAGGAGGGGACTGTAGAGGCCACTATTAAAAAGGCAGCGGGGTACTGTGAGGTCACTGTTAAGGGAGCGGAGTACTGTGGCAGTCACTGGTAAAGGGGTAGTCGCTGTGGAGGTCTCTGTTAAGGGGAGCGGGAATAGGTGAAAGGTCAGTTAAGGGGTCTGTAACCTATGGCCAGTGTTAGGGGGGTTGTAGATATCACTGTTAAGAGGGGTAGACCCCTGTGAAGGTCACTGTCAAGGGGGTGGTGTGCTGTGGAACTCACTGTTAAAGGGGCAGGCTGCTGTAAAGGTCAAAGTTAAGGGGGTGGGCTGATGTGGAGGTCCTACTTTAAGGGACGGGGCACTGTGGGGGGTCAGTGTTACGGGGTGGGGGCTGTGGAGGTCACTGTTAAGGGGGAGGGGTGCTGTAGATGTTATAGTGGATATTGTTGATATCTTTTAACGACACACACAATCATTAAATGAAATAGATTAAATATACCCGTGCAAAGCCGGTCCTTCTGCTAGTTTCTATATAAACCTAAAATCAGGGAGAACGGACGTCAAATATCACACTGATAACTGAAATTGCAGTTTATTTTCATCTTCTAGTACGGTGGGGAGATCAGAATCACACAGCAGTCTTATGCAGGTTCAGATTAGAATATGGAACTTCAAATACCCTTGCTATTTTAGACTGAGATATAGTGATAAGGATAGCCAGCCTTGTGTGAATATACCATATATCACTTTGCATTAAACCAATTGCTGCCTGCCAGGTATTGCAATATCCTATCTCTTTTTCTTGGAATTGTGGGATGAAGTGAATTATTATCTGAGAGCTCTAGAAGCTTTTTAAGTATAGCTTGATTGGTCCATTTATTTTTGATAGAGAGTAATAAAACATATTTGCCTGGAAGTTTGTTTTTTCATCAATTAATGCAAAACTTGTCAGTAACATAAAACTATCACAATTCAATATAACTATATGGACATATGTTTCAATTGCAGATATACATACTGCATAAAAAACTTATTTTGTTGTGTTTTATATTTTTCCTAATAATAGCACAGACTAGAAATGAGTGAATCAAAGCACATGAAGTGGAATCCGATCTGAATTTCCTAAAAAATTTGATTTGCAACGAATGCAAATTTACTTGCGCTTTGGGGTAACGAATCGCAATTTTCCTAAAATGGCAGCTACAGGTGTAAGGACTGAGGACATGGGGCAAGGAACTTTGGGAAGGCTAGATCACCCAGATTGACATGCCTGCATGCAGCCAATCAGCAGCCAGCTAGCCCTGTGATATCACAACCCTATAAATATGTCGGCCATCTTACAGTCAGACATTTTCCAGCATTTAGAGTGCAAGGACAGACGTGTGAAGGTGCTAGGGACAGCAAGTGGAAAAACGATTGTGGAAAAAAAAGACAGGAAAAACGATTTATAAGTGCAGGGAAAGGATAGGAATCATTTCACACGCCAGAAGGTGCTAGGGACATTTAATAGGAAAGTAATTTAAAAGTGAACGATTATTTGGGGATCCAAATAGTAATTAGACAACTCTGTAATTGCAGCTTTTTGTTATTGGGCTGCAAGTGTTATATTGAAAAGCCTTTAGTGGCTTATATCTTAGTATCTTATTCAGTACAAGAAAAATATATATGCATTTCACTTCTGCAGTTATTTCTGTTAAAAGCGTATGGGGGTGTATTTCAGCACAACAAGAAAAATATATTCTTAGTTCACTTCTACGGTTATTTCTGTTGAAAGTGAATAGGGTTGTATTTCAGTACAACAAGAAATATATATACGCACTTCACTCTTTGAGTTTTTGCTGGTCAAAGCGTATAGGGTCGTATTTCAGTACAACAAGAAAAATATATTCTCAGTGCATTTCTGCAGTTAATTGTGGTGAAAGCGTTTAGTGGACTATTTTAGTACAAAAATAAAAATATATTTGTTGCTTTTACGGGTCTAAAAGCACAGGACCTGAGCTCCTGGTGTCATCTAGCGGTCGTGTCTTGACCAGCAACCCAGCGGTTCTTGATTGGTTATCCACGTCATCCCAAGTGCCATCAGACACCCGCAGCCAACAGTCGGTGGGTTTGTCAGACACAACCCCTAGTTGGCATGGCCCGGGAGCAGGCCCTGTGCTCTCATCTGTCCTCAACCTGCCTCTGTCCTTTGCTGTTCCCTCAGCCACAGAAGTATTGTATGCTGTGGGCTCAGCTCCACTACACAGCGAGGACGAGCTGCTAGAAGACAGTCAGCAGCTACTGCCCAGCCAAGATCTGGAGGAGACATCCGCCTCTTCCTCCGCTAGGCGGGCAAGTAGTGATGAGGAGAGTGGTGCAGGAGTTTGTGTTGTGAGCAGTTCCTGACCCAGAGACAGTTGAGGAGGACATTAGTGACGTGTAGACACTACTTGATGATGATGAAGCCGATCTCACGGGAGACAGGTGCAGAAGAGGCTTCATCATCATCAGGAGAAGATGAGGCAATGGCTGAGCAATGGCTGAACCAGCAGCATGGTAGCATGGCTGGGAGTCAGCAGGGTGGCAGCAGTTGCAGGTCGGGAGCCAAACGTGCCCGGGGTAGACTACCTGCTTCACAGCAACCTACCTGTCCGGGAAATAGTGGTGCAGGGGTTCAATGAGGCAGCGGTGGTAGTGCAGCGTCCCACTCAGGACACGTGGGAACTGCAAAATTACTTTATAAACGGCATTATCCTATTGCATGTCATTTTGTATCACAACCCCTGTAGTATCCCTGTTCATAGGCTGGTCTGGGGCAATTTATACATCCCACCATTAGATGGGGATAGTACTTAGGTCATATAAATACTTAGGTCAGGCCTAGAGAGGTGGTTGTTGTTTTTAGATAGAGTCAGTTGTCAAGCTGAGGCTACACACCACAGAGTAGTGGGTGAAGCCAGCTGCAGAAATGAGGTAGAGCCAAGGTATGAGGCGCAGGAGAGTGTTTTCCTTCTGTGACCTTCTTAGATCCTAGATCCTGAAACCAGAGGATAGTGTAGAATATGTGGGCAGAAGGTGAAGCGTGGCCAGAGTGACAATGCTGGCACTACAGCTCTGTGGCAACATATGCAGCGTAGCCATGCAGTGGCCTAGGAGAACCGTGGCTCCGATGTGGTGATCTAGTCTGCCGCAGCTACCGCTGCATCACCCAGTGGCACGCACCCGGTTTCAGTCAGTCAATTCTTCACCACCTCAGCCGAAGGGAGCTGTCTGTCATTCCCATTTTCTGCTGGTCCCGATGCTCCTGCTCCTCCTCTTCCTAATCCTCATCAGTCATTCTGTCAGCAATAGATCACCAAAGCGATTGCCAAAAGACAGCAGTATGCGTGCATGCATCCAACGGCGCAGAAGCTGAACGTGTTCCTGTCCAAGTTCCTGTCCCTCCATTTCCAAGTGGTGGACTCTGCACCTTTCAGAGAACTGATGGCTTGTGCTGAGCCAAGGTGGAGAGTCCCAAGCCGTCATTTATTTGTGAAAAAAGCAGTACCAGCCCTGCACACATATGTAAAACAGAAGGTGGGCCAGTCCTTGAGCCTGTCGGTATCTACCAAATGGCACAGCAGCGCCATCGTGTGGAGCTGTAACTACGGTCAGGGACAGTACATGTCTTTTACGGCCCACTGGGTGAATGTGGTTTCTGCACAGCCACACCAGCATCTTGGCCAGGTGATGCGGCTTCCGCCTCCACAATGTCCGCCTCTGCCTTCTCATCCTCCACCGTGTCCTCAGTCTCCACTGCAAGGACAAGTCACAGTGCCCTTCCAGCATACTGTACCACATGTGCAGGGCTCAGCAGTGTCACGCTGCTCTGCACCTGGTTTGCCTTGGTGAACAGAGTCACACAGGGGAGAAACTGCTCTGTGTGATGTACCAAGAAGTCGAATCTTGGCTATCTCCGCATCAACTGAAAATTGGAACCATGCTTACCGACAATGGGAAGAACATGGTGTCGGCACTGCATCAAGGAAGTCTGAGCCATGCGCCCTGCATGGCACATGTGTTAAATCTGGTTTTAAGCGGTTACTGAAGTCTTCCACACATCTGAAAGACATACTAAAAATGGGCAGGAAACTTTGCATGCACTTCAGCCATTCAAAGACCGCAAATCACACCCTCCCTGCAGCGGCAGAACGGCATGCACCTACATAGGCTAATCTGTGATTTTTCTACCCGTTGGAATTCCACCATCCATATGTTGGACTGACTATAAGCACAGAGAAAGGCCATCAACGATTTCTTGATGATGCAAGCAGATAGGAGTACTCCACTGTTTAACTTCGATGGCAGCTCAAACGTGACACCAGCCGTTTAGTGTTGATCGAGCACCAAATTGCTTGGGTGCTCAAAAAGAACACTTTGGGATGCTCGGGTGCTCTACACAGCACCCGAGCACAATAGAAGTCAATGGGAGAACCCGAGCATTAAACCAGGCACCCTGTGCTCTGAAGAGGGGAGGGTGTCTGGTTCACAGGAAAAGGTCAGAAATTGATGAAAACACCACTGAAATCGTTCAGGAATTATGGTACAATTGTTCAGGTAGTGGGACTCCTACACTCATAAAGCCTATGCACTAAGTGAAAGGGCTGCCAAAAATTACAAAGAACCGGCACTCCATTACACCCTTTATTACACATAAAGGAGGGCATCATACACACCCTTGAAAAATTATGATTGATGGCCTGTGGTGAACATCAAAAACATTTGGAGCAACTGTCTGCTGGTGACCCTCTAAAACATTAGGGGCAAGGGCCTGCTGCTGACCTGACCATCTAAAATATTAGGGATGAGGGTTTGCTGCTGAGCTGACCATCTAAAAAATTAGGGGTGAGGGTCTGCTGCTGGTTTTACCATCTAAAACATTAGGGGTGAAGGTCTGCTGCTGAGCTGACACTCTAAAACATTAGGGGTGAGGGCCTACTGCTAATCTGACCATCTAAAACATTATGGGTGAGGGTCTGCTGCTGAGCTGACCCTCTAAAACATTAGGGGCAAGGGCCTGCTGCTGATCTGACCATCTAAAACATTAGGTGCGAGCAGGGCCGGTGCAAGGATTTTTTGCCAACACAAGCAGTTCACCTGCCCCATGTCCCGTCTGCAGCAACTGGCTTCTCCTCTGTGTGGTCCTGGTATCTTCTCTCTGCTTCAGACAATCGCTGGTTTGAGGACCGTATTTTTCGCCCTTTGAGACAAACCTAGGTTTTAGAGGAGGATAATAAGAAAAAAATATTTTCCATTACACCTCAGGTCAGACCAGCAATCTGACCCCCAATGTTAATCAGACCTTAGATCAGACCCCATGTCAGACATCAGCCCCCATGTAAGCCATTAGCCCCCATGTCACATTTCTCCCAATCCATGTCAAATCCCCCCCTATGTAACATCAGCCCTCCATGTCACATTTCTCTACCTCCATGTCACATTTTTCCGCCCTCCCCCAGTGTGCGCCCTAAGGCAGCTGCTTGGTCTGCCTTATGGTAGCACCAGCCCTGGGTGCGAGGGCCTACTGCTGAGCTGACCCTCCAAAATATTAAGGGGGAGGGCCTGCTGGTGACCCTCTAAACATTAACGGTAAGGGTCTGCTGCTGATCTGACCATCTAAAACATTAGGGGCGAAGGCCTGCTGCTGAGCTGACCCTCTAAAACATTAGGAGAGTGGGCAGCCTAATAAGCATGTTGATATGATGGAGTAGGAGGAGGAGGACGAGAAAAGGAAGATTGAATCATATACCCTTTTTTGTGGTGGAAGGGGTGCATGGGAATACAGTGTATTCAATACACCATAAAAGCCACATTTAAAGTGCCTTGATGTTTAGCTGCTTTCCTCTGGTGGAGTAGAGAAGTCAGGGGCAATCCAGGCCTTGTTCATTTTGCTAAGAGTCAACCTATCACCATTTTCAGTTGACAGGCGGATGCGCTTATCAGTTATTATGCCCCCAGCAGCACTAAATACCCGCTCTGACAAAACGCTGGCGGCAGGGCAGGCCAGCACCTCCAAGGCGTAGAGTGCCAGTTTGTGCCACGTGTCCAGCTTACCCAATAGTTGTAAGGCACAGAGGGATCACTGAGAACGCTAACATGGTCTGCTATGTACTCCTTCACAGTCTTTCAAAAATTTTCCCTCCTTGTCACAGTAGGCCGCGCATTAGGGTGAGGGTGATGGCGGGAGTGTCATGCCTTGGAGAGTGCCTTGGAGAGTGTCCCATGCCTTGGAGAGTGTTGCCCTGCCTCTGTTGGAACTGCATTGTGTTCCCCTGGTCTCCCCTCCTAGGTTGGCTAAGGAACTAAGTACTCTGCCGCCAGCGTACTCAGCTGGAAACTTTTGGATCAATTTTTCCACAATGACCTTCTGGTATTGCACCATAAGAGATGAGAAGTTCTCTTTGTAGCAGGGGTTGAAAAGGGTGAACAACCATTAATCGGTGTTGGCCAAAATGCGTATAGCGTGAGGGTCACGGGAAAGGCAGCATAACATAAAGTCAGCCATGTGTGGTGCCAGAGCCCCAACAGACAAGACTTTGCTGTCCTCATCAGGAGGATGACTTTCAATCTCCTCATCATCTTCCTCCTCTTCGGCCCATCCACGCTGAATAGATGGAATAAACCTTCTATCAGTAGTACCCTCTGTAGCGGAGACAACCGTCATCTTTTTCTCCTCCTCCATATCATCCAATTTGCGCTCAGAAGACGAACTGAAGGTGGTATGGCTATCACCCTGTTTACTGACTTCACCCATTTCCACCTCTTCCACATGCAAAGCGTCCGCCTTCATTGTGAGCAGCGAGCATTTCAGTAGTCACAGAAGTGGGATGGTTACACTGATAATAGCGGCATCGCTGCTCACCATCTGTGTTGATTCCTCAAAGTTGTGTAAAACCTCACAGAGGTCAGACATCCATGCCCACTTGTCGCTTGTGAAGAGCGGAAGCTGACTGGAAAGGCAACGACCATGTTGCAGCTGGTATTCTACTACTGCCCTCTGCTGCTCACAAAGCCTGGCCAACATGTGGAACATGGAGTTCCACCACGTGCTCACGTCGCACAACAGTCGGTGATCTGGCAATTGCAAGGGCTCCTGCTCGTTGCCAGACCAGAGGCAGCTGTAGATGACTTTCGGAAAGGGGCACACGCGCGGCACAACTTCACCAGTATCTCAGACAAATTGGGGTAGGTTTTGAGAAACCGCTGAACCACTAAGTTGAACACGTGGGCTAGGCATGGTATGTGTGTGAGCTTGCCGAGCTCCAAAGTGGCCACCAAGTTACGGCCATTCTCAGACACAACCATGCCTCTTTGTAGGTTGAGTGGGCCACAGCTCAGTCTGCTCCCTTATACCCTGCCACAGCCCTGCGGCGGTGTTATGTTTGTCACCTAAGCAAATTAGTTTTAACACGGCCTGTTGCCGCTTCCACACTGCAGTGCTGCACTGCTTCCAGTTACTGACTGATGGCTGACTGGTGCTGCAAGATGAGAATTCAGAGATGGAAGTGGAGCAGGAGGTGGAGGAGGAGAAGGGGGGGGGGGGGTTGCAGCCACTAATGTAGGTGGTGGGCAGAAATCCAGATGGAAGTAGGGCCTGCAATCCTTGGTGTCGGTAGCACCTGTTCCATCCCAGAGTACCACTCGCTCCTGCCCTCCACAACGTTCACGCAGTATGCCGTCAGGTAAATGTATCGTCCCTGGCCAAAAGAATTTGTCCATGTGTAAGTTGTTTAGTCGACCTTCCCAATAATTGCATTGGTCAGGGCCTGAGCGATGTTACGAGAGACATGCTGGTGTAAGGCAGGGACGGCACACCGGGAAAAATAGTGGTGGCTGGGGACTGAGTAACGAAGGATGGCCACCGCCATCAGGCTGCGGAAATCCTCTGTGTCCACAAGCCTAAATGGCAAAATTTCCAGGGCCAGCAATTTGGAAAGGTGCACATTTAGTGCTATGGCCTGTGGGTGGGTGGCTGGGTATTTGCCCTTTTGTTCAAAGGCCTGGGGTATGGACATCTGTACACTGCGCTCGGACAAAGAAGTGGATGTGCTAGATGATGGTGCTTGCGAAGGTCCAGGTGCAGGGTGGGAGGCATCCGGGCCTGCGTCTTGGACAGGGGATTGGCCAGCACGTAACACAGGGGAAGAGGAGGCAGTGGTGTGACCCGCAGACAAAAATTGTGGACCCAGCCGTTCGTCCCACATATTAGGGTGTCCGCACTTTCCTCAGAAAAGCGCCAGACTGCGGAACACCTGGTAGATTTCCACAAGGGGGTGCTCTGGGGAACAGTTGTGGGCCTATTTGGCGTGGCCCGCCTTTTTAATTTTGCCACCTCACTGCCTCTTCCAGCCTGTTGTGGTGCTGCAGATCCCTCCCCCTCTGTACTGCTGTCCTCGTTCAGCTTGCCACCTTCCCAGGTTGGGTCAGTGATTTCATCATCTAGCACCTCCTCTTCCACTTCCTCACTCTGGTCATCCTCCTGACTTGTGGCCCTAACAAGAACCTCACTTATTGACAACTGTGTCTCATCATCATCATCCACCTCGTGAAACACTAATTGCCGTTCCCCCACGGTCATCTTTTTCTGACTGTAAATGCTCAAGAGATTGGGAATCAGTGCACAAGATCTCCTCATGTCCCTCTTCAAGTGGGATTGGCAAGAGTGGCAATCAAGGAATGGCGATGAAAAGAGCTCCTCGGAATATCTGAGTGTGGGATCCCTTGTTTGCCAAGACTCTCCATGGTGGGGGGAAAGGAGGATCAGAGTGAGGAGTCTGTTGACCAGACTCTTGACTACTGAGACTGGACTTTGTGGAAGACAGGGTGGTGCTTAACTGACTGGAGGCATTAGCTGCTGCAATCCAACCGACCACCCGGTTGCACTGGTGTGACTTCGAGAGTGGTGTCATGCGCCGCCCTGCAAACTGGGACATGAAGCTAGGTATCGTGGATGAGTGTGTTTCTTGTGCTCTGGCAGCAGGCACAGTTTCACCGGCCTCTGCGTGCACCTTTAGCAGCACGGCCACTTCCCTTTCCCTTACTGCTTGCCTTGAGCATATTAAATGATATATATGCTTGCAAGTATGTCACACGTACAGTAGCGCAGGTTTTGTAAGTGTATACACAAAAAAGAAACTGAATGTCTCAGATATTTAGGATGCGCAAACGTTATACAGGAGATGTAGCGCAGGTAATGTCGCTGTCAGCAGCGGTGACATTTTTTTACTGAATGTCACAAATATTTAGGATGCGCAAACGTTATACAGGAGATGTAGCACAGGTAATGTCGCTGTCACCAGCGGCAAAAAAATGAAACTGAATGTCACTGATATTTAAGATACGCAAAAGTAAGACAACAGATGTAGCAGAGGTTGTGTCACTGTCAGCAGCGGCCAAACAATTGAACACAATTTAGCGCAGGTTGCGCTAATAATATTTATATTGCAGCCAGGTTAAACAATAGTCCTTAAAAAGGACTTTTGGGTCTCTTAACACCTTTCACCAATAAAGCCTGCATAAAAAAAAAAAACATAACAATTCCTGTCCCTACACTATCTGTCCCTTCTGCTGCAGCTCTCCCTGACTAAGATTGAGTTGAACCATGTGTCATTGGGCATTACAGTGAGTGGCAGTACTTCCCCACACGTTTCTTGGCTGTGTAGCAGCCAACAAATGTGCGGGGAGGAGACTCACCAAGCATCGCGATGCTCGAGTGAAAATGGTGCGCATGCTCGCTCAAAACTACAGCTGTTTGCTCAGGCCGTTTGAGGAGGCCACGTTATTTGTCAGTTGCCAGGAACAACGTAATTCCACTGCTTCATGTCCTGGAACAGATGCTGGTGACTATGGCTGGTCAGGGGACAGGAGACGTGGTGCCTTGATCTCACGGCCACATGAGCCCTGTGGGGGCTGAACTGGAAGATGAGGAGGAGGAGGGGAAGAGGACATTGGAGCACAGGCAATGTGTAGCCAAATGGGACCGGTTTCTTCTGGCTACCTGCCTCAGCTACTACTCTGATTATGCAACCCGCCTGATGCCACACATCTGATGCCAAGTGCTCTTTATTTCACCCCCCTTCGTCAGTGGGTACTGGTATTGCCACCCACCGCTCCACTCTGTTACCGGGTCACTGTTACCGGGATGAAGCTGCTGATGCCATCTCCAAAATATGTCACCTTGCCACTCTGTGGTCTCCTGATGCTGCTGCCACCTCTAAACTATGTCACCTTGCCACTCTGTGGTCTCCTCATGCTGCTGCCAAATCCACACTAGGTTACCTTGCCACTCTGTGGTATCCTGCTGCTGCTGCAATCTCCACATTATGTCACCTTGTCACCCTGTGGTCTACTCATGCTGCTGCCAACTCCACACTATGTCACCTTGCCACTCTGTGGTATCCTCCTGATGCTGCTGCTGCTACTACTGCCATTTCCACACTATGTCACCTTGCCACTATGTGGTCTCCTGATGCTGATGCTGCTACTGCCATCTCCACACTATATCACCTTGACACTCTGTGGTCTCTGGATTCTGCAGCCACCTCCAAATTATGTCACCTTGCCACTCTGTGGTATCCTGCTGTTGTTTTTATTTTTATTTTTTTCATTTTCAAAGAGCTTTATTGCAAATAATTGTCAATTACAGAGTACTTTTGAAAGGGAGGTGCGAGCTCCCGTTATGCATAAATTGTCTTACACAAATTGATTAGTGGTCATTAATGAACAACAATCAACACAACAACTAGAAAAAGGATGTATGTAAGCAGAGCAATATCCTTTGTAGTACATATCTGCAGGTTAAGGGAGGGTCATAATTTAAGAGCTTGCTGTAAAGCTGGGTGGTGGGGAGGATTTATCTTTGGAAAAACTCTATAGGATCTCCAATTTTTCCTATAGAGTTGTAAATTTATGGTGTGACCTATTCTCCCAAGCTGCTATTTCCTCGAATCTATATAAGGATTCAACCTTGTTGAGCCAGTGGTCCAAAGATGGGGCATTTGAAGATAACCAATGTGTAGGAATCGGGAGTCGAGCGGCTATAATCAATATCTTGAACAGGTGGGGGATGATTGTCTTGTGGTTGAGACGCAATCCTAGTAGAGCTAAGACCGGTGATGGGTTAACATTAGTTTTGCAAATTTTGTTGCATTTTTAAAAAATAATATTCCACCATTCAAAGATCAGGGGACAGGTCCACCAAATATGGAGCATTGTTCCTCGCTCTTCTCCACACCTACAACATGCGTCAGAACCACTACTGCTAAAATGGTGAGTGACATCAGGTGTTTTGTACCATCTAGTCAGTACCTTATATCCATTTTCTTGGATCCTGGTACATCTAGAGGACGAGTGTGGTATTCTAAACATAAGGTGCTGTTCCTCATCCGTGAAATGGGTGTTTAGATCTCTTTCCCATAGGGTTATAAAGCTAGGTTTGGGTGGCATGATCGCTGTATTTAGATATCTATAGAGTAGGGATATAACTTTCCTCGGAGGAGAAGGGCTGTGTATGAGACTCTCAAACCACGTGAGGGGTCTAATTCGAGAGCTCAATGGGATGTGTCTATTAATGTACGTCACCAGGAACTGTAGCATATGTGGATGGGATTCAATCTTGGGTAGGGAAGAGATCAGGGTTGCTTGGTTCATTGGTCCCTCCTCATTCCTCAACAGAATACTGATTATAGGTAGGTCAGAGGATCGCAGTTTCTTGGGGACGCTTTGTCTAAGCTCTAAAGGAGCTAAGCCCATCACATCTCTGATTTGAACCAGAGGGGATGGCGATGGGAAACCCCATTTCGAGTCTTGGAGCCATTTCCACGCCTCAAGAGTAGATACAACCAGTAGGTTGTGTTTAGTTGTTGGTGACAAATTATAGTGAGGGTCTACCAGCAAGGACCTTAGTGATGGTAGGTAAGCAGGGGTCTCCATACCAACCCAGGACTTCTGCTCAGGGTTCCTAAACCAATCTAGGGCCCTAGGGAGGAGTATAGCTTTGTTGTATAGTTGAGGATTGGGAAGACCTATGCCTCCTTGATCTCTGGATCTCTGGAGGGTGTTAATATTGATCCTAGCTTTTTTACCGTTCCATATGAAGGAGCGTATTGATTGTCCCAGAGATTGAAAGAAGGAGTTAGGGATAGGTATGGGGAGAGCTTGGAGGAGGTATGTTAATCTAGGTAGTACGAGGGACATGACCATGTTTTTGCGTCCAAACCAAGAAAGTAGAGGAGGGTTCAAAGCTTCTAATTGACATTTAATAGAGTTCAGCAGGGGGATATAATTTAGTTTATATAAGGAAGTAATATTAGGGTGTATCTTGACTCCTAGATATGTTATGAAGGGTGAGTCCCAATTAAAAGGGGAGGAGAGAGCTAATTCAGTTTTGATTTTCTGGCTGAGCCCTATACTCAAAATGTGGGATTTTTTCATATTTATTTTGAAGTTGGAGAGGTAGCTAAATTTATCCAAAATGGCGTATATACTATGCAAGGATTTGTCAGGGTTGGATGACATTATCAGGAGGTAATCGGCGAAGGCCGCAATTTTATGTTCTTGATCTCCCAATCTTGGGCCTCTTATAGTTTCATCACTACGTATGAGAGTAAGAAGGGGTTCTAAAATTAGAACAAAAATCAAGGGGGTACCATTTTTTATGGGAAAGGGATGGGATATAGTATTGTTGATCAGCACAGACGCCGAGGCATTGGTATACATGGCCTGAACAGAGTTTATAAAGGCATTAGGAATTCCGAAATGTTCCATGGTGCAGTACATATAATTCCAGTGTACTCGGTCAAATGCTTTTTCGGCATCTGTGCTGACCAACACAAGTGGATGGTGAAATTTTGAGGCATGAAGTAACAAGTTTAAGACTCTGGCTGTATTGTCTTTTCCCTCTCTACCCTTGATAAAGCCTGTTTGGTCTCTATGTACCAGTTAAGGCAGGATGGGGGCAAGGCGATTAGCTAGCAGTTTAGCCAACAGTTTTAAGTCCAAATTCAACAAGGAGATAGGGCGATAATTGCCGCAGTCTGTGGGGTCTTTCCCCTCTTTAGGAATAATGGTGATATTGGCTTTTGTCATTTCGTGGGAGAGAGGGTCACCCTGTAGGGTTCGGTTGCATACATTAAGTAAGTGTGGTGATAATACGGATTTAAAAGAGCGGTAGTATATAGCCGGGAATCCGTCAGGGCCAGGGGCCTTACCTTTTGGGAGTTCATTTAAAGCCAACTGGAGTTCCTCATTAGTAAATGGGGACTTTAAGATATTGATATGGGCGTCGTTCACTCGGGGCGTGACTATAGAACGGAGGAAGAGATTAATTGAGTCCTGATGTGTGGTTTTGGCAATAGAATCATCCTGGATCGGAAGGTTATAAAGGGATCGGTAGAACTCAGAGAACCTACGGGCTATGGCCTCAGTATTGGAGAGTACATCTCCTTCCTTATTGCAAATTTTGCAAATTAAATTTTGGGCCTTTCTTTTCTTAATTCTGGACATCATGAATTTGGAGACTTTGTCCCCGTGGGCAAAATATTTGTATTGTGCATGGAGGAAAAATTTGGCCGATTGGGCATTAAGGAGGTTTTTTAGTTCGGTCCTGAGGAGTGCAAGTTCTGCCATGTGGGAGTCTAATAGGGACCTTTTGTGGATGATCTCAATATCTCTGATGCTCTTTAGAAGAGAGTCAATGTTGGCCCGTTTTAGTTTTTTAGTAAATGAGCCTAGACTTATAAGTTGACCTTGGATATAAGCCTTATGGGAGTCCCACAGGGTATAGGGGTGAATACCGGGGGTATCGTTAGTTGAGAAGAAGTCTCTCAGCCAATAAGGACTTTTTATTTATTTTCTGGGGATTGGATCAACATTTCATTGAGTCTCCACCTGTAAGAGATGATGGGCCTGTCAGGTGTGAGGATATTAATCCATATAGGGGCATGGTCGGAAATACTAATAGAACCAATCTGGGCCTTGGGACACAGTTGGATATGTTCCGCTGATACCATAAGGTAGTCTAGACGTTGATATGAACGGTGTGGGTTTGAGTAAAATGTGAAGTCTCTAGTTGTGGGATTTAGGGATCTCCAAACGTCAACAAGGCAACGTTCATGGAGAGAATTCCTCAGTTTGCTTAAGGCTTTGTTTGAAAGAGCAGATTTTTTTCAAGATGAGTCTTCTGAGGGAATCAGAGTGAGATTGAGGTCACCTCCCAAAATGGTCACACCTTCTCTGAAATGATCAATTGTTTGGAGAATACTTTGTATCCATGTTACCTGGTTGACATTTGGAGCGTACACATTAATAAATGTGTATGTCTGGTTGGCTATACGACCTTTTAAAAAGATAAATCTACCCTCAGGGTCTAATATTTGATCCAAATAGGTGAATGGGATATTTCTACTAAAGCCTACGCTAACACCTCTGGAGGCAGACGAGTTCGTGCCACAATGGTACCAAGTGGGGAAGCAAGAATGAGACAGATTCGGGAAGTGGTTTACCCTGAAGTGCGTCTCCTGAAGGAGGACCACGGAGCAGCCCATTCTCCTTAATTCTGAGAGAATTTGGCAGCGCTTGGAAGGAGCGTTAAAGCCTTTAACATTGTAAGAGGTAATTTGTATGTCTGCCATATTACCTTATAATCCAAATAGGACCGCTCCGCCGTCTCCCACCACAAAAGGCTCCAAACCTGGGCCTGCAAGAAGTTGCGGACAAATACATAGCATTATACTTTTCTGCGGAATATTCAAAGGGACCGTAGGTTATTATACATCCTGGAACAAGAGGGTCAACAACATAACAATAAGGTATTATACCTAGTGAAAATAATAAAGTGTCAGGCATGGTAAAACCTAAGAAGCAATAGGGGGGGAGAAATAAGAGAACATATTCGAAATCACCATTTCGGACTTGAGCGGATATGTTCAATTGTCCATAGGTAGTCTTCTGGACGAGGATCTTCTCGGGTTCTTGGGGCTTCTGTGGCGCTTTGGGCTACGTTGGCGCTCCCAGATGCCTGGCTGTGGGATGTCAGGGAGGTTGGAAAAGTCCTGGACGGGGTCCCAGTTTTCTATCTCCAGAGGTTCAATCTGTAGTTGATTAAAAATTGCGTCCAGATCTGCGTGGTTGGAGACTGAGAGTCTGCGGCCTTCATAAGCAAATGTAAGGCCGAAAGGAAATGTCCATCTGTATGGAATCTTACGATCTCTCAACCATCTTGTCAGAGGGCCCAGAGCTCTTCTTTTATCCAGGGTTGATTGGGCCAGGTCCTGGAAAATTTGCAATTCGTGGCCGTCCCAGATCACTTTACCAGATTGGCGGGCTTTAACCCCTTCACGTCTGCAATCTGTATATATACGTGATAGCTGCACATACCCCGTGCAGCTACCACGTATATAAACGTTCTGGCAGCTCTTTAATCCAAGCGCTGCAAAGCGCTTGGATTAAAGCTTCTGCCCCTGCCCTGTATGCTGTCACGGACAGCATACAGTGCAGTAATGCCGGCAAGGGACCAATCAGAGTGGCCCCTTGCCGGCAATCGATCCGATTGGTTAGTCTGTGCAGACTAACCAATCGGATCGCGGCAGTGTTAAATGCCGGTTTCAGGCTCTGATCTGCGCTTTGCAGATCAGAGTCTGAAAGCAGATAGTGTACCTCATGCCCCCCGATTTGTGCCCCTCCAAGCACTTAGTGCAGATCTGTGCCCCCTCATCTGTGCCCCTCATCTGTGCCCCGCTGATCTGTGCCCATGCACTTATGCGGTCCGCCGCCTCCCCGCCCCCTGCATTAATTTTCAAGCCGCCCCTCCTGCCCGCCTCCCTCGATATTATGGGCAGCCTCCCGGAACCCCCCTCTTTCCTGCGCTGCCCCCCCCCCCCCGATCCCCCTGCTGTGTGCGATGGCGGCGGCTCAATTACTGAGCCGCCGCCATCAGCAGAGAGTGTCAGCTCTATGCTGACACTCTCCTGTAACCCCTATAGATGCCGCGGTTGCGGCATCCATGGGGTTAACAGAGGGAGGGAGGGAGCTCCCTCTCTCCACCATCGGGGCTGCAGCGCTGTGATTGCAGCACCCGATGGTTGCCATGGCAACCGGACGCTTTGCAAAAGCGTCTGGTTGCCATGGCAAAGGCGTCCAGTGCTGCCACCTACAGGCAATCTGGAAGTACTATACTTTGCAATGCAAGAGCATTGCAAAGTATAGTACAACTATCAGCCCCACTGGATCTTCAAGATCCAAGAGGGAACTGATAAAAAAAAAGTGAAAATAATAAAAGTAAAAATAAATAAATAAATAAAAATGTAAATTAGAAAAAAGAAATTGCCTTTTCCTATAAAAAAATGAAAAAATAAAATAAAATACACATATTAGGTGTCGCCGCGTCCGTAACGACCATCTCTATAAATATATCACATGATAGACCCCGTCCGATAAACACCATAAAATTAAAATTAAAAAAACTGTGCCAAAAAAGCTATATTTGTCACCTTACATCACAAAAAGTGCAACAGCAAGCGATCAAAAAGGCGTATGACCCCCAAAATAGTACCAATCAAACCGTCACCTCGTCCCGCAAAAATGATACCCTATTTAAGACAATCGCCCAAAAAATAAAAAAGCTATGGCTCTCAGACAATAGAGACACTAAAACATCATTTTTTGGGTTTCAAAAATGCTATTATCGTGTAAAACTTAAATAAATAAGAAAAAGTATACATATTAGGTATTGCCACGTCCGTAACGATCTTCTCTATAAAACTATCACATGACCTAACTCCTCAGATGAACGCTGTAAAAATAAATAAATGAAAACTGTTCCAAAACAGCCAATTTTTGGGTCACCTTGCCACATAAAGTGTAATAATGAATGATCAAAAAATCCTATGTACCCAAAAATGGTACCAATAAAAACCTCAACACTTTCTGCAAAAAACGAGCCCCTGCACAAGACGATCGGCACAAAAATAAAAAACATATGGCGTTCAGAAAACCAATCCAGCACAATTTACCTTCCAAAAACCGTATGGCATTCCTTTCCTTCTGCGCCTGCCGTGTGCCCGTACAGCAGTTTACGACCACATGTGGGGTGTTTATGTAAACCGCGGAATCAGGGTAATAAATTATGAGTTTTGTTTGGCTGTTAACTCTCAATGTGTTAAAGAAAAAAAATATATAAAATGGAAAATCTGCCAAAAATGTGAAATTTTGAAATTTCATCTCCATTTTCCTTTAATTCTTGTGGAACGCCTAAAGGGTTAACAAAGTTTTTAAAATCAGTTTTGAGTAACTTTAGGGGTGTAGTTTCTACAATGGGGTCATTTATGGGGGTTTCCACTATGTAAGCCCCACAAAGTGACTTCAGACCTGAACTGGTCCTTTAAAAAGTGGGTTTTGGAAATTTTCATAAAAATTATAAGAATTGCTTCTAAACTTCTAAGCCTTCTAACGTCCTAAAAAAATAAAATGACATTTCCAAAATGATGCCAACATAAAATAGACATATGGGGAATGTTAAGTAATAAATATTTTATTAGGTATCACTTTCTGTTTTAGAAGCAGAGAAATTGAAATTTGGAAAATTGTGAATTTTTCCACATTTTTGGTAAATTTGGGATTTTTTCCTAAATAAAGGTGAAATTTATTGACTCAAATATATGACTATCATGAAGTACAATGTGTCACGAGAAAACAATCTCAGAATGGCATGGATAAGTAAAAGTGTTCCAAAGCTATTACCACATAAAGTGACGCATGTCAGATTTGAAAATTTTGACCTGGACATTGGGGCATCAATGACCCTTGGTCATGAAAGGGTTAATGATGACTGCCTCTTTGACTGGGAAACTAAGGAATTTACATATGATGTCTCTCGGTGGGGCCGTGACAGGGGGTTTAGGCCTTAGGGCACGGTGGGCCCTCTCAAGGATAACTTCATGGGCTGTATCTGGTCCAAGAAGTGACATGCAGATTTTCACCACAGTACTCAGCACGTCTCCTGCTTCCACCGTTTCAGGAACCCCTCGGAACCGTAAATTGTTCCGCCTACCTCTATTTTCCTCGTCTTCCAGGGAGCTGCAGAGGTTATTCATCTTTTGCTGGATGCACAGGAACCGCTGCGATACTTCGGTCTGATGCCTGATGATGGTCTCTTGTGTGCTTTCTAGCGATTCCACACAGAAGCCCACCTGTGTTATTTCCTGTTTGATGGCCGCAAGATCGGAGCTCAGAGGTTCCAAGGCTGACGCCAAGGAGGAGGACAGGAGCTCCTTTAAGAAGGAGCGCGAGATAGGGAGGTCGTCTGTGTCGTCTTCTCCCCCTGCAGCCTGATCTAACAAGTCGGATTGTTTAAAGCGCGGGGCGCGGGTAGGAGTCGGCGTCATCTTGGGCTCTTTAGACACATGCAGCGTCGCTGCCTTTTTTTATAAATTTGTCCATCTCCCCGGAGGTAGGATTCCTCCTGTCTGATGCAGCTTGTTCTCCGGTCCTTGGGCCTCCGATTTTCACCATGATCGGTGCGCCAGCTTATGAGAAAAGAGCTTCTTTGGTGATCTCTGTAACGGAGCTGCAGCCTCAGGCGTCCATACTGTTCCGGCTCTAGCTCCGCCCCCTATCCTGCTGTTGTTAATGCCATCTCCACAATATGTCACCTTGCAACTCTGTGGTCTCCTCATGCTTCTGCTACTGCCATCTCCACATTATGTCACCTTGCCACTCTGTGGTCTCCTGATGCTGATGCTGCTACTGCCATGTCCACAATAGGTGACCTTTCCATTCTGTGGTCTCCGGATGCTGCCGCCACCTCCAAACTATGTCACCTTGCCACTCTGTGGTCTCCTGATGCTGCTGCCATCTGCACACTATGTCACCTCACCACTATTTTATAGGGCTACTCTGTGGACTTCTCATGCTTTTCCCACCCTCCCCACTTCATGACTAGGCCACTATTTTGCCTTTCAGCCTAGCTGACATAATGATTTATTTGACCATTCTTCTGATCTGTCAGAATGAAAGAAAAATGAGATGCACAACAGATCCTGTCTGTATAGCAGCTGTAAAGCCTGTATGGTCCCATCAGAATTGGCTTATGATTTGACAGCCAAAAGCAGGAGTGGGTACAAAACACAGAAGACATGCAAATATTCTATTCACGTGTCATCTCTGTTTTACATCCACTCCTGTTTTTTGGGGCATTAGCAATACGCCTGAGCTTGTGGCTCTTGCCTACAAATTGCTTCTTCTTTGCACTGTAGAGTTTCAGCTGACAACGGGGGATGGCACGGTGGATTGTGTTCACTGACAATGGTTTCTGGAAGTATTCCTGAGCCCATTCTGTGATTTCCTTTACAGTAGCATTCCTGTTTGTGGTGCAGTGTCGTTTAAGGGCCCGGAGATCTTGGGCATCCAGTATGGTTTTACGGCCTTGACCCTTACGCACAGAGATTGTTCCAGATTCTCTGAATCTTCGGATGATGTTATGCACAGTTGATGATGATAGATGCAAAGTCTTTGCAATTTTTCGCTGGGTAACACCTTTCTGATATTGCTCCACAATCTTTCTGCGCAACATTGTAGGAATTGGTGATCCTCTACCCATCTTGGCTTCTGAGAGACACTGCCACTCTGAGAAGCTCTTTTTATACCCAATCATGTTGCCAATTGACCTAATTAGTGTTAATTGGTCTTCCAGCTCTTCGTTATGCTCAAATTTACTTTTTCCAGCCTCTTATTGCTACTTGTCCCAACTTTTTGGGGATTTGTTGACACCGTGAAAATTTGAATCAATGTATTTTTCCTTTAAAATGATACATTTACTCGGATTAAACGTTTGATCTGTCATCTACGTTCTATTACAAGTGTAAAGGCCGATTTATTGGCCTGCATTTGTGGGAGGGGTGTAGCTGCCTTTATATCCGGCATACGCCCCTCCCTCAATGAACGTCTCGTCTTGTTTCTACCTACCACACGTGCAGGCAGGTGACGGCAGCGTTCCTGGCTCACGAGTCTGCGGTCAAAGGTGAGTATGCTGCCTCATCCAGCAGCCATATCCACGTAGTCCAGCCGGCGGTGTTTCGGCTCCCCAAGGTGAGGGGGAGCACCACCGCACCGGAACGATCGGCAAGGGAGCTACGTGCAGCTCCCCACGCGGCCATTCATCATAGGGTTACAGGGGACAGCGTGTTCCCAACTTTGACGCAGCCATAAAGTCTTGCACGGGCCGCCGTGCAGTTAGATAGGAAGGTAGAGAGCCTGAGCTGGAGCAGGCTCGGTGGTCTATTAGTCAGGTCTGCCTGCTCCAGCTCAGTGCACAGGTCAGAACCCTGCTTGCTGGTGAAGATTAACCTCTTAGTGACCAAGTGTTTTTTCATCAATGTACTTGTATGAGGTCTTATTTTTTGCAGCTCAAGTTATAGTTTTTAATGCACCATTTTAAGTACATGTACTGATTGATTAAAGCAAGCTGTTTTAGCTAAATCCTCCTTTGTTTAAGTCAGTGAAAGGCGTATTAATGGTCACTAAGGGGTTAAAATAAAATATTTAGTATATAAGGGGGGGTGGGGGTACATATGTGGTTTAGGCAATTATGTTAAGCACCCCTTTTGTAGTTTCTCAGCAGGCTTCTCTTTAAGTTACAGCCATTGTGTCATATTAAAAAAAAAAAAAAAAGAGGCTGAGGCTGTTTGTGTAGGTTAATCAGGATTTATTCTCAGTTTGGTACTATATTATAGTACTGCTAAACTGAACAGGATCAGGGAAGTGATACACAGGTTCACGGTTACTACTGTGACCACTAAGGCCGACTTACAATCACCGTTGGGCATGCTGAACTTCGCCATGCGTATAATCCCACAAGGCAGGTCATTCATTTCTCGTCTGTTGACACTCCTCCCTCAGCACCTTGTCAGGACAGCCCGATGCACTTAGACAGTCTGGCTCTAGCGGATCTTCACATGTGGGATCACTTTCTCCACCAGTGGAATGGAATTTCCCTTTTCATTCCCGCAGCTGCAAGTTCAGGGTTTGCAGCCATTTTTGGCACCCATTGGTTGGCAGGCGAGTGGCCAGTTGAAGTCCCGAGTTTCTTGCAGACCTCAGCACTATTTGAGTTGTATCCCAATGTCGCGGCCGCCCGTGTTTGGGGTAGCAATTGGTCTAATTGCTCAGTTTTGTTTGTAAAAGATAACGTAGCTGTTATCGATATTTTAACCAGCGGTTTGTCCAAGTCCTTACATATTATGAGTCTCCTAAGGCGTCTAGTACAACTTTCATTAATGCATCATTTCCATTTCAGTTGTGCACACTTGCCTGGTACACAAAACATGGCAGCGGATGCCTTGTCACGAGCTAATACCTCCCTTTTCTTTCAGATCATGCCAGAAGCGGACATCACAGGTGCCATGATTCCTCCGCACGAGTCACTAGTCCTGGTCTAACTGAACACCTAGCTACTGCGCACACGTTGCTTGCTAAATCTCTCTCACCTAATACGGCCAGAGCTTACCACACAGGGTGGAACACATATTGTAGGTTACAGGAGCGGTTCCCTCAGGGGCAGTCCAGCTTTGTAGAATATGTTCTTGCTTTCACAGGGTTTTGTCACTCCAAGTTGAAGTTATCCCATAATACGGTTAGGTCCTACCTAGCAGGGGTTCAGCAATTTCTGGCTGTGAGCTACCCGGATCGGGGTTCCTTATTCTCTGTCTACGCCGTTAAGGCCGCTTTGAGCTGTCTGGGTAAATGTAGCGTGAAAGGACGGGTCCGTAGACAAGCTATTTCAGGTCAGGTTTTCTGTGATCTCACTGACGCCTTAGACAAGGGTCCTTATGGTTTCCTCCTTAGCCTAGTGCTCAAAGCTGCTATTTATTTAGCCTTTTATGGGTTTTGAGACCTGGTGAGTTCACGAGCTCCTCCAACAGCAGTAAGTTCGTAGCGATTAGCCAACTGGTTCCGAGTGTTGAGGGTTTCTCTTTACTATTGCCAGCGTCGAAAACGTCACAGGTGAGTCCTCCGGCTCAGGTGTCATTCTTCCCCACAGAACACCGTTGGTGCCCCGTCCGTGTACTCAATCAGTTACAGGCAGCATTAGATGGCCTTGGGCCGAGTAGTCCATTATTGCCTTTCGGCCAATCGCCTCTCACAACCCACCAATTTGTGTACCATATACGCCTTCTGTTGGCCAGCTTAGGTGTGGGTCCAGCTTCGGTGTCGGGTCATTCATTCCGCATCGGGGCTGCATCCGCAGCTTCAAAAAATCAGGTGCCGACGCACGTTATCCGAAAGTTAGGTCGCTGGCGGTCATCGTGTTTTAGCCGGTATATTCCTCATCCTAAGGTCGAAATGTCGCTTGCTTTTCAGAATCTGGTTCTGTAATTTTGTGTTGTGATAAAGGAAATCCTGCCTTTAAGTTTGCTGTTTTTGCCCTCTATTCAGGCGTCCCTACATCGCCGCGGTTACGGCATAATTCTAGCCGCTTTAGAGTTGAGGGGGCCGCAGATGGGGTCAGTTCCTTCTCGCCATCATTAACCCCGACCACAAGTGTAAAGGCCGATTTATTGGCCTGCATTTGTGGGAGGGGTGTAGCTGCCTTTATATCCGGCATACGCCCCTCCCTCAATGAACGTCTCGTCTTGTTTCCCCCTCCCACCCTCCCTTTCATATTAGCACTCTTAAGGGGATGCCCTCTATTCAGGCGTCCCCACATCGCCGCGGTTACGGCATAATTCTAGCCGCTTTAGAGTTGAGGGGCCGCAGATGGGGTCAATTCCTTCTCGCCATCATTAACCCCGACCACAAATAAAATATTAACATTTGCCATCTCCACATCATTGCATTCAGTTTTTATTCACAATTTGTTTAGTGTCCCAACTTTTTTGGAATCCGGTTTGTACTTGAAAAGGTTGAAGAAGTAAACTACAAGGTACACTAGCCAGGGCGTCAGAAGCCGGAGCAGGTGTACCATGTGAATTTACTCAAACCGTGGAAGGATAGGGAAACCAATACTGACGATAGCCCACGACCGAGTTTTCTAGGGGAAGAGGTTCCGGCACCTAAGTCTGATGTAAGTGAAGCGGTTGCCACAGTGAAGATTGCTGACAGCCTCTCCTCTAAACAGACTCAGGAGGCCAGGGAGTTCATCATCAGGAACACAGATTTGTTCTCAGACCTCCCTGGGCGCACTTCCATGATCCAGCATGACATTGTCACTGAGCCTCAGGCAAAAATCCATTTAAAACCATACCGGGTACCCGAGGCTCGGCGACAGGCCATCTCTGAGGAAGTACAACTAATGCTGCAACTAGACGTCATTGTGGAGTCTAGAAGTGAGTGGGCCAGTCTTATAGTTTTAATACCTAAACCGGATGGGATGTTACGGTTCTGTAACGATTTTCGGAAAACTAAAGGAGATTTCCAAATTCGATGCGAATCCCATGCCCCGGGTGGACGAGCTGATAGAAAGGTTAGGACAAGTCCGGTATTTTCCTGTTTTGGACCTCACCAAAGGGTACTGGCAGGTACCCTTAAAGAGGTTGTCTGGGTTCAGAGCTGAACATGGACATATCCATATTTTCACCCAGGCACCCTGATGTTATCATCAGAGCATCTCATGCTCTGATGCACTCCCTTGCCCTGCACTAGATCGCGTAGGGCAAAGGCTCTTTTTTTTACAATAACACACTACAGTGTGTTCGGTGACGTCACCGGCTCTGATGGGCTTGCTTTAGCGCTGCCCTAGCCGTTTTACTGGCTAGGGCAGCGCTAAAGCCTGCCCATCAGTGCCAGTGACGTCACTGGGCTTCCTGGCAGCCCCATGGAGAGCCCGGTTCATCACCAAAACTCCTGAAAATGCTTTTGCCCTGTGCGATTTAGTGCAGGGCAAAGGAGAGCATTGGAGCATGAACTGCTCCGATGCCCAAGTCAGTGGGGCTGCCTGGGTGAAAATGGAGGTATGTCCGGGTTCAGCTTTGATCCCGGACAACCCCTTTAACGGAGGCTGCCAAAGAAAAAACGGCCTTCATCACACCGGAGGGGCTGTACCAGTATAAGGTGTTATCCTTTGGTTTGCATGGCGCCCCCTTCACTTTCCAAAGGCTAATGGACATTGTGCTGCGACAACATCGTCGGGACGCTTCGGCTTACCTGGACAATATTGTCATCCACAGTAACGACTGGTCAAGTCACCTGCAGAAAGTGCAGGCTGTAGTAGACTCCTTTCAAAAAGCTGGAGTAACCGCTAACCCAAAAAAATGTGCAACAGGGTTAGAGGAGACAAAATACCTGGGGTATGTCATTAGGCATGGAGTGAACAAACCCCAAGTAAACAAAATAAGGGCGATAAGAAATTGGCCCTGACCTGTCACCACTAAACAAGTAAAGTCGTTCCTAGGAATGATAGGCTATTACATGAGATTTGTTCCCCACTTTGCCACTACAGCCGCGCACTTGACAAAGCTTTTGAAGGGACAAAAATCAGTGATGGTTCACTAGGATGAGCAGGCGGAAGAGGCTTTTTCCACTATGAAGTTGGCCCTGTGTGGGTCACCGGTTTTGGTGACGCCTGACTTCAATAGGGAGTTTGTGGTACAGACAGATGCCTCCTAAGTAGGCCTTGCTGCTGTACTCTTTCAAGTGGGCACTCGAGTCTCTCTGCTACTATTTGTTGGAGAGAAAGTTCTGCCTGCTGACTGACCGACCACTCCCCTCTCAAGTGGATGAGCCAGGCCAAAGACAGAAATGCCTGAGTCACCAGGTGGTTCCTGTCCTTACAGAACTTTAAGTTCTCAGTGGAACACAGGCAGGCCGGTTGCAGGGAAACGCGGATGCCCTGTCCCGGTTATATTGTATGGCAGGTGTTTACCCCCTCAGGGTTGAATAAAGGGGGGGTATGTAAGAAGGTACCTGGAATCATCGTGGATGGAAGGTATGTGTCACAAAGGTTCCTGGCCTCGGTGAAGTAAGAGCCGGTAGCAGCTAATGCTAACTGACACCTAAAGATTTAGCATGGCTGTTATAGCTGTTCCTGGACGGCTCGTACTGAGAGTAGTCAAAATGCCGAGTGGGTGACTACTCCCCAAGTGCCAGGCCGGGTTTTGCCAGGCGTAAAAACCAGCCAGCACTGCCGGGTGTGTGGATTTACCTCCCTCTTAGAGTGGAGCTCAGGAGTCTGTGTGCTGTGAACTTAGGCCCCTCTAAAGGCAAACAGGCCGCCTTTGGACTTGATAAGGCTGAACGGCTAACAGGGTGTGAATTAACACCCCGGAGAAAAGGTGACTTTTATTGTTTATGGACTTTCCTTGTGTGTGAACAAATGCCAAGCCACCTGCGTTTTGTGATACACCTTATCTGCATTTTGTTATATACCAATGTGTGAATAGACACCGATGCTTTGCCTCTATACTGCTGTCCGCATCTTTTGCGGCCCCATTGAAGTGAATGGGTCTGCACCGAGCCGCAAAAACTGCGCCCCCCATGTGGACCCAAAAAATGGTCGTGTGCATGAGGCCTAAGAGTCATTAACTAACTAGGGGGTGGACTTAGTCCATCACTCTGATAATCAAATGTGAACGCTAATTATTTTTTCCATACATTGACATTAGGTATACCTAAAGAACAGAAAATAAGTGATTCAACAGTAATTCACAGCATTTAACTCAGTAACATTAAACTAACAATTTTAACAATAATTAACCATTTTCAGTGGTCCACTGAACATATGTAGCATTCATAGAGTAGATTAGTATCAATTAAAGTAAACTATAAACTTAGCAAAAAAACGTAAAAACGTAATGGTCGAATTGCCTTTCGTTACAGCAGGAACAGGATACACAGCTTATTATCTGTTATTATGGGAATACATAGCCCAATTTTAGTTCTGTAAATGCAGCGTCCCACTGCAGTGTAGCAGTACACTATAAAAAGGGGTCAAAAATATATTTTGGTATGTTAAATTAATTTCTGTATATGTGTATGTATGCTCAAGGTATTAATATGCCATATTTACAGCCACCACTAGATGGGGCTGGTGTCATCCTCTCTAGAGAGGAGGAACATTCCAGAAACAGGTCAGTTTAACCCTAGTCAGCAGAGAGAGCAGATGCAAATTGGGATAGCTGAAAGAATAGTCAGCCCTGGATTTGGTGCCAGCCAGGGTCATGCCAGAAAAGAACCTTACTAGGAAAAGCAGGCCAGATGAAAAGAGTGATGCAAAGCTAAAGAGGGACATTTATTAAAGAGGACCTTTCACCGATTATGACACTGTGAACTAAGAATACAGACATGGAGAGCGGCGCCCGGGGATCTCACTGCACTTACTATTATCCCTGGGCGCCGCTCCGTTCTTCTGCTATGCCCTCCGGTATCTCCAGGTCACAAAGTTATGGTAGGCGCCGTCTGCCCTTGTTCTTCTGTAGTGCAGGCCAATCGCATTGCAGAGCTCACAAAAACTAAAGAAAATAACCTCCCAGGCTGTGAGCTCTGCGCTGCGATTGGCCAGCGCCTCAGCAGAACAAGGGCAGACTCCGCCTACCATAACTTAGTGACTGAAATCTCTGCCTACTATAACTTAGTGGCCGGAGATACCGGAGGGCATAGCGGGAGAACGGAGCGGCGCCCAGGGATAATAGTAAGTGCAGTGAGATCCCCGGGCACCGCTCTCCATGTCTGTATTCTTAGTTCAGAGTGTCATAATCAGTGAAAGGTCCTCTTTAACCACTTCAGCCCCGCTAGGTGAAACCCCCTTCATGACCAGAGCACTTTTTACACTTCGGCACTACACTACTTTCACCGTTTATCGCTCGGTCATGCAACTTACCATACAAATGAATTTTACCTCCTTTTCTTCTCACTAATAGAGCTTTTATTTGGTGGTATTTCATTGCTGCTGGCATTTTTACTTTTTTTGTTATTATTCAAAATGTAACGATTTTTTTGCAAAAAAATGACATTTTTCACTTTCAGCTGTAAAATTTTGCAAAAAAAACGACATCCATATATAAATTTTTCGCCAAATTTATTGTTCTACATGTCTTTGATAAAAAAAAAATGTTTGGGCAAAAAAAAAAAATGGTTTGGGTAAAAGTTATAGCATTTACAAACTATGGTACAAAAATGTGAATTTCCGCTTTTTGAAACAGCTCTGACTTTCTGAGCACCTGTCATGATTCCTGAGGTTCTACAATGCCCAAACAGTAGAAAACCCCCACAAATGACCCCATTTCGGAAAGTAGACACCCTAAGGTATTCGCTGATGGGCATAGTGAGTTCATAGAACTTTTTATTTTTTGTCACAAGTTAGCGGAAAATGATGATGATTTTATTTTTTTTATTTTTTCTTACAAAGTCTCATATTCCACTAACTTGCGACAAAAAATAAAAAATTCTAGGAACTCGCCATGCCCCTCACGGAATACCTTGGGGTGTCTTCTTTCCAAAATGGGGTCACTTGTGGGGTAGTTATACTGCCCTGGCAATTTAGGGGCCCAAATGTGTGAGAAGAACTTTGCAATCAAAATGTGTAAAAAATGACCGGTGAAATCCAAAAGGTGCACTTTGGAATATGTGCCCCTTTGCCCACCTTGGCAGCAAAAAAGTGTGACACATCTGGTATCGCCGTACTCAGGAGAAGTTGGGGAATGTGTTTTGGGGTGTCATTTTACATATACCCATGCTGGGTGAGAAAAATATCTTGGTCAAATGCCAACTTTGTATAAAAAAATGGGAAAAGTTGTCTTTTGCCAAGATATTTCTCTCATCCAGCATGGGTATATGTAAAATGACACCCCAAAACACATTCCCCAACTTCTCCTGAGTACAGCGATACCAGATGTGTCACACTTTTTTGCTGCCAAGGTGGGCAAAGGGGCACATATTCCAAAGTGCACCTTTCAGATTTTGCAGGCCATTTTTTACACATTTTGATTGCAAGGTACTTCTCACACATTTGGGCCCCTAAATTGCCAGGGCAGTATAACTACGCCACAAGTGACCCCATTTTGGAAAGAAGACACCCCAAGGTATTCCGTGAGGGGCATGGCGAGTTCCCAGAATTTTTTATTTTTTGTCACAAGTTAGCGGAAAATTATGATTTTTTTTTTTTTATAGGAGCTCCGCCCTACATCCATACCCACTTAGCTCGTATGCCCTGGCAAACCAGATTTCTCCATTCACATCAATCGATGTGGATGAATAAATCATTGCCGGGATTTTTTATATTTTTTTATATATATATATACAAAGTGTTTGCCAAAGCATAGGAACGCCGCCTCCTCCTCAGCTCGTATGCCTCGGCAAACGTATCTGTCACTGCAGAGGAGAAAATCCCATCTTGCAGCGCCGCATACACCGACTTGCGTGTAATCTGACAGCAGCGCAATGCTTCTGTCAGAATGCACATCGGTGCTGCAGCTAGTCAATCAGTTGGTCCACCTGGAAGGTAAAAAAAGAAAAAAAAAAAAAATAGAAAAAACCAGGCCGCAACGCAATAATTTTATTAACTTTGCAACAGAACATATAAACTTTAACTTTTTTAACTGAACATTAACGTGTTTGCTTACTGGTGTGTTTTTTTTTTTTTTTTTTACCTTTATAGAACATACCTCTCCTTCCCCATGGGTCAATGTGCAAAGCGCAAATCGCCCAAAGATGTGGCGAAGTGCGTTATGCACTTTGTCCCATGTGAAAGGAGACGTTTGCAGCAGCAGTGAGTGAATGGGCCCTAATAGCCCTGTGTGCCTGTCCTGGTGAGATGATCCCTATGCTAATAGTGTACCTGTGAGTGGTACTTCCGGAAACACTCTCCAAAGCATAGGGCAGGGTGGTCCGGACAGTCAGGACAGAAATAGCGGGTGTCACGCCTTATTCCACTCCTGCTACAGACACGACATCTTTTTCGGCGTGACTGTTGGGTTGAGGTACCAGGAACGACATTGGGGAAATGTCGCTCGTGTAGACGGCTAACTACACTGGTGGTTGGGGCCACGGAACCTCCTGGATACAGGAGGTTCTCGATGATCTCTTCCTGAAATTTGAGGAAGGATCCAGTTCTCCCAGCCTTACTGTAGAGAACAAAACTATTGTACAGAGCCAATTGAATTAAATATACAGACACCTTCTTATACCAGCGTCTGGTGCGTCGGGAAACTAAATACGGAGACAACATCTGGTCATTGAAGTCGACCCCTCCCATGTGGAGGTTATAGTCGTGGACTGAGAGGGGCTTTTCAATGACACGGGTTGCTCGCTCAATTTGTATTATCGTGTCTGCGTGAATGGAGGAGAGCATGTAAACGTCACGCTTGTCTCTCCATTTCACCGCGAGCAGTTCTTCGTTACACAGTGCGGCCCTCTGCCCCCTTGCAAGACGGGTGGTAACGAGCCGTTGGGGGAAGCCCGCGCGACTAGTTCGCGCGGTACCACAGGCGCCAATCCGTTCTAGAAACAAATGCCTAAAGAGGGCCACACTTGTGTAAAAATTGTCCACATAAAGATGGTACCCCTTGCCGAATAAGGGTGACACCAAGTCCCAAACTGTCTTCCCACTGCTCCCCAGGTAGTCAGGGCAACCGACCGGCTCCAGGGTCTGATCTTTTCCCTCATAGACCCGAAATTTGTGGGTATAGCCTGTGGCCCTTTCACAGAGCTTATACAATTTGACCCCATACCGGGCGCGCTTGCTTGGGATGTATTGTTTGAAGCCAAGGCGCCCGGTAAAATGTATCAGGGACTCGTCTATGCAGATGTTTTGCTCTGGGGTATAAATATCTGCAAATTTCTGGTTGAAATGGTCTATGAGGGGCCGAATTTTGTGGAGCCGGTCAAAAGCAGGGTGGCCCCTGGGACGGGAGGCGGTGTTGTCACTAAAGTGCAGGAACCGCAGGATGGCCTCAAAACGTGCCCTGGACATGGCAGCAGAGAACATGGGCATGTGATGAATCGGGTTCGTGGACCAATATGACCGCAATTCATGCTTTTTTGTCAGGCCCATGTTGAGGAGGAGGCCCAGAAAAGTTTTAAGTTCGGAAACTTGGACTGGTTTCCACCGGAAAGGCTGGGCATAAAAGCTTCCCGGGTTAGCGGTGATAAATTGTGTGGCATACCTGTTTGTTTCGGCCACAACTATGTCTAAAAGCTCCGCAGTCAAGAACAGCTCAAAAAATCCCAGGGCCGAACCGATCTGAGCCGTCTCAACCCGAACTCCAGACTGGGCAGTGAAAGGGAAAACTACAGGTGCGGCTGAAGTTGGGGACTGCCAATCAGGGTTTGCCAGCACCTCTGGGATTCTAGGGGCTCTACGGGCACGTCTTTGCGGTGGCTGCGACGGGGTCACTACTGCACGTGCCACCGTACCAGCTTCAACTGCCCTTCTGGTGCTCGCTACTTCACCAGGTTGTACGGCAGTGCTGGTACTAGGTCCAGGGAGGGCTGGGCTGCTGGTGTATGCCTCACCACGTAATCCGACAGCACCAGCCCCACTCTGCTGCTCTTGAAGCGGATCCTGCGCAACCTGCGGTCTAGCGACACGGGGCCGGGTACGCCTGGTGGTATCAGGGACCTCAGCCTCCTCGTCCGAACTTTGGGTCAGAGAGCCACTGCTTTCTACAGGTTCGTATTCTGACCCGCTGGATTCATCAGATGAGGGTTCCCACTCCTCATCCGACTGGGTCAGAAGCCTGTAGGCCTCTTCAGAGGAATACCCCCTGTTAGACATGTGGGCAACTAAATTTAGGGGTATTCCCTGAGACTACCCAAGAAAAAAAAAGCAAGCCTGTCTTACAAAGGGGAGGCTAGCGAAGTACCGGAGGCCGCTGCGGTTGATAAAAAATATCAAAACTGATTTTTTTATCGCCGCAGTGCGTGTAAAGTGAATGTGCAGTGATCAAAAAAAAGTTTTTTTTTGTCACTGCGGTGGGGCGGGTGTGGGCGAACGCACGTGTGGGCGACTGATCAGGCCTGATCGGGCAAACACTGCGTTTTGGGTGGAGGGCGAACTAAAGTGACACTAATACAATTATAGATCTGACCGTGATCAGTTTTGATCACTTCCAGATACTATAAAAGTACAAATGCTGATTAGCGATACGCTAATCAGCGAATAACGGACTGCGGTGCGGTGGGCTGGGCGCTAACTGATCGCTAACTACCTAACCAAGGGACCTAAACTATACCTAAAACCTAACGGTCAATAACAGTGAAAAAAAAAAGTGACAGTTTGCACTGATCACTTTTTTCTTTTCACTTGTGATTGACAGGGGTGATCAAAGGGGTGATCAAAGGGTTAATTGGGGTTCAGGGGGGTGATCAGAGGCTATAGTGTAGTGTTTGGTGTACTCACTGTGAAGCCTGCTCCTCTGCTGGATCCAACCGACGAAAAGAACCAGCAGAGGAGCAGGCAGCCATATATCAGATCATATTTACTAATATGATCTGATATCTGGCACTTTGATTGGCTTTTTTAAAAATCAGCAACCTGCCACCCATGATCATTGGCTGGCAGGTTGCTGACGAAATACTTCTCGAAGAAATGCCGGCGCGAACTGCGCACGCGCGGGCGCATACTCGCGTCATCTCGCGTCTCGCGAGATGACGCGTATATGCGTGACTGTGCGCCAGCCTGCCACCTCCGGAACGCACATGTGCGTTAGGCGGTCCGGAGGTGGTTAAATCAGATAACTCCGTTTTGTAGCTTAAAAAAGTCACATTTGGGTTATTGCGCCATTTTCAGCAACCTTTGGTGTTTATCACCACTCATCAAAATGGTCTATGTTAAAGAGATAAAAGTGAGATTAGAACTGGATCAGATTATGGCTCATTTACTATATGGAACTTTTACAAAAAAATGTCACACACTTAGCAACCTAAGCCAGGCAACCCCATGATGTAACAAAGGTGTAAACCACATTAAACTCACACCAAATATATAATTAAGGTGCACAATGGCACAGACACGCAAAGCAAAGACTTAAAACTGACCCAAAAGCAACCGCAAATGGTAAATGTCCCCCAGAAGTCTTTGGAGAATTACTGTCATAAAATGACCATTGGGGCTCCATTGCCATGTGTTCAGGAGTTGTTGTTTTTTCCTGTTGCCTAAACACACCAAGATCAGATATATCACCGGCATAAAATATCCACATCCCGCAGAGGACTCTGTGAATACATACATTATAAGTATGGCAACCTGTTCAAGAAAGAAGAGCATAGTCTGTTGTTTAGGGCACTCCCTGTGGTTGCATTAGATAGTTTCATAGTTACATAGTTAATACTGTTGAAAAAATACATAAGTCCATCAAGTTCAACCAAGGGATGGGTGGGGATGTGAATCCCAGAAGGAAGTGAGACTCAGATTTCTACACATTTTCATAAGCATTAATGTAATTTACTTTTAAGAATTCATCTAAACACTTTTTAAAACTGTCCACTGTTCCTGCTGAAAAAAGAAGTGTAACGCCCCATGCCTGGATTTTCATGTACAAGTGAGCTAGAGAAGTGCAGTGTAAGGGGGGTTGCTCTAAACAAACACTTTAGGCCTATTAACTACCCGTGCTGAGGTGTCACCTGCAAGAACCGTGAAAAGTGCATTTCTGTAACACCTGCCAGCACATCACATGTTGAGAACTATAACTGATGTCCTCCAAATTAATTCTTTGGTAAAGAGTAGGGATGAGCGAACTCGAACTGTATAGTTCGGGTTCGTACCGAATTTTGGGGTGTCCGTGACACGGACCCGAACCCGGACATTTTCGTAAAAGTCCGGGTTCGGGTTCGGTGTTCGTCGCTTTCTTCGCGCTTTTGTGACGCTTTCTTGGCGCTTTTTGAAAGGCTGCAAAGCAGCCAATCAACAAGCGTCATACTACTTGCCCCAAGAGGCCATCACAGCCATGCCTACTATTGGCATGGCTGTGATTGGCCAGAGCACCATGTGACCCAGCCTCTATTTAAGCTGGAGTCACATAGCGCCGCCCGTCACTCTGCTCTGATTAGCGTAGGGAGAGGTTGCGGCTGCGACAGTAGGGCGAGATTAGGCAGATTAACTCCTCCAAAGGACTTGATTAACTGATCGATCTGCAGCTGTGGATCATTGAGCTGCTGATCCTCAATTGCTCACTGTTTTTAGGCTGCCCAGACCGTTTGTCAGTCACATTTTTCTGGGGTGATCGGCGGCCATTTTGTGTCTTGTGGTGCGCCAGCACAAGCTGCGACCAAGTGCATTTAACCCTCAATGGTGTGGTTGTTTTTTGGCTAAAGCCTACATCAGGGTGAAGCTGTCACACCAAGTGCATTTAACCAGCAATAGTCTGTTCATTTTTTGGCCATATACAAAATCAGGGGCAAGCTGCGCCTGTCACCAAGTGCATTTAACCCTCAATGGTGTGGTTGTTTTTTGGCTAAAGCCTACATCAGGGTGAAGCTGTCACACCAAGTGCATTTAACCAGCAATAGTCTGTTCATTTTTTGGCCATATACTAAATCAGGGGCAAGCTGCGCCTGTCACCAAGTGCATTTAACCCTCAATGGTGTGGTTGTTTTTTGGCTAAAGCCTACATCAGGGTGAAGCTGTCACACCAAGTGCATTTAACCAGCAATAGTCTGTTTATTTTTTGGCCATATCCCAGTCTAATTCTGTCACTAAATCCATACCGGTCACCCAGCGCCTAAATACTAGGCCTCAAATTTATATCCCGCTAAATCTGTCCTAGTGCTGTAGCTGGGCGAGTTATTTAGTGTCCGTTCAAGCACATTTCTTGTTCTGGGTTGAAATACAATTCCCAATTTAGCAATTTCATAATTTAGTGGTTTCTGCTATATCAGAGCTATTTGAAATCTATCCCTAAAAGGGTATATAATATTCAAGGTGCACATTGGGTCATTCAGAATAACTTCACACACACCCGCTACTGTGTATTTCCAAGTCTAATTCTGTCACTAAACCCATACCTGTCACGCAGCGCCTAAATACTAGGCCTCAAATTTATATCCAGCTAAATCTGTCCCTAGTGCTGTAGCTGGGCGAGTTATTTAGTGTCCGTTCAAGCACATTTCTTGTTCTGGGTTGAAATACAATTCCCAATTTAGCAATTTCATAATTTAGTGGTTTCTGCTATATCAGAGCTATTTGAAATCTATCCCTAAAAGGGTATATAATATTCAAGGTGCACATTGGGTCATTCAGAATAACTTCACACACACCCGCTACTGTGTATTTCCAAGTCTAATTCTGGCACTAAACCCATACCTGTCACCCAGCGCCTAAATACTAGGCCTCAAATTTATATCCCGCTAAATCTGTCCTTAGTGCTGTAGCTGGGCGAGTTATTTAGTGTCCGTTCAAGCACATTTCTTGTTCTGGGTTGAAATACAATTCCCAATTTAGCAATTTCATAATTTAGTGGTTTCTGCTATATCAGAGCTATTTGAAATCTATCCCTAAAAGGGTATATAATATTCAAGGTGCACATTGGGTCATTCAGAATAACTTCACACACACCCGCTACTGTGTATTTCCAAGTCTAATTCTGGCACTAAACCCATACCTGTCACCCAGCGCCTAAATACTAGGCCTCAAATTTATATCCCGCTAAATCTGTCCTTAGTGCTGTAGCTGGGCGAGTTATTTAGTGTCCGTTCAAGCACATTTCTTGTTCTGGGTTGAAATACAATTCCCAATTTAGCAATTTCATAATTTAGTGGTTTCTGCTATATCAGAGCTATTTGAAATCTATCCCTAAAAGGGTATATAATATTCAAGGTGCACATTGGGTCATTCAGAATAACTTCACACACACCCGCTACTGTGTATTTCCAAGTCTAATTCTGGCACTAAACCCATACCTGTCACCCAGCGCCTAAATACTAGGCCTCAAATTTATATCCCGCTAAATCTGTCCTTAGTGCTGTAGCTGGGCGAGTTATTTAGTGTCCGTTCAAGCACATTTCTTGTTCTGGGTTGAAATACAATTCCCAATTTAGCAATTTCATAATTTAGTGGTTTCTGCTATATCAGAGCTATTTGAAATCTATCCCTAAAAGGGTATATAATATTCAAGGTGCACATTGGGTCATTCAGAATAACTTCACACACACCCGCTACTGTGTATTTCCAAGTCTAATTCTGGCACTAAACCCATACCTGTCACCCAGCGCCTAAATACTAGGCCTCAAATTTATATCCCGCTAAATCTGTCCTTAGTGCTGTAGCTGGGCGAGTTATTTAGTGTCCGTTCAAGCACATTTCTTGTTCTGGGTTGAAATACAATTCCCAATTTAGCAATTTCATAATTTAGTGGTTTCTGCTATATCAGAGCTATTTGAAATCTATCCCTAAAAGGGTATATAATATTCAAGGTGCACATTGGGTCATTCAGAATAACTTCACACACACCCGCTACTGTGTATTTCCAAGTCTAATTCTGGCACTAAACCCATACCTGTCACCCAGCGCCTAAATACTAGGCCTCAAATTTATATCCCGCTAAATCTGTCCTTAGTGCTGTAGCTGGGCGAGTTATTTAGTGTCCGTTCAAGCACATTTCTTGTTCTGGGTTGAAATACAATTCCCAATTTAGCAATTTCATAATTTAGTGGTTTCTGCTATATCAGAGCTATTTGAAATCTATCCCTAAAAGGGTATATAATATTCAAGGTGCACATTGGGTCATTCAGAATAACTTCACACACACCCGCTACTGTGTATTTCCAAGTCTAATTCTGGCACTAAACCCATACCTGTCACCCAGCGCCTAAATACTAGGCCTCAAATTTATATCCCGCTAAATCTGTCCTTAGTGCTGTAGCTGGGCGAGTTATTTAGTGTCCGTTCAAGCACATTTCTTGTTCTGGGTTGAAATACAATTCCCAATTTAGCAATTTCATAATTTAGTGGTTTCTGCTATATCAGAGCTATTTGAAATCTATCCCTAAAAGGGTATATAATATTCAAGGTGCACATTGGGTCATTCAGAATAACTTCACACACACCCGCTACTGTGTATTTCCAAGTCTAATTCTGGCACTAAACCCATACCTGTCACCCAGCGCCTAAATACTAGGCCTCAAATTTATATCCCGCTAAATCTGTCCCTTAGTGCTGTAGCTGGGCGAGTTATTTAGTGTCCGTTCAAGCACATTTCTTGTTCTGGGTTGAAATACAATTCCCAATTTAGCAATTTCATAATTTAGTGGTTTCTGCTATATCAGAGCTATTTGAAATCTATCCCTAAAAGGGTATATAATATTCAAGGTGCACATAGGGTCATTCAGAATAACTTCACACACCCGCTACTGTGCATTTCCAAATCTAATTCTGTCACTAAACCCATACCTGTCACCCAGCGCCTAAATACTAGGCCTCAAATTTATATCCCGCTAAATCTCTCGTTACCGCTGTCCTGTTGTGGCTGGGAAAGTTATTTAGTGTCCGTCAAAGCACATTTTTTGTTCTGGGTTGAAATACAATTCCCAATTTAGCAATTTCATAATTTAGTCGTTTCTGCTATATCAGAGCTATTTGAAATCTATCCCTAAAAGGGTAGATCATATTGAAGGTGCACATAGGGTCATTCAGAATAACTTCACACACACGCTTCTGTGCATTTCCAAGTCTAATTCTGTCACTAAATCCATACCGGTCACCCAGCGCCTAAATACTAGGCCTCAAATTTATATCCCGCTGAATTTGAATACAATACATTGGGCCAAATAATATATTTGTTGTTGTGGTGAACCATAACAATGAGAAAAACATCTAGTAAGGGACGCGGACGTGGACATGGTCGTGGTGGTGTTAGTGGACCCTCTGGTGCTGGGAGAGGACGTGGCCGTTCTGCCACATCCACACGTCCTAGTGTACCAACTACCTCAGGTCCCAGTAGCCGCCAGAATTTACAGCGATATATGGTGGGGCCCAATGCCGTTCTAAGGATGGTAAGGCCTGAGCAGGTACAGGCATTAGTCAATTGGGTGGCCGACAGTGGATCCAGCACGTTCACATTATCTCCCACCCAGTCTTCTGCAGAAAGCGCACAGATGGCGCCTGAAAACCAACCCCATCAGTCTGTCACATCACCCCCATGCATACCAGGGAAACTGTCTCAGCCTCAAGTTATGCAGCAGTCTCTTATGCTGTTTGAAGACTCCGCTGGCAGGGTTTCCCAAGGGCATCCACCTAGCCCTTCCCCAGCGGTGAAAGACATAGAATGCACTGACGCACAACCACTTATGTTTCCTGATGATGAGGACATGGGAATACCACCTCAGCATGTCTCTGATGATGACGAAACACAGGTGCCAACTGCTGCGTCTTTCTGCAGTGTGCAGACTGAACAGGAGGTCAGGGATCAAGACTGGGTGGAAGACGATGCAGGGGACGATGAGGTCCTAGACCCCACATGGAATGAAGGTCGTGCCACTGACTTTCACAGTTCGGAGGAAGAGGCAGTGGTGAGACCGAGCCAACAGCGTAGCAAAAGAGGGAGCAGTGGGCAAAAGCAGAACACCCGCCGCCAAGAGACTCCGCCTGCTACTGACCGCCGCCATCTGGGACCGAGCACCCCAAAGGCAGCTTCAAGGAGTTCCCTGGCATGGCACTTCTTCAAACAATGTGCTGACGACAAGACCCGAGTGGTTTGCACGCTGTGCCATCAGAGCCTGAAGCGAGGCATTAACGTTCTGAACCTGAGCACAACCTGCATGACCAGGCACCTGCATGCAAAGCATGAACTGCAGTGGAGTAAACACCTTAAAACCAAGGAAGTCACTCAGGCTCCCCCTGCTACCTCTTCTGCTGCTGCCGCCTCGGCCTATTCTGCTGCTGCCGCCTCGGCCTCTTCCTCCGCCTCTGGAGGAACGTTGGCACCTGCCGCCCAGCAAACAGGGGATGTACCACCAACACCACCACCACCACCTCCGTCACCAAGCGTCTCAACCATGTCACACGCCAGCGTTCAGCTCTCCATCTCACAAACATTTGATAGAAAGCGTAAATTCCCACCTAGCCACCCTCGATCCCTGGCCCTGAATGCCAGCATTTCTAAACTACTGGCCTATGAAATGCTGTCATTTAGGCTGGTGGACACAGACAGCTTCAAACAGCTCATGTCGCTTGCTGTCCCACAGTATGTTGTTCCCAGCCGGCACTACTTCTCCAAGAGAGCCGTGCCTTCCCTGCACAACCAAGTATCCGATAAAATCAAGTGTGCACTGCGCAACGCCATCTGTGGCAAGGTCCACCTAACCACAGATACGTGGACCAGTAAGCACGGCCAGGGACGCTATATCTCCCTAACTGCACACTGGGTAAATGTAGTGGCAGCTGGGCCCCAGGCGGAGAGCTGTTTGGCGCACGTCCTTCCGCCGCCAAGGATCGCAGGGCAACATTCTTTGCCTCCTGTTGCCACCTCCTCCTTCTCGGCTTCCTCCTCCTCTTCTTCCACCTGCTCATCCAGTCAGCCACACACCTTCACCACCAACTTCAGCACAGCCCGGGGTAAACGTCAGCAGGCCATTCTGAAACTCATATGTTTGGGGGACAGGCCCCACACCGCACAGGAGTTGTGGCGGGGTATAGAACAACAGACCGACGAGTGGTTGCTGCCGGTGAGCCTCAAGCCCGGCCTGGTGGTGTGTGATAATGGGCGAAATCTCGTTGCAGCTCTGGGACTAGCCAATTTGACGCACATCCCTTGCTTGGCGCATGTGCTGAATTTGGTGGTGCAGAAGTTCATTCACAACTACCCCGACATGTCAGAGCTGCTGCATAAAGTGCGGGCCGTCTGTTCGCGCTTCCGGCGTTCACATCCTGCTGCTGCTCGCCTGTCTGCGCTACAGCGTAACTTCGGCCTTCCCGCTCACCGCCTCATATGCGACGTGCCCACCAGGTGGAACTCCACCTTGCACATGCTGGACAGACTGTGCGAGCAGCAGCAGGCCATAGTGGAGTTTCAGCTGCAGCACGCACGGGTCAGTCGCACTACAGAACAGCACCACTTCACCACCAATGACTGGGCCTCCATGCGAGACCTGTGTGCCCTGTTGCGCTGTTTCGAGTACTCCACCAACATGGCCAGTGGCGATGACACCGTTATCAGCGTTACAATACCACTTCTATGTCTCCTTGAGAAAACACTTAGGGCGATGATGGAAGAGGAGGTGGCCCAGGAGGAGGAGGAGGAGGAGGAGGAAGAGGGGTCATTTTTAGCACTTTCAGGCCAGTCTCTTCGAAGTGACTCAGAGGGAGGTTTTTGGCAACAGCAGAGGCCAGGTACAAATGTGGCCAGCCAGGGCCCACTACTGGAGGACGAGGAGGACGAGGATGAGGAGGAGGTGGAGGAGGATGAGGATGAAGCATGGTCACAGCGGGGTGGCACCCAACGCAGCTCGGGTCCATCACTGGTGCGTGGCTGGGGGGAAAGGCAGGACGATGACGATACGCCTCCCACAGAGGACAGCTTGTCCTTATCCCTGGGCAGCCTGGCACACATGAGCGACTACATGCTGCAGTGCCTGCGCAACGACAGCAGAGTTGCCCACATTTTAACCTGTGCGGACTACTGGGTTGCCACCCTGCTGGATCCACGCTACAAAGACAATGTGCCCACCTTACTTCCTGCACTGGAGCGTGATAGGAAGATGCGCGAGTACAAGCGCACGTTGGTAGACGCGCTACTGAGAGCATTCCCAAATGTCACAGGGGAACAAGTGGAAGCCCAAGGCCAAGGCAGAGGAGGAGCAAGAGGTCGCCAAGGCAGCTGTGTCACGGCCAGCTCCTCTGAGGGCAGGGTTAGCATGGCAGAGATGTGGAAAACTTTTGTCAACACGCCACAGCTAACTGCACCACCACCTGATACGCAACGTGTTAGCAGGAGGCAACATTTCACTAACATGGTGGAACAGTACGTGTGCACACCCCTCCACGTACTGACTGATGGTTCGGCCCCATTCAACTTCTGGGTCTCTAAATTGTCCACGTGGCCAGAGCTAGCCTTTTATGCCTTGGAGGTGCTGGCCTGCCCGGCAGCCAGCGTTTTGTCTGAACGTGTATTCAGCACGGCAGGGGGCGTCATTACAGACAAACGCAGCCGCCTGTCTACAGCCAATGTGGACAAGCTGACGTTCATAAAAATGAACCAGGCATGGATCCCACAGGACCTGTCCGTCCCTTGTCCAGATTAGACATTAACTACCTCCCCATAACCATATATTATTGGACTCCAGGGCACTTCCTCATTCAATCCTATTTTTATTTTCATTTTACCATTATATTGCGATGCTACCCAAAGTTGAATGAACCTCTCCTCTGCCTGTGTGCTAGGCCTAAATATATGCCAATGGACTGTTGCAGTGGTGGCTGACATGAAGCCTGATTCTCTGCTATGACATGCAGACTAATTCTCTGCTGACATGAAGCCAGATTGTCTGTTACGGGACCTCTCTCCTCTGCCTGGGTGCTGGGCCTAAATTTATGACAATGGACTGTTGCAGTGGTGGCTGACGTGAAGCCTCATTCTCTGCTATGACATGCAGACTGATTCTCTGCTGACATGAAGCCAGATTGTCTGTTACGGGACCTCTCTCCTCTGCCTGTGTGCTAGGCCTAAATATATGCCAATGGACTGTTGCAGTGGTGGCTGACGTGAAGCCTGATTCTCTGCTATGACATGCAGACTGATTCTCTGCTGACATGAAGCCAGATTCGTCTGTTACGGGACCTCTCTCCTCTGCCTGTGTGTGCTGGGCCTAAATATATGCCAATGGACTGTTGCAGTGGTGGCTGACGTGAAGCCTCATTCTCTGCTATGACATGCAGACTGATTCTCTGCTGACATGAAGACAGATTCTCTGTTACGGGACCTCTCTCCTCTGCCTGGGTGCTGGGCCTAAATATATGCCAATGGACTGTTGCAGTGGTGGCTGACGTGAAGCCTCATTCTCTGCTATGACATGCAGACTAATTCTCTGCTGACATGAAGCCAGATTCTCTGTTACGGGACCTCTCTCCTCTGCCTGTGTGTGTGCTGGGCCTAAATATATGCCAATGGACTGTTGCAGTGGTGGCTGACGTGAAGCCTCATTCTCTGCTATGACATGCAGACTAATTCTCTGCTGACATGAAGACAGATTCTCTGTTACGGGACCTCTCTCCTCTGCCTGGTGTGCTGGGCCTAAATATATGCCAATGGACTGTTGCAGTGGTGGCTGACGTGAAGCCTCATTCTCTGCTATGACATGCAGACTAATTCTCTGCTGACATGAAGCCAGATTGTCTGTTACGGGACCTCTCTCCTCTGCCTGTGTGTGCTGGGCCTAAATATATGCCAATGGACTGTTGCAGTGGTGGCTGACGTGAAGCCTCATTCTCTGCTATGACATGCAGACTAATTCTCTGCTGACATGAAGACAGATTCTCTGTTACGGGACCTCTCTCCTCTGCCTGTGTGTGCTGGGCCTAAATATATGCCAATGGACTGTTGCAGTGGTGGCTGACGTGAAGCCTCATTCTCTGCTATGACATGCAGACTAATTCTCTGCTGACATGAAGACAGATTCTCTGTTACGGGACCTCCCTCCTCTGCCTGGGTGCTGGGCCTAAATATATGCCAATGGACTGTTGCAGTGGTGGCTGACGTGAAGCCTCATTCTCTGCTATGACATGCAGACTAATTCTCTGCTGACATGAAGCCAGATTCTCTGTTACGGGACCTCTCTCCTCTGCCTGGTGTGCTGGGCCTAAATATATGCCAATGGACTGTTGCAGTGGTGGCTGACGTGAAGCCTCATTCTCTGCTATGACATGCAGACTGATTCTCTGCTGACATGAAGCCAGATTCGTCTGTTACGGGACCTCTCTGCTCTGCCTGTGTGCTAGGCCTAAATATATGCCAATGGACTGTTGCAGTGGTGGGTGACGTGAAGCCTCATTCTCTGCTATGACATGCAGACTGATTCTCTGCTGTACATGAAGCCAGATTGTCTGTTACGGGACCTCTCTGCTCTGCCTGTGTGCTAGGCCTAAATATATGCCAATGGACTGTTGCAGTGGTGGGTGACGTGAAGCCTCATTCTCTGCTATGACATGCAGACTGATTCTCTGCTGTACATGAAGCCAGATTGTCTGTTACGGGACCTCTCTGCTCTGCCTGTGTGCTAGGCCTAAATATATGCCAATGGACTGTTGCAGTGGTGGGTGACGTGAAGCCTCATTCTCTGCTATGACATGCAGACTGATTCTCTGCTGACATGAAGCCAGATTGTCTGTTACGGGACCTCTCTCCTCTGCCTGTGTGCTAGGCCTAAATATATGCCAATGGACTGTTGCAGTGGTGGCTGACGTGAAGCCTCATTCTCTGCTATGACATGCAGACTAATTCTCTGCTGACATGAAGCCAGATTGTCTGTTACGGGACCTCTCTCCTCTGCCTGGGTGCTGGGCCTAAATTTATGACAATGGACTGTTGCAGTGGTGGCTGACGTGAAGCCTGATTCTCTGCTATGACATGCAGACTGATTCTCTGCTGACATGAAGCCAGATCCTCTGTTACGGGACCTCTCTCCTCTGCCTGTGTGTGTGCTGGGCCTAAATATATGCCAATGGACTGTTGCAGTGGTGGCTGACGTGAAGCCTCATTCTCTGCTATGACATGCAGACTGATTCTCTGCTGACATGAAGCCAGATTCTCTGTTACGGGACCTCTCTCCTCTGCCTGTGTGTGTGCTGGGCCTAAATATATGCCAATGGACTGTTGCAGTGGTGGCTGACGTGAAGCCTCATTCTCTGCTATGACATGCAGACTAATTCTCTGCTGACATGAAGACAGATTCTCTGTTACGGGACCTCCCTCCTCTGCCTGGGTGCTGGGCCTAAATATATGCCAATGGACTGTTGCAGTGGTGGCTGACGTGAAGCCTCATTCTCTGCTATGACATGCAGACTAATTCTCTGCTGACATGAAGACAGATTCTCTGTTACGGGACCTCTCTCCTCTGCCTGGGTGCCGGGGCCTAAATATCTGAGAATGGACTGTTCCAGTGGTGGGTGACGGGAAGCCAGATTCTCTGCTATGGAACCTCTCTCCAATTGATTTTGGTTAATTTTTATTTATTTAATTTTTATTTTAATTCATTTCCCTATCCACATTTGTTTGCAGGGGATTTACCTACATGTTGCTGCCTTTTGCAGCCCTCTAGCTCTTTCCTGGGCTGTTTTACAGCCTTTTTAGTGCCGAAAAGTTCGGGTCCCCATTGACTTCAATGGGGTTCGGGTTCGGGACGAAGTTCGGATCGGGTTCGGATCCCGAACCCGAACATTTCCGGGATGTTCGGCCGAACTTCTCGAACCCGAACATCCAGGTGTTCGCTCAACTCTAGTAAAGAGCCATTCTGCTGTTTACCTGCTCTTCATATTCCATGCATCGCAACACTGCACAGACAAACTCAGCTTCACCAAGGGACCATGCCTTACACCCAACCTTCAACATCAAGAGCACCTCAACCATCATCAGACATGAGGACCATGAAACCAGAGAATTCCCTGAAAAGAAGAATAGGTGTGCACTTCTATTCAGTCCACGGCCCCGGAGAGCGACAAAGAGAGTGCTACAACCATTATTCTTACTGCTACTCTCCTCCTCTGCTCTCCTCCTGGGCCGCTTCATAAACACAAAACAATAGGAAATAGTTGATGAAGACTGATTGCAAAGTAGCTTAATTTATCATTTGAGATGTTATGGAGCAAGAAAACTCTTTTTTGCAAAGGTAGATAACCAAAAAGTATTTTTTAAATGGTCTTGTCTGTGAGATTTCAGATCCTTCAGTTCAACAAATGTGACTGCCAGAAATGTCAAATATGTTGTCCTGTTAAACAGGTAAGAGTTAAAGGAACAAAGCCCTAGGATATTGGTACTTTTTTTAATAAAATCGTTGCCTTATCTGTATTTAATTAAATCCAGTTGCTGCACTCTTTATTTATTCAATTATAGCCCATTGTTATATTCCAGGTCTGTGTAAGACGATCAAGGAACATTTTAAAGGACAGCTCAATAATCCTTTTCATTTGCTGACAATGTTCTTCTTGCCTCCTGCCTCTGATAAACCAAATTAAAAAGATGGGTGGCTCAAGTAAGAAATGGTTCCGGTTAAGTGAAGTCAATTTTTTTAATTTTGAGAATGAGAAGCGTAAGTTGTGTCAAGTGAGCTTCACTGTTTGAACTGGGATGAGGAAGTTATCTACAGTACACTGTTACTATGATAATTGGAAGACCATTCAGAAGACTATGGGTAAATCCACGCGGGATCACTCTGCTGCTGAATTTCCATCATGGAAATTCAGAAAAAAAGTTTCTCTGAAATCCAACCCTGCAAAACCTGCCTGAAAAGGACTGTTATTTGCTGCAGAATTGCCTCAGGAATCACAACGGATCTTTCAATGCTTTCAACCTTTGCACTGCAAGGCTTCAAAGCTGAGGGTAAAACTCGCAGCATAAATTGACATGCTGTGGACTGAAAACCCACAGCATATCATCAATGTATCAAAAGGGATAGTTCACTTTCAACAACCAGTGTTGAGTAATTGGTACCCCTAATGATCACCTAGTTGTTTGGGGTTTCTGTGGCTAGGATATGTGTTGGTCAGTTTTCAAAGGATTGTTAAAGTTCTATACTAGTGATGACTAAGCATGCTCGGCTGAACACCAGAACACAAATACTCGAGTCTCCGCCCCACCCGTTTCTTGGCTGGTACGCAGCCAATAAACGTGCAGGTAAGTACTGCCCTCTCTGTAATGCCGTAGCCATGTTGGCTACTGTGTTGCTGACTATTGTGTGTGGCAGCAGCAATCAATATTTTTTATTGCAATCTGTGCTAAATTGCTAAAAGTTTACAGACCCAAAAGTCCTTCTAATGACTATTGTGTGTGGCAGCAGCAATATCTTTCTTTAGCACAAACTGTGCTAATTAACTAAAACTTTACAGACCCAAAAGTCCTTCTAAGGACTATTGTGTGTGGCAGCAATATCTATTTTTAGCGCATCCTGCGCTAAATAGCGTACAATAGTTAGGCCGCTGCAGACAGCGACATTAGCTGTGCCACATCTCCAGTGTAAAGTGTGCTCATCCCAAAAAAATCTGTGACATCCAGTGTACTTTTTCCGTAGACGGTGTCTGCAGTGGAAAGTGACATTAGCTGCGCCACATCTCCAGTGTAAAGTGTGCACATCCCAAAAATATCTGTGACATCCAGTGTACTTTTTCCGTAGATGGTGTCTGCTGTGGACAGTTACATTATCTGCACCACATCTCCAGTGTAAAGTGTGCGCATCCAAAAAAAATCTGCGACATCCAGTGTACTTTTTCCGTAGACGGTGTCCTCTGCAGACAGTGACATTAGCTGAGCCACATCTCCAGTGTAAAGTGTGCGCATCCAAAAATGTATCTGTGACATCCAGTGTACTTTTTCAATAGACAGTGTCTGCTTCTGACAGTGACATTACCAGGGCCACATCTGCAGTGTAACGTGTGCGCTGAAAATATTCATCTGTGACATACAGTGTACTTTTTACATTGATGCTTCGGACAGTGACATTACCGGTACCTCTCCTGTATAAAGTTTCCTTATCCCAAATACCTGTGACATTCCCTGCAATTTTTATTAGCCACTGGTGACAGCATTGACATTATCTGTGGGATATCTCCTGTGTTACGTTTCCACATCCCAAATACTTTTTTAGCATTTTTTTGCGCATACACTTCCAAATCCTAAGCTACTCTACGTGTGACATACTTTCAAGCATATATAACATTTAATATGAAGAAGGCGAGAAGCAAGGGACAGGGAAGTGGCCATGATGCTGATTGTGCACACAGAGGCCGTGGCCCTGGGCATGGTGAAACTGTGCCTACTGCCAGAGCACAAGTAAAACAATCATCCACGATACCTAGCTTCATGTCCCAGTTTGCAGGGCGGCACAGGACACCACTCTTGAAGTCAGACCAGGACAACCAGGTGGTCGGTTGGATTGCAGCAGAAAATGCTTCCCGTCGAGTAAGCACCACCCTGTATTCCACCAAGTCCAGTCTTGATACTCCTTTCTCCCACCATATAGAGTCTGGCCAAACAAGTGATACCACACTCGGATATTCCGAGGACCTTTTTTCATCGCAATTACTTGATTTGGACCTCTCGCCGAGCATGCTTGAAGAGGGACAGATCTTGTGCCCTGATTCCCAAACTCTTCAGCATTCACAGTCACAAGAAGATGACGGTGGGGAGCGGAAATTACTGTTCAATGAGGTGGATGATGATGAGACACAGTTGCCAATAATTCCACGGCAATTAGTATCTCAAGAGGTTGATAAAGAGGATGAGACACAGTTGTCAATCATTGAGGTTGTGGTTAGCTCAACAAGTCAGGAGGAGGAGCAGAGTGAGGAAGTGGAAGAGGAGGTAGTGGACAATGAAGCCACTGACCCAACCTGGGAAGGTTGAAAGCCGAGCGAAGACAGCAGTACAGAGAGGGGGGATGTGCAGCACCGCAACAGGATGGAAGAGGCAGTGGGGTGGCAAAAGGGAGAAGGCGTGCCACACCAAACAGGCCCGCAATTGTTTCACGGAGCACCCCCTTGCGGAAATTTCCCTTGCCAAAGGGTAGGTGTTCCACAGTATGGTGCTTTTTTTAGGTAAGTTCGGAAAATCAAAATAATAGTAGTTTGCAACCTCTGCAGTACCAAAATTAGCAGGGGTGTGAACACTAGCAACCTCACCACCACCAGCATGATCCGCCACATGGCATCCAAGCACTGTAATAAGTGGGAACAATGCCTGGGTCCACAATCTGTGTCTGCGGGTCACACCACTGCCTCCTCTTCCCCTATGTTACATGCTGGCCAATCCCCTGTCGAATGGTTATGTCTGATGATGGCCATAACTTGGTGGTGGATTTGGAGCTTGGCAAGCTCACACACATACCATGCCTAGCCCACCTATTCAACCTGGTGGTTCAGTGGTTTCTCAAAACCTACCCCAATTTGCCTGAGCTACTGGTGAAGCTGTGCCGTATGTGTGCACATTTCCGCAAGTCATCACTGGTCTGTCAACGCTGCAGCAGTGCTTGAAATTGCCAGCTCACCAGCTGTTGTGCGACGTGGCCACGCGCTGGAACTCCACGTTCCACATGTTGGCCAGGCTTTGTGAGCAGCAGAGGGCAATAGTGGAATACCAGCTGCAACATGGTTGTCACCTTTCCAGTCAGCTTCCGCTATTCACAAGCGAGGAGTGGGCATGGATGTCTGACCTCTGTGAGGTTTTAAGAAACTTTGAAGAATCAACACAGATGGTGAACGGCGATAACGCTATTATCAGCTTAACCATCCCACTTCTGTGTCTACTCAAATGCTTGCTACTCTCAATTAAGGACGACGCTTTGCATGTGGAAGAGGTGGAAATGGGGGAAGAGATTGCATTTGGTGATAGCCAGACCACCCTCAGTTTGTCTTCTCAGCGTAAATTGGACAATGAAGAGGACGAGCAGGAGACGGTTGCCTCCTCTACAGAGGGTAGTACTCATGGAAGTTTAATTCCATCCTTTATGCATGGGTGGGCAGAAGAGGATGAGGAGATTGAGAGTGATCCTCCTGATGACTACAGCAAAGTCCTGTCTGTTGGTACTCTGGCACACATGGCTGAATTCATGTTAGGCTGCCTTTCCCGCAACCCGCGCGTTATAAGACATTTTAGACAACACAGATTACTGGTTGTTATCCCTTCTCGACCACCACTACAAAGAGAACTTCTCATCTCTCATTCCTCTGGTGGAGAGGACGAGCAAAACGGTGCAATAACAGAAGGTCCTTGTTGAAAAATTGCTCCAAAAATCTCCATCTGACTACTTTGGCGGCAGAGTCCGTACTTCCTTGGGCAACCTAGGACGGGATACAAGGGGAGCACACAGCAGTTTCACCAGAAGCAGAGCAACACTCTCCAAAGCCTGGGACAGTTTCATGACACCCCTCCAGCACCCTCACCCTGATGCGCGGCCTACTGTGACAAGGAGGGAAGCATTTTGGAAGATGGTGAAGGAGTACATAGCAAACTGTGTCAGCGTCCTCAATGATCCCTCAGTGCCTTACAACTACTGGGTGTCCAAGCTGGACATGTGGCACGAACTGATGCTCTACGCCTTGGAGGTGCTGGCCTGACCTGCCGCCAGCGTTTTGTCTGAGCAGGTATTTAGTGCTACTAGTGGCATTATAACAGATAAGCGTATCCGCCTGTCAACTGAAAATGCTGACAGGTTGAATCTTATAAAAAGGAACAAGGCCTGAATTGACCATGACTTCTCGACTCCACCAGATGAAAGCTGATGAATAGGGATGAGCGAACCCGAACTGTATAGTTCGGGTTCGTACCGAATTTTGGGGTGTCCGTGACACGGACCCGAACCCGGACATTTTCGTAAAAGTCCGGGTTCGGGTTCGGTGTTCGTCGCTTTCTTCGCGCTTTTGTGACGCTTTCTTGGCGCTTTTTGAAAGGCTGCAAAGCAGCCAATCAACAAGCGTCATACTACTTGCCCCAAGAGGCCATCACAGCCATGCCTACTATTGGCATGGCTGTGATTGGCCAGAGCACCATGTGACCCAGCCTCTATTTAAGCTGGAGTCACATAGCGCCGCCCGTCACTCTGCTCTGATTAGCGTAGGGAGAGGTTGCGGCTGCGACAGTAGGGCGAGATTAGGCAGATTAACTCCTCCAAAGGACTTGATTAACTGATCGATCTGCAGCTGTGGATCATTGAGCTGCTGATCCTCAATTGCTCACTGTTTTTAGGCTGCACAGACCGTTTGTCAGTCTCATTTTTCTGGGGTGATCGGCGGCCATTTTGTGTCTTGTGGTGCGCCAGCACAAGCTGCGACCAAGTGCATTTAACCCTCAATGGTGTGGTTGTTTTTTGGCTAAAGCCTACATCAGGGTGAAGCTGTGACACCAAGTGCATTTAACCAGCAATAGTCTGTTCATTTTTTGGCCATATACAAAATCAGGGGCAAGCTGCGCCTGTCACCAAGTGCATTTAACCCTCAATGGTGTGGTTGTTTTTTGGCTAAAGCCTACATCAGGGTGAAGCTGTCACACCAAGTGCATTTAACCAGCAATAGTCTGTTCATTTTTTGGCCATATACAAAATCAGGGGCAAGCTGCGCCTGTCACCAAGTGCATTTAACCCTCAATGGTGTGGTTGTTTTTTGGCTAAAGCCTACATCAGGGTGAAGCTGTCACACCAAGTGCATTTAACCAGCAATAGTCTGTTCATTTTTTGGCCATATACAAAATCAGGGGCAAGCTGCGCCTGTCACCAAGTGCATTTAACCCTCAATGGTGTGGTTGTTTTTTGGCTAAAGCCTACATCAGGGTGAAGCTGTCACACCAAGTGCATTTAACCAGCAATAGTCTGTTCATTTTTTGGCCATATCCCAGTCTAATTCTGTCACTAAATCCATACCGGTCACCCAGCGCCTAAATACTAGGCCTCAAATTTATATCCAGCTAAATCTGTCCCTAGTGCTGTAGCTGGGCGAGTTATTTAGTGTCCGTTCAAGCACATTTCTTGTTCTGGGTTGAAATACAATTCCCAATTTAGCAATTTCATAATTTAGTGGTTCCTGCTATATCAGAGCTCTTTGAAATCTATCCCAAAAAGGGTATATAATATTGAAGGTGCACATAGGGTCATTCAGAGTAACTTCACACACACCCGCTACTGTGTATTTCCAAGTCTAATTCTGTCACTAAATCCATACCGGTGACCCAGCGCCTAAATACTAGGCCTCAAATTTAATTCCCTCTAAATCTCTCGTTACCCACCGCTGTACTGTTGTTGCTGGGCAAGATATTTAGTGTCCGTCAAAGCACATTTTTTGTTCTGGGTTGAAGTACAATTCCCAATTTAGCAATTTCATAATTTAGTGGTTTCTGCTATATCAGAGCTATTTGAAATCTATCCCAAAAAGGGTATATAATATTGAAGGTGCACATAGGGTCATTCAGAATAACTTCACACACACCCGCTACTGTGTATTTCCAAGTCTAATTCTGTCACTAAACCCATACCTGTCACCCAGCGCCTAAATACTAGGCCTCAAATTTAAATCCCTCTAAATCTCTCGTTACCGTTGTCCTGTTGTAGCTGGGAAAGTTATTTAGTGCCCGTCAAAGCACATTTTTTGTTCTGGGTTGAAGTACAATTCCCAATTTAGCAATTTCATAATTTAGTGGTTCCTGCTATATCAGAGCTATTTGAAATCTATCCCAAAAAGGGTATATAATATTGAAGGTGCACATAGGGTCATTCAGAATAACTTCACACACACCCGCTACTGTGTATTTCCAAGTCTAATTCTGTCACTAAATCCATACCGGTGACCCAGCGCCTAAATACTAGGCCTCAAATTTAATTCCCTCTAAATCTCTCGTTACCCACCGCTGTACTGTTGTTGCTGGGCAAGATATTTAGTGTCCGTCAAAGCACATTTTTTGTTCTGGGTTGAAGTACAATTCCCAATTTAGCAATTTCATAATTTAGTGGTTTCTGCTATATCAGAGCTATTTGAAATCTATCCCTAAAAGGGTATATAATATTGAAGGTGCACATAGGGTCATTCAGAATAACTTCACACACACCCGCTACTGTGTATTTCCAAGTCTAATTCTGTCACTAAACCCATACCTGTCACCCAGCGCCTAAATACTAGGCCTCAAATTTATATCCAGCTAAATCTGTCCCTAGTGCTGTAGCTGGGCGAGTTATTTAGTGTCCGTTCAAGCACATTTCTTGTTCTGGGTTGAAATACAATTCCCAATTTAGCAATTTCATAATTTAGTGGTTCCTGCTATATCAGAGCTCTTTGAAATCTATCCCAAAAAGGGTATATAATATTGAAGGTGCACATAGGGTCATTCAGAGTAACTTCACACACACCCGCTACTGTGTATTTCCAAGTCTAATTCTGTCACTAAATCCATACCGGTGACCCAGCGCCTAAATACTAGGCCTCAAATTTAATTCCCTCTAAATCTCTCGTTACCCACCGCTGTACTGTTGTTGCTGGGCAAGATATTTAGTGTCCGTCAAAGCACATTTTTTGTTCTGGGTTGAAGTACAATTCCCAATTTAGCAATTTCATAATTTAGTGGTTTCTGCTATATCAGAGCTATTTGAAATCTATCCCAAAAAGGGTATATAATATTGAAGGTGCACATAGGGTCATTCAGAATAACTTCACACACACCCGCTACTGTGTATTTCCAAGTCTAATTCTGTCACTAAACCCATACCTGTCACCCAGCGCCTAAATACTAGGCCTCAAATTTAAATCCCTCTAAATCTCTCGTTACCGTTGTCCTGTTGTAGCTGGGAAAGTTATTTAGTGCCCGTCAAAGCACATTTTTTGTTCTGGGTTGAAGTACAATTCCCAATTTAGCAATTTCATAATTTAGTGGTTCCTGCTATATCAGAGCTATTTGAAATCTATCCCAAAAAGGGTATATAATATTGAAGGTGCACATAGGGTCATTCAGAATAACTTCACACACACCCGCTACTGTGTATTTCCAAGTCTAATTCTGTCACTAAATCCATACCGGTGACCCAGCGCCTAAATACTAGGCCTCAAATTTAATTCCCTCTAAATCTCTCGTTACCCACCGGTGTACTGTTGTTGCTGGGCAAGATATTTAGTGTCCGTCAAAGCACATTTTTTGTTCTGGGTTGAAGTACAATTCCCAATTTAGCAATTTCATAATTTAGTGGTTTCTGCTATATCAGAGCTATTTGAAATCTATCCCTAAAAGGGTATATAATATTGAAGGTGCACATAGGGTCATTCAGAATAACTTCACACACACCCGCTACTGTGTATTTCCAAGTCTAATTCTGTCACTAAACCCATACCTGTCACCCAGCGCCTAAATACTAGGCCTCAAATTTAAATCCCTCTAAATCTCTCGTTACCGTTGTCCTGTTGTAGCTGGGAAAGTTATTTAGTGCCCGTCAAAGCACATTTTTTGTTCTGGGTTGAAGTACAATTCCCAATTTAGCAATTTCATAATTTAGTGGTTCCTGCTATATCAGAGCTATTTGAAATCTATCCCAAAAAGGGTATATAATATTGAAGGTGCACATTGGGTCATTCAGAATAACTTCACACACACGCTTCTGTGCATTTCCAAGTCTAATTCTGTCACTAAATCCATACCGGTGACCCAGCGCCTAAATACTAGGCCTCAAATTTAATTCCCTCTAAATCTCTCGTTACCCACCGCTGTACTGTTGTTGCTGGGCAAGATATTTAGTGTCCGTCAAAGCACATTTTTTGTTCTGGGTTGAAGTACAATTCCCAATTTAGCAATTTCATAATTTAGTGGTTTCTGCTATATCAGAGCTATTTGAAATCTATCCCTAAAAGGGTATATAATATTGAAGGTGCACATAGGGTCATTCAGAATAACTTCACACACACCCGCTACTGTGTATTTCCAAGTCTAATTCTGTCACTAAATCCATACCGGTGACCCAGCGCCTAAATACTAGGCCTCAAATTTAATTCCCTCTAAATCTCTCGTTACCCACCGTTGTACTGTTGTTGCTGGGCAAGATATTTAGTGTCCGTCAAAGCACATTTTTTGTTCTGGGTTGAAGTACAATTCCCAATTTAGCAATTTCATAATTTAGTGGTTTCTGCTATATCAGAGCTATTTGAAATCTATCCCTAAAAGGGTATATAATATTCAAGGTGCACATTGGGTCATTCAGAATAACTTCACACACACACGCTTCTGTGCATTTCCAAGTCTAATTCTGTCACTAAATCCATACCGGTCACCCAGCGCCTAAATACTAGGCCTCAAATTTATATCCCGCTGAATTTGAATACAATACATTGGGCCAAATAATATATTTGTTGTTGTGGTGAACCATAACAATGAGAAAAACATCTAGTAAGGGACGCGGACGTGGACATGGTCGTGGTGGTGTTAGTGGACCCTCTGGTGCTGGGAGAGGACGTGGCCGTTCTGCCACATCCACACGTCCTAGTGTACCAACTACCTCAGGTCCCAGTAGCCGCCAGAATTTACAGCGATATATGGTGGGGCCCAATGCCGTTCTAAGGATGGTAAGGCCTGAGCAGGTACAGGCATTAGTCAATTGGGTGGCCGACAGTGGATCCAGCACGTTCACATTATCTCCCACCCAGTCTTCTGCAGAAAGCGCACAGATGGCGCCTGAAAACCAACCCCATCAGTCTGTCACATCACCCCCATGCATACCAGGGAAACTGTCTCAGCCTCAAGTTATGCAGCAGTCTCTTATGCTGTTTGAAGACTCCGCTGGCAGGGTTTCCCAAGGGCATCCACCTAGCCCTTCCCCAGCGGTGAAAGACATAGAATGCACTGACGCACAACCACTTATGTTTCCTGATGATGAGGACATGGGAATACCACCTCAGCATGTCTCTGATGATGACGAAACACAGGTGCCAACTGCTGCGTCTTTCTGCAGTGTGCAGACTGAACAGGAGGTCAGGGATCAAGACTGGGTGGAAGACGATGCAGGGGACGATGAGGTCCTAGACCCCACATGGAATGAAGGTCGTGCCACTGACTTTCACAGTTCGGAGGAAGAGGCAGTGGTGAGACCGAGCCAACAGCGTAGCAAAAGAGGGAGCAGTGGGCAAAAGCAGAACACCCGCCGCCAAGAGACTCCGCCTGCTACTGACCGCCGCCATCTGGGACCGAGCACCCCAAAGGCAGCTTCAAGGAGTTCCCTGGCATGGCACTTCTTCAAACAATGTGCTGACGACAAGACCCGAGTGGTTTGCACGCTGTGCCATCAGAGCCTGAAGCGAGGCATTAACGTTCTGAACCTGAGCACAACCTGCATGACCAGGCACCTGCATGCAAAGCATGAACTGCAGTGGAGTAAACACCTTAAAACCAAGGAAGTCACTCAGGCTCCCCCTGCTACCTCTTCTGCTGCTGCCGCCTCGGCCTATTCTGCTGCTGCCGCCTCGGCCTCTTCCTCCGCCTCTGGAGGAACGTTGGCACCTGCCGCCCAGCAAACAGGGGATGTACCACCAACACCACCACCACCACCTCCGTCACCAAGCGTCTCAACCATGTCACACGCCAGCGTTCAGCTCTCCATCTCACAAACATTTGATAGAAAGCGTAAATTCCCACCTAGCCACCCTCGATCCCTGGCCCTGAATGCCAGCATTTCTAAACTACTGGCCTATGAAATGCTGTCATTTAGGCTGGTGGACACAGACAGCTTCAAACAGCTCATGTCGCTTGCTGTCCCACAGTATGTTGTTCCCAGCCGGCACTACTTCTCCAAGAGAGCCGTGCCTTCCCTGCACAACCAAGTATCCGATAAAATCAAGTGTGCACTGCGCAACGCCATCTGTAGCAAGGTCCACCTAACCACAGATACGTGGACCAGTAAGCACGGCCAGGGACGCTATATCTCCCTAACTGCACACTGGGTAAATGTAGTGGCAGCTGGGCCCCAGGCGGAGAGCTGTTTGGCGCACGTCCTTCCGCCGCCAAGGATCGCAGGGCAACATTCTTTGCCTCCTGTTGCCACCTCCTCCTTCTCGGCTTCCTCCTCCTCTTCTTCCACCTGCTCATCCAGTCAGCCACACACCTTCACCACCAACTTCAGCACAGCCCGGGGTAAACGTCAGCAGGCCATTCTGAAACTCATATGTTTGGGGGACAGGCCCCACACCGCACAGGAGTTGTGGCGGGGTATAGAACAACAGACCGACGAGTGGTTGCTGCCGGTGAGCCTCAAGCCCGGCCTGGTGGTGTGTGATAATGGGCGAAATCTCGTTGCAGCTCTGGGACTAGCCAATTTGACGCACATCCCTTGCTTGGCGCATGTGCTGAATTTGGTGGTGCAGAAGTTCATTCACAACTACCCCGACATGTCAGAGCTGCTGCATAAAGTGCGGGCCGTCTGTTCGCGCTTCCGGCGTTCACATCCTGCTGCTGCTCGCCTGTCTGCGCTACAGCGTAACTTCGGCCTTCCCGCTCACCGCCTCATATGCGACGTGCCCACCAGGTGGAACTCCACCTTGCACATGCTGGACAGACTGTGCGAGCAGCAGCAGGCCATAGTGGAGTTTCAGCTGCAGCACGCACGGGTCAGTCGCACTACAGAACAGCACCACTTCACCACCAATGACTGGGCCTCCATGCGAGACCTGTGTGCCCTGTTGCGCTGTTTCGAGTACTCCACCAACATGGCCAGTGGCGATGACACCGTTATCAGCGTTACAATACCACTTCTATGTCTCCTTGAGAAAACACTTAGGGCGATGATGGAAGAGGAGGTGGCCCAGGAGGAGGAGGAGGAGGAGGAGGAAGAGGGGTCATTTTTAGCACTTTCAGGCCAGTCTCTTCGAAGTGACTCAGAGGGAGGTTTTTGGCAACAGCAGAGGCCAGGTACAAATGTGGCCAGCCAGGGCCCACTACTGGAGGACGAGGAGGACGAGGATGAGGAGGAGGTGGAGGAGGATGAGGATGAAGCATGGTCACAGCGGGGTGGCACCCAACGCAGCTCGGGTCCATCACTGGTGCGTGGCTGGGGGGAAAGGCAGGACGATGACGATACGCCTCCCACAGAGGACAGCTTGTCCTTATCCCTGGGCAGCCTGGCACACATGAGCGACTACATGCTGCAGTGCCTGCGCAACGACAGCAGAGTTGCCCACATTTTAACCTGTGCGGACTACTGGGTTGCCACCCTGCTGGATCCACGCTACAAAGACAATGTGCCCACCTTACTTCCTGCACTGGAGCGTGATAGGAAGATGCGCGAGTACAAGCGCACGTTGGTAGACACGCTACTGAGAGCATTCCCAAATGTCACAGGGGAACAAGTGGAAGCCCAAGGCCAAGGCAGAGGAGGAGCAAGAGGTCGCCAAGGCAGCTGTGTCACGGCCAGCTCCTCTGAGGGCAGGGTTAGCATGGCAGAGATGTGGAAAACTTTTGTCAACACGCCACAGCTAACTGCACCACCACCTGATACGCAACGTGTTAGCAGGAGGCAACATTTCACTAACATGGTGGAACAGTACGTGTGCACACCCCTCCACGTACTGACTGATGGTTCGGCCCCATTCAACTTCTGGGTCTCTAAATTGTCCACGTGGCCAGAGCTAGCCTTTTATGCCTTGGAGGTGCTGGCCTGCCCGGCAGCCAGCGTTTTGTCTGAACGTGTATTCAGCACGGCAGGGGGCGTCATTACAGACAAACGCAGCCGCCTGTCTACAGCCAATGTGGACAAGCTGACGTTCATAAAAATGAACCAGGCATGGATCCCACAGGACCTGTCCGTCCCTTGTCCAGATTAGACATTAACTACCTCCCCATAACCATATATTATTGGACTCCAGGGCACTTCCTCATTCAATCCTATTTTTATTTTCATTTTACCATTATATTGCGAGGCTACCCAAAGTTGAATGAACCTCTCCTCTGCCTGTGTGCTAGGCCTAAATATATGCCAATGGACTGTTGCAGTGGTGGGTGACGTGAAGCCTCATTCTCTGCTATGACATGCAGACTGATTCTCTGCTGACATGAAGCCAGATCCTCTGTTACGGGAGCTCTCTCCTCTGCCTGGGTGCTGGGCCTAAATTTATGACAATTGACTGTTGCAGTGGTGGGTGACGTGAAGCCTGATTCTCTGCTATGATATGAAGACTGATTCTCTGCTGACATGAAGCCAGATTGTCTGTTACGGGACCTTTCTCCTCTGCCTGGGTTCTGGGCCTAAATTTATGAAAATTGACTGTTGCAGTGGTGGGTGACGTGAAGCCTGATTCTCTGCTATGATATGAAGACTGATTCTCTGCTGACATGAAGCCAGATTGTCTGTTACGGGACCTTTCTCCTCTGCCTGGGTTCTGGGCCTAAATTTATGAAAATTGACTCTTACAGTGGTGGGTGACGTGAAGCCTGATTCTCTGCTATGATATGAAGACTGATTCTCTGCTGACATGAAGCCAGATTCTCTGTTACGGGACCTCTCTCCTCTGCCTGGGTGCTGGGCCTAAATTTATGACAATGGACTGTTGCAGTGGTGGCTGACGTGAAGCCTGATTCTCTGCTATGACATGCAGACTGATTCTCTGCTGTCATGAAGCCAGATTGTCTGTTACGGGACCTCTCTGCTCTGCCTGTGTGCTAGGCCTAAATATATGCCAATGGACTGTTGCAGTGGTGGCTGACGTGAAGCCTCATTCTCTGCTATGACATGCAGACTGATTCTCTGCTGTCATGAAGCCAGATTGTCTGTTACGGGACCTCTCTGCTCTGCCTGTGTGCTAGGCCTAAATATATGCCAATGGACTGTTGCAGTGGTGGGTGACGTGAAGCCTCATTCTCTGCTATGACATGCAGACTGATTCTCTGCTGACATGAAGCCAGATTGTCTGTTACGGGACCTCTCTGCTCTGCCTGTGTGCTAGGCCTAAATATATGCCAATGGACTGTTGCAGTGGTGGGTGACGTGAAGCCTCATTCTCTGCTATGACATGCAGACTGATTCTCTGCTGACATGAAGCCAGATTGTCTGTTACGGGACCTCTCTGCTCTGCCTGTGTGCTAGGCCTAAATATATGCCAATGGACTGTTGCAGTGGTGGGTGACGTGAAGCCTCATTCTCTGCTATGACATGCAGACTGATTCTCTGCTGACATGAAGCCAGATTGTCTGTTACGGGACCTCTCTGCTCTGCCTGTGTGCTAGGCCTAAATATATGCCAATGGACTGTTGCAGTGGTGGGTGACGTGAAGCCTCATTCTCTGCTATGACATGCAGACTGATTCTCTGCTGACATGAAGCCAGATTGTCTGTTACGGGACCTCTCTGCTCTGCCTGTGTGCTAGGCCTAAATATATGCCAATGGACTGTTGCAGTGGTGGGTGACGTGAAGCCTCATTCTCTGCTATGACATGCAGACTGATTCTCTGCTGACATGAAGCCAGATCCTCTGTTACGGGAGCTCTCTCCTCTGCCTGGGTGCTGGGCCTAAATTTATGACAATTGACTGTTGCAGTGGTGGGTGACGTGAAGCCTGATTCTCTGCTATGATATGAAGACTGATTCTCTGCTGACATGAAGCCAGATTGTCTGTTACGGGACCTTTCTCCTCTGCCTGGGTTCTGGGCCTAAATTTATGAAAATTGACTCTTACAGTGGTGGGTGACGTGAAGCCTGATTCTCTGCTATGATATGAAGACTGATTCTCTGCTGACATGAAGCCAGATTCTCTGTTACGGGACCTCTCTCCTCTGCCTGGGTGCTGGGTAGTGTTGAGCGCGAATATTCGAAAAGCAAATTTTTTTCGCGAATATCGCAACTTCGCGATTTCGCGAATATTTCGAATATAGTGCTATATATTCGTAAAAACGAATATTCGTTTTTTGTTTCCCCCCCCCCCCCCACAAAATTACAGTACACATATAATTGATTGTTTCCCAAAGGTCCAACAGCTCAGATCTTACTCACATTGCCTAGAAAGTGATTGAGGCGCGAATCTTCGTAAGGCGATTTTATTAGCGCACATGCGAATATCGGCACGTCCCAGAACAGAGGCAAAGGGCTTTGCATTCATACATTAGTGAATTGAGTTGCGAATCTTCGTAAGGCGATTTTATTAGCGCACATGCGAATATCTACACTTGTCCCAGAACAGAGGCAAAGGGCTTTGCATTCATACATTAGTGATTGAATTGAGCTGCGAATCTTCGTAAGGCGATTTTATTAACGCAAATGCAAATATCTACACTTGTCCCCAGAACAGAGAGGCAAAGGCCTGTGCATTCATATAGTATAGCACCATATTCGCGAATACGTAGAACTTCGTAAAAGTCGATTTACGAATATTCGTATTTTTTATTTTACTTTCCACCTTACAGATTACATTGATCTGTACTCTGTCAACTACTGTCATCACCCCCCACTGTATCTCGATTGATTCCCAAAAGTCTCACATTCCCTAGAAAGTGATTGAGGTGCGAATCTTCGTAAGGCGATTTTATTAGCGCACATGCGAATATCTACACTTGTCCCAGAACAGAGGCAAAGGGCATTGCATTCATACATTAGTGATTGAATTGAGTTGCGAATCTTCGTAAGGCGATTTCATTAGCGCACATGTGAATTTTGCATAGCATATGTATTATGCGATAATTCGAATTATCGCATATGCGAAATAATAACGAATTTGAATAATCGCGAATATTTTACGAATATTCTTTCGAATATTCACAAAATTTCGCGAATTCGAATATGGGACATGCCGCTCAACACTAGTGCTGGGCCTAAATTTATGACAATGGACTGTTGCAGTGGTGGGTGACGTGAAGCCTGATTCTCTGCTATGACATGCAGACTGATTCTCTGCTGACATGAAGCCAGATTGTCTGTTACGGGACCTCTCTCCTCTGCCTGGGTGCTGGGCCTAAATATATGCCAATGGACTGTTGCAGTGGTGGCTGACGTGAAGCCTCATTCTCTGCTATGACATGCAGACTAATTCTCTGCTGACATGAAGACAGATTCTCTGTTACGGGACCTCTCTCCTCTGCCTGGGTGCCGGGGCCTAAATATCTGAGAATGGACTGTTCCAGTGGTGGCTGACGTGAAGCCTCATTCTCTGCTATGACATGCAGACTAATTCTCTGCTGACATGAAGACAGATTCTCTGTTACGGGACCTCCCTCCTCTGCCTGGGTGCTGGGCCTAAATATATGCCAATGGACTGTTGCAGTGGTGGCTGACGTGAAGCCTCATTCTCTGCTATGACATGCAGACTAATTCTCTGCTGACATGAAGACAGATTCTCTGTTACGGGACCTCCCTCCTCTGCCTGGGTGCTGGGCCTAAATATATGCCAATGGACTGTTGCAGTGGTGGCTGACGTGAAGCCTCATTCTCTGCTATGACATGCAGACTGATTCTCTGCTGACATGAAGCCAGATTCTCTGTTACGGGACCTCTCTCCTCTGCCTGTGTGTGTGCTGGGCCTAAATATATGCCAATGGACTGTTGCAGTGGTGGCTGACGTGAAGCCTCATTCTCTGCTATGACATGCAGACTGATTCTCTGCTGACATGAAGCCAGATTCTCTGTTACGGGACCTCTCTCCTCTGCCTGTGTGTGTGCTGGGCCTAAATATATGCCAATGGACTGTTGCAGTGGTGGCTGACGTGAAGCCTCATTCTCTGCTATGACATGCAGACTAATTCTCTGCTGACATGAAGACAGATTCTCTGTTACGGGACCTCCCTCCTCTGCCTGGGTGCTGGGCCTAAATATATGCCAATGGACTGTTGCAGTGGTGGCTGACGTGAAGCCTCATTCTCTGCTATGACATGCAGACTGATTCTCTGCTGACATGAAGCCAGATTCTCTGTTACGGGACCTCTCTCCTCTGCCTGTGTGTGTGCTGGGCCTAAATATATGCCAATGGACTGTTGCAGTGGTGGCTGACGTGAAGCCTCATTCTCTGCTATGACATGCAGACTGATTCTCTGCTGACATGAAGCCAGATTCTCTGTTACGGGACCTCTCTCCTCTGCCTGTGTGTGTGCTGGGCCTAAATATATGCCAATGGACTGTTGCAGTGGTGGCTGACGTGAAGCCTCATTCTCTGCTATGACATGCAGACTAATTCTCTGCTGACATGAAGACAGATTCTCTGTTACGGGACCTCCCTCCTCTGCCTGGGTGCTGGGCCTAAATATATGCCAATGGACTGTTGCAGTGGTGGCTGACGTGAAGCCTCATTCTCTGCTATGACATGCAGACTAATTCTCTGCTGACATGAAGACAGATTCTCTGTTACGGGACCTCTCTCCTCTGCCTGGGTGCCGGGGCCTAAATATCTGAGAATGGACTGTTCCAGTGGTGGGTGACGGGAAGCCAGATTCTCTGCTATGGAACCTCTCTCCAATTGATTTTGGTTAATTTTTATTTATTTAATTTTTATTTTAATTCATTTCCCTATCCACATTTGTTTGCAGGGGATTTACCTACATGTTGCTGCCTTTTGCAGCCCTCTAGCTCTTTCCTGGGCTGTTTTACAGCCTTTTTAGTGCCGAAAAGTTCGGGTCCCCATTGACTTCAATGGGGTTCGGGTTCGGGACGAAGTTCGGATCGGGTTCGGATCCCGAACCCGAACATTTCCGGGATGTTCGGCCGAACTTCTCGAACCCGAACATCCAGGTGTTCGCTCAACTCTACTGATGAACATAAAGGCACTTTAAATGTGTTGTTTATAATGTTCTGAATACATTGCATTCCCATGCACCCCTTCCACCACAAACAAGGATACATGTTTGAATCTTTATTTTCTCCTCCTCCTCATCTTCCATTATATCAGCATGCTTATTCGTCGCATACCGCATAATGCCATTGCATATAATGCTATCACATATATGCCCTTCACATATAATGTTTTACAGGGTCAGCTCAGCTGCAGGCCCTCGCATATAACTTTTTAGAGGGTCAGCTCACCAGCAGGCCCTTACCTACAATCTTTTACAGGGTCAGCTCAGCAGCAGGCCCTCACCTACAATCTTTTTCATGGTTAGCTCACCTGCAGGCCATCAATTTTAATGTTTAACAGGGTCAGCTCACCAGCAGGACCACACCTAACATATTTTATAAGGTCAGCTCACCAGCAGGCCCTCACATATAATTTTTTAGAGGGTCAGATCACCAGCAGGCCCTCAGCTACAATATTTTACAGGGACAGTTCACCAGCAGGCCTGCACCTAAAATCTTTTAAAGGGTCAGCTCACCAGCAGGCCCTTGCATATATTTATTTAGAGGTTCATCTCACCAGCAGGCACTCACCTACAATCTTTTTACAGGGTCAGCTCACCAGCAGGCCCACACCTAAAATATTTTACAGAGTCAGCTGACCAGCAGGCCTGCACCTAAAATCTTTTACAGGGTCAGCTCATCAGCGAGCCCTCGCATATAATGTTTTACAGGGTCAGCTCACCAGCAGACCCTCGCATATAATTTTTTTGAGGGTCAGTTCACCAGCAGGCCCTCACCTACAATCTTTTACAGGGTAGGCTTACCAGCAGGCCTGCACCTTAAATCTTTTACAGAGTCAGCTCACCAGCAGGCCCTCTCATACAATGTTTTACAGGGTCAGCTCACCAACATGCCCTCGCATACAATTTTTTAGAGGGTCAGATCACCAGAAGGCCCGCATCTACAATCTTTTACAGTGTCAGCTTACCAGCAGGCCCCCACCTAAAATCTTTTACAGGGTCAGCTCACCAGCAGGCCCTCGCCTATAATTATTTAGAGGTTCAGCTCACCCGTAGGCACTCACCTACAATCTTTTACAGGGTCAGCTCACCAGCAGGCGCGCACCTAAAATCTTTAACAGAGTCAGCTCACCAGCAAGCCCTCGCATATAATGTTTTACAGGGTCAGCTCACCAGCAGGCCCTCGCATATAATTTTTTTGAGGGTCAGTTCACCAGCAGGCCCTCACCTACAATCTTTTATAGAGTCAGCTCACCAGCAGGCCCACACCTACATTTTTTTACAGGGTCAGCTCACCAGCAGGCCCTCACCTACAATCTTTTATAGGGTCAGCTCACCAGCAGGCCCACACCTACATTTTTTTTACAGGGTCAGCTCACCAGCAGGCCTTTACTTACAATCTTTTACAGGGTCAGCTCACCAGCAGGCCTTTACTTACAATATTTTACATGGTCAGCCCACCAGCAGACCCTCGCTTATAATTTTTTAAAGGGTCAGTTCACCAGCAGGCCCTCACCTACAATATTTTATAGGGTCAGCTCACCAGCAGGCCCACACCTAAAATCTTTTACAGGGTCAGCTCACCAGCAGGCCCTTACCTACAATCTTTTACAGGGCCAGCTCACCAGCAGGTCTGCACCTACAATTTTTTACAGGGTCAGCTAACCAGTAGGCCCTCGCATATAATTTTTTAGAAGGTCAGCTCACCAGTACGCCATCACCTACAAGTCTAGTCTCACTATCCAAGAGTCTGGTCAATACAATCCTCACCGCCGGGGGTCGCTTAGCTAGTTATCACGGTGGAGTCTTGTTCGTTATCGGAATTAACCAGACAAATCGCTTCACCAACTAAGAACATCTATGCACCACCACCCACAGAATCGAGAAAGAGCTGTCGATCTGTCAATCCTTTCCGTGTCCGGGCCGGGTGAGGTTTCCTGTGTTGAGTCAAATTAACTTTGGTTTCCCGGAAGCTGTTCGGCGGGTCATGGGAATAACGCCGCCGGATCGCCGGTTGACATCGTTTATGGTTGGAACTACGACAGTATCTGATCGGCTTCAAACCTCTGACTTTCATTTTTGATTAATGAAAACATTCTTGGCAAATACTTTTGCTTTGGTTCGTCTTGCGCCGGTCCAAGAATTTCACCTCTAGTGGAGCACTATTGAGGCGCCCGGCCGTCCCTCTTAATCATGGCCTCAATTCCGAAAACCAACAAAATAGAACCGTATTCCTATTCCATTATTCCTAGCTGAAGTATTCAGGTGACCCTGAACTGTAAATTTGTTCAATTATCAGCTAAGCAGCATGCACTCTCCCATATTGTTTAAATGATCAGCTCCGCAGCAGGCCCTGCGTCCGCCTGGCCGTGCGGAGGCAAGCGGATCCGTCCAGACTTACAATGTAAGTCAATGGGGACGGATCCGTTTGAAGATGACACAATATGGCTTAATCTTCAAACGGATCCGTCCCCCATTGACTTTCAATGTAAAAGTCTGGACGGATCCGTTCAGGCTAATTTCACACTTAGACATTTTTTGACAATATAATGCAGACGGATCCATTCTGAACGGAGCCACCGTCTGCATTATATAAGCGGATCCGTTCAGAACGAATCCGCTCTGAACGCTAGTGGGAAAGTAGCCTTACTGACTATATTCCAGCTCTCTTCCCCTGATCATGTCTACAGGTGAGCACAGTGGGGGTTAATATTTAAATATGTTTGATTATTTTCAAGCCTTTAGTCATTATGGGATGTCCCTTTTGTATATTATTATGTAACTAGTGTAGGAAGGTGCAAGGGTCCGTTGTTGATGGAAGGTATGTGTCACTGAGGTTCCTGGCCTCGGTGGAGTAAGAGCCAGTTTTCATGTGTCAGCAGCAGTTGCGGTTGACACCTAGCTATTTAGTACAGCTGTATAACAGATCCGGGACAGCTCTTACTTGGAGTAGTCAAAGTGCTGGCTGGGTGACTACTCCCCACGTTCCAGGTCGGGTCTTGGCAGGCTTATAAAAAAAAGCGCCAGCACTGTCAGGTGGTGTTGATTACCTCCCTCTGACAGATCTCTGTGCTGAGGTCTAAAAACCGTGTGTCAGATGAGCAGGTCGTCTTAAAGCCTGCAAGTGGACTTTCTGAGGCTGAACATTCAGCCAGGTGTGAACTGACACCCAGGATACCACGTGAACTTTATTTTGTTTTTCTGTGTGTGAACAAGCACCAAGCCTGAAAAGTGACTGTTGTGTTATGTTATAAGTGTGAATAAACACTGAAGAGTGATTTACAACCTGGTCCTTTGCCTCTATACTGCGTCCGCTAACCTGCCTACCAGAGCGAATCCCCACACTGGATATAGGTTTGGTTACATGTAACCTGTATTTTACTGTCTGGTCTCACCTGTAATCCCTTCTTTTGGAGCATGTAATTCTTTTCAGGGGCAGAAGGGCTAAAGGCCAGTGTTTCCATATAGCATTAAGGTCATTGTTACCCATTTGTGACATTGTTATCGCCGATCTATGGTGTTTTTTATATATATATATATATATATATATATATATATATATATATTACATTTTGTGTAATAAACTGATATTTTTTATACTTTTATGGGTATGTTTTTCTTGTTCCTGTTTTGGGAACATATTTGTAGGCTATACAATAAATTTTACTGTAGTAGAAATTATGGGATTTTCCTTAAGATTATGCATCTCACATAGACAAAATCCAATAATATGTGAGCAGTGTAAATGTACAATATGTCAATATGATTTATCAGCTAGTAATGGACGGACAGTCATAAAAATAACACAATGAGCAGACATACACAGAATCATAATGCATTGGTAGGTTACTGTGTACGGTGACTAAATCTTATAAACTTGTGTAATAAAGATTAATAACAGAGCTGAACTAGAGGACTGTAAAATATCCAATGAAATGATGCAGTTCTGATGACAGGCCTCGAGGGAAAGATAGGCAACCATATGGAGTCTTAGCCGTAGCACCATACTGTAACATATGACAGACGTGTGTTAGTAACAGCATGCTCTATGTTGAGAGATAAGCAGAAGCTACATTGACTTTCATTATATTCTTTTAATATCATCCCCCCATATTAATGTTATAACAACAGATTTATGAACTTCACAAAGCATTCTGAACAGAACAGGACATTCTGAACAGAAAGGATGAAGGTGCTCATTTATATGAATTCATTCTTATTTTATTAGTGAATTCTTTACAGTTACTGTAAAGAATGGGAACAGTTTGACCTTGTCCTTTGACCTTGAGATTTATAAATTTGTCCAAGCAAAAATATTCACTAGAAACAAATTCAGCATGAGGAAATAACTTTGTTCAATGTCATGTTTTGTCCACTATTCAATACGGGTAGCTAAACTTTGTTATTCTTGTGACCAAACTTAAGTGCCAGCTTAGCTTTAGGCTTGTAGGTTCAAAACTGTTGGACGGCCTTAAAGGCATTCATCATGTAGGCAATGTTGCTATAAGGCATTTACTAATGTATTGTGATTCTCCATACTGCCTCCCTTAATGGTTAGATTCATTTTTCCATCACATTATACACTACTCGTATCCCTGGTTATGACCACCCTGCAATCCAGCAGCGGTGGCCATGCTTGCACACCATCAGAAAAAGTGCTGGCCTCTCTGGTGGCCAGGTAAGTGGGAGAGTGCATAGGTGCACATGCGCAGCAGCTCCCATCCCAGCCATGTAGTATCTGCGCTTCAGCAGTGCCCGTAAATCCTGGATATGAGCAGTGTATAATGTGACGGAAAAATAAGTCAAGCCAGCAAAGGAAACAACACGGACAATCACAACACATTAGTAATTGCCTTTTATTAACTTTTGATAAATGCTATTTGCTGAAGTGAGAGAACCCCATTAAGCCACTCTTTGGCAACCTTGCTCCTCCTGTATTCAGTAATAGCCCTTCCCTTCTCCTTTTTGATTGGCAGAACTAGGATCCTGCATTGTTATCTTAACTGGCCCTGTCAATCAAGGAGAGAGGCTAATAGAGGACAGATGCTCTTTAAAGAATATGTGCAATTTTGGAAGCAATTTTATGCAGAAATATCCCACTTTTATATCTACAGCTCCAATGCAGACCTATTTATGTAGCCGATTTTCCATTCATGTATTACTCCACCATCTCTGTTCCCTTATCTTGCAAACCTACAAACAGGTTATAACATTCCAGCAATGTACAGTAGACACTAACACAGTTGTGACATCTTGAAAGATATGTGGTCCTCTTTACAGTTTGCATATTGTGATAGGGCAGATTGATTGACAAAGAGCAAGACTTGTGTATGATTAGTGAGTAGTCATTTGTCCCTTTTGGAAAACTCATATGTAACTACAGTCATGTGAAAAAATTAGGACACCCTTTGAAAGCATGTGGTTTTTTGTAACATTTTTAATAAAAGGTTATTTCATCTCCGTTTCAACAATACAGAGAGATTAAAGTAATCCAACTAAACAAAGAAAACTGAAGAAAAGTCTTTTCAAGATCTTCTGTAAATGTCATTCTACAAAAATGCCTATTCTAACTGAGGAAAAAGATAGGACACCCTCACATGTATTCCCTCTTAAATTGGCTCAGATCTCACACAGGTATATCACACCAGGTGCACATAATTAGTAGATCGTTACTCTGCATGTTGAATGAGGCTTGCCCTATTTAAACCTCAGACATTTAGTTTGGTGTGCTCCTGACTGTTGAAGTGAGAGTGAGCACCATGGTGAGAGCAAAAGAGCTGTCAGAGGACTTCAGAAAAAAGATTGTAGCAGCCTATGAGTCTGGGAAGGGATTTAAAAAGATCTCAAAAGATTTTGAAATCAGCCAATTCCACTGTCCGGAAGATAGTCTACAAGTGGAGGGCTTTCAAAACAACTGCCAACATGCCCAGGACTGGTCGCCCCAGCAAGTTCACCCCAAGAGCAGACCGCAAGATGCTAAAAGAGGTCTCCAAAAACCCTAAAGTGTCATCTCGAGAACTACAGCAGGCTCTGGCTACTGTTGATGTAGAAGTACATGCCTCTACAATCAGAAAGAGACTGTACAAGTTTAACTTGCATGGGAGGTGTGCAAGGAGGAAACCTTTGCTTTCCAAGAGAAACTCGAGGCCAGACTGACATTTGCCAGAGATAAAGTTGACAAAGACCAGGACTTCTGGAATAATGTTCTTTGGACAGATGAGTCCAAAATTGAATTATTTGGACACAACAGCAGAGGACATGTTTGGCGTAAACCAAACACAGCATTCCAAGAAAAGAACCTCATACCAACTGTGAAGCATGGAGGTGGAAGTGTCATGGTTTGGGGCTGCTTTGCTGCAGCAGGACCTGGTCAGCTCACCATCATAGAATCCACGATGAATTCTACTGTGTATCAGAAGGTGCTTGAAGAACATGTGAGACCATCAGTTAGAAAATTAAAGCTGAAGCGGAACTGGACCATGCAACATGACAATGACCCAAAACATACTAGTAAATCAACCAAAGATTGGCTGAAAAAGAAGAAATGGAGAGTCCTGGAATGGCCAAGTCAAAGTCCAGATTTGAATTCCCATTGAGATGCTGTGGGGTGACTTGAAAAGGGCTGTACGTGCAAGAAACCCCTCAAACATCTCACAGCTGAAAAAGTTCTGCATTGAGGAGTGGGGTAAAATTTCCTCAGACCGATGTCGAAGACTGGTAGATGGCTACAAGAACCGTCTCACTGCAGTTATTTCAGCCAAAGGAGGTAACACTCGCTATTAGGGGCAAGGGTGTCCTATGTTTTTCCTCAGTTAGAATAGGCATTTTTGTAGAATGACATTTACAGAAGATCTTGAAAAGACTTTTCTTCAGTTTTCTTTGTTTAGTCGGATTACTTTAATCTCTCTGTATTGTTGAAACGGAGATGAAATAACCTTTTATTAAAAATGTTACAAAAAACCACATGCTTTCAAAGGGTGTCCTAATTTTTTCACATGACTGTATTTTGACTTGAGACAATCTATGTTTCATTTAGATCAGGGAAACCAATGCCCTATCTTCCCCCACACTTCCAAACAATGGAAATACCATTTCTATTAACGGGGAACCTATGGCCAAAGAGGACTTTCAGGGCACTCCTCAAAACTGTCAAAGTTCAAAGGGAATTTAGATAAACAGATTGATGGATGGATAGATAGATAGATAGATAGATAGATAGAGAGATACAGTATATACAGTACAGACCAAAAGTTTGGACACACCTCATTCAAAGAGTTTTCTTTATTTTCATGACTATGGAAATTGTAGATTCACACTGAAGGCATCAAAACTATGAATTAACACATGTGGAATTTGATACATAACAAAAAAAGTGTGAAACAACTGAAAATATGTAATATTCTAGGTTCTTCAAAGTAGCCACCTTTTGCTTTGATTACTTCTTTGCACACTCTTGGCATTCTCTTGATGAGCTTCAAGAGGTAGTCACCTGAAATGGTCTTCCAACAGTCTCGAAGGAGTTCCCAGAGATGCTTAGCACTTGTTGGCCCTTTTGCCTTCACTCTGCGGTCCAGCTCACCCCAAACCATCTCGATTGGGTTCAGGTCCGGTGACTGTGAAGGCCAGGTCATCTGGCACAGCACCCCATCACTCTCCTTCATGGTAAAATAGCCCTTACACAGCCTGTAGGTGTGTTTGGGGTCATTGTCCTGTTGAAAAATTAATTATGGTCCAACTAAACGCAAACCGGATGGAATAGCATGCCGCTGCAAGATGCTGTGGTAGCCATGCTCGTTCAGTATGCCTTCAATTTTGAATAAATCCCCAACAGTGTCACCAGCAAAGCACCATCACACCTCCTCCTCCATGCTTCACGGTCGAAACCAGGCATGTAAAGTCCATCCGTTCACCTTTTCTGCGTCGCACAAAGACACGGTGGTTGGAACCAAAGATCTCAAATTTGGACTCATCAGACCAAAGCACAGATTTCCACTGGTCAATGTCCATTCCTTGTGTTCTTTAGCCCAAACAAGTCTCTTCTACTTGTTGCCTGTCCTTAGCAGTGGTTGTCTAGCAGATATTCTACCATGAAGGCCTGATTCACACAGTCTCCTCTTAACAGTTGTTCTAGAGATGTGTCTGCTGCTAGAACTCTGTGTGGCATTGACCTGGTCTCTAATCTGAGCTGCTGTTAACCTGCGATTTCTAAGGCTGGTGACTCGGATGAACTTATCCTCCGCAGCAGAGGTGACTCTTGGTCATCATTTCCTGGGGCCGTCCGCATGTGAGCCAGTTTCTTTGTAGCGCTTGATTGTTTTTGTAACTGCACTTGGGGACACTTTCAAAGTTTTTCCAATTTTTCGGACTGACTGACCTTCATTTCTCAAAGTAATGATAACCACTCGTTTTTCTTTACTTAGCTGCTTTTCTCTTGCCATAATACAAATTCTAACAGTCTATTCAGTAGGACTATCAGCTGTGTATCCACCTGACTTCTCCACAAGGCAACTGATGGTCCCAACCCCATTTATAAGAAAAGAAATCCCACTTATTAAACCTGACAGGGCACACCTGTGAAGTGAAAACCATTTCAGGTGATTACTTCTTGAAGCTCAACAAGAGAATGCCAAGAGTGTGCAAAGCAGTAATCAAAGCAAAAGGTGGCTACTTTGAAGAACCTAGAATATGACATATTTTCAGTTGTTTCACACTTTTTTGTTATGTATCAAATTCCACATGTGTTAATTCATAGTTTTGATGCCTTCAGTGTGAATCTACAATTTTCATAGTCATGAAAATAAAGAAAACTCTTTGAATGAGAAGGTGTGTCCAAACTTTTGGTCTGTACTGTATGTTAAGCTGCTAGAAGTTTCCTGAGACTGGAGAAAATGGTTGGCACGGCAGAACATTACAATAGCTTTATATGAAGATAGAGTGCTCCAATATATTCGCGATTGCGCAAATCGGCAATTAATGATGCACATATTTTGGCGCAATACGTACAACTTCGCATTTTAGCAGGTCTGACTACATATTACTGATTGGTGCACTAAGTATTGTTGTGAAATTGTGACATCACGGCACTATGTATGCATGTAGCATGTATGTATGGACAGCAGAATCAGCTACACTATATCAGGATATAACCTATACTGACTATCTGTAAAATATATATATATATATATATATATATATATATACACATATATATATATATATATATATATATATATATATAAACTAACTAACTATCTAATGTAATGACACAGCAAAGTAGAGATCACAGCAATGACACTGCTGTCTCTCTCAGAATTGCAAAATCTGCAGAAAATTGCTGCTGGGGTAGGCAACTTCCCTATTGGTTGCTAGGGATGTTGCTAAGCTCAGACAAAGACATTGCTGCCTTCTCATTGGCCACAAGCAAGAAACAGGGAGGGATCATGGGTTCAGATGAAAAACAATCTAGAATATTTTCGAATATTTAGCACTATATTCTAAATCTTAGCGAATTCTCAAAGTGGCGATATTCGCGATTAAAATTTGTGATTTGAATATTCACGCCAAAAACTAAAAGTCAAGTGGAACTGCAATGCTGCCTCCCAGCAGTCCAACTAGAAAAGTTAGGAAATGGGTGGGTAAATAAGGTGTGATAAAGGAGTGAAACACATGATTTACTGTAAAAGTTATTTTATTGATTCTTTGGATTCTGCCTCTTAAGTGAATGAGTGTTAAATACTTATTTTTGTTTTACTGACCCAAATCAATGTGTATCCTGGTTAGTAATTAGTAATGAGTCCGCTACCTCTCTTAGTCTATTGTTGTCCACTTTTCTTTGTCGTGTTCTCTCAGGATCCTTACTAATCAAAAACCACAAAATGAACTTTACACCTAAAATTGTTGATACCTCCACAAAAGTTGTATCGACATTTTATATCCCCATACAATACGTCAACTCTAATTTATCACTAAGCTAATTCAACACAATATCACAATATGTTAGTAAAACCCTTGAAAGATTGTAATTGACATACCTTTTTTGAAAATCTGGTTATCTAACTTAAAATCGGGGGTATATTTAGCCATGAGTAAAGGTAGGGAAGTGCACGTGTGTAGCAGAATCATTTTTGCAATAGTCACCAAATATAGATGGTCCTTCTAAAAAAATTAGCATATTGTGATAAAGTTAATTATTTTCTGTAATGTACTGATAAACATTAGACTTTCATATATTTTAGATTCATTACACACAACTGAAGTAGTTCAAGCCTTTTATTGTTTTAATACTGATGATTTTGGCATACAGCTCATGAAAACCCAAAATTCCTATCTCAAAAAATTAGCATATCATGAAAAGGTTCTCTAAACGAGCTATTAACCTAATCATCTGAATCAACTAATTAACTCTAAACACCTGCAAAAGATTCCTGAGGCTTTTAAAAACTCCCAGAAAACGAAAAACAAAAAAATTTATTAGTGGCAATTTTGGAGGAGCTGCTCAACCCCAGACACAGTAGCGTGTCCTCAATCAGGGGGAGCAACCCGACCGCACGTGGACCGCGGTAATCGACTAACCCCAGCAAAATATGCATACAATGGAGGACGTCGGCGCGGTCCACATGCACCACAAGAGCAAACTACACAGAATGTAGCAATCATATGAAACACAGAGAAAGAATGCACCAAACAGATATAACACTGACTATACTGGCAAGACACAAATGAAGATATTAAAAGCTGAGACTTTAGCCAATATATACCAGTGATGGATATATCGGAGCCCATCATGCACCACGTCACGGTTCTCAGCATGGCAAGGGGTCCTAACCGCTGCTCTAACTATGGTGTGAACACGGTCTGGGGGTGATATAATTCAGCTCGCAGCAAAGCTTCCCACAAACGCCCAGCATGAATGCTGCGGTTGTGCGATGTGAATGAAGCCAGGCTGCAAGCCACACCCACATCAGACCATGTGATGGAGGTGACCAGGTGCAAAGGAGTGTTTAAATGCCAGGTAAAGGCAGACACACTCGAATCTAGCAAAGCAGAAAACGAAAAACAAAAAAATTTATTAGTGGCAATTTTGGAGGAGCTGCTCAACCCCAGACACAGTAGCGTGTGCTCAATCAGGGGGAGCAACCCGACCGCACGTGGACCGCGGTAATCGACTAACCCCAGCAAAATATGCATACAATGGAGGACGTCGGCGCGGTCCACATGCACCACAAGAGCAAACTACACAGAATGTAGCAATCATATGAAACACAGAGAAAGAATGCACCAAACAGATATAACACTGACTATACTGGCAAGACACAAATGAAGATATTTGCTAGATTCGAGTGTGTCTGCCTTTACCTGGCATTTAAACACTCCTTTGCACCTGGTCACCTCCATCACATGGTCTGATGTGGGTGTGGCTTGCAGCCTGGCTTCATTCACATCGCACAACCGCAGCATTCATGCTGGGCGTTTGTGGGAAGCTTTGCTGCGAGCTGAATTATATCACCCCCAGACCGTGTTCACACCATAGTTAGAGCAGCGGTTAGGACCCCTTGCCATGCTGAGAACCGTGACGTGGTGCATGATGGGCTCCGATATATCCATCACTGGTATATATTGGCTAAAGTCTCAGCTTTTAATATCTTCATTTGTGTCTTGCCAGTATAGTCAGTGTTATATCTGTTTGGTGCATTCTTTCTCTGTGTTTTAAAAACTCCCAGCCTGGATTATTACTCAAAACCGCAATCATGGGTAAGACTGCCGACCTGACTGCTGTCCAGAAGGCCATCATTGACATCCTCAAGCAGGGTAAGACACAGAAAGAAATTTCTGAACGAATAGGCTGTTCCCCGAGTGCTGTATCAAGGCACCTCTGTGGGAAGGAAAAAGTGTGGCAGAAAACGCTGCACAACGAGAAGAGGTGACCGGACCCTGAGGAAGATTGTGGAGAAGGACCGATTCCAGACCTTGGGGGACCTGCGGAAGCAGTGGACTGAGTCTGGAGTAGAAACATCCAGAGCCACCGTGTACAGGCGTGTGCAGGAAATTGGCTACAGGTGCCGCATTCCCCAGAAACAGCGGCAGAAGTGCCTGACCTGGGCTACAGAGAAGCAGCACTGGACTGTTGCTCAGTGGTCCAAAGTACTTTTTTCAGATGAAAGCAAATTTTGCATGTCATTCGGAAATCAAGGTGCCAGAGTCTGGAGGAAGACTGGGGAGAGGGAAATGCCAAAATGCCTGAAGTCCAGTGTCAAGTACCCACAGTCAGTGATGGTCTAGGGTGCCATGTCAGCTGCTGGTGTTGGTCCACTGTGTTTAATTAAGGGCAGGGTCAATGCAGCTAGCTATCAGGAGATTTCGGAGCACTTCATGCTTCCATCTGCTGAAAAGCTTTATGGAGATGAAGATTTCATTTTTCAGCACGACCTGGCACCTGCTCACAGTGCCAAAACACACTGGTAAATGGTTTACTGACCATGGTATTACTGTGCTTAATTGGCCTGCCAACTCTCCTGACCTGAACCCCATAGAGAATCTGTGGGAAATTGGGAAGAGAAAGTTGAGAGACGCAAGACCCAACACTCTGGATGAGCTTAAGGCCGCTATCGAAGGATCCTGGGCCTCCATAACACCTCAGCAGTGCCACAGGCTGATTGCCTCCATGCCACGCCGCATTGAAGCAGTAATTTCTGCAAAAGGATTCCCGACCAAGTATTGAGTGCATAACTGAACATAATTATTTGAAGGTTGACTTTTTTTTGTATTAAAAGCACTTTTCTTTTATTGGTCGGATGAAATATGCAAATTTTTTTAGATAGGAATTTTGGGTTTTCATGAGCTGTATGCCAAAATCATCAATATTAAAACAATAAAAGGCTTGAACTACTTCAGTTGTGTGTAATGAATCTAAAATATATGAAAGTCTAACGTTTATCAGTACATTGCAGAAAATAATGAACTTTATCACAATATGCTAATTTTTTTAGAAGGACCTGCACTACTCTTTGTTCTCTTTGACATTTCTTGATTTTAGTTACCAAGAGAGATTTAAAGGTACTAGGAGGCAACTGAAAATGTGGTACAAAGAAAAAGACAACAAATTTCAGCTTAAGAAAAAGCATTGATTTCTCTGTATTCTCTCTTTGGATGTAACGCTTGTGAAGATTGCTCCATTTACCTGACATAGTACTGTAGCAATGTAGCATATGTCAATTGATTTGTTTTTGTTATACAAGGACTTATTCAGTTTGTCACAGAGAACATCTGAATACTAAATTGATTGCTCCAAATAAGGTTTCCAAATCCTGTACACAAACGCTTTCTGATGAATTAATTTTAGAACAATCTATATTTGTCTGGGCCAGACAAGAGTAATTTACAAGTAAGCTGCAAGGCTTTATGGTTAACGGGGTTTTACTTTGGACCTACTGAGCTCGATGAGTCAGTTGCAGTCATCAATTGGCTGCAAAGATAAAATTTGCAATACTGTCCTTATATGCAATTTATTTGTGAACCTAAGTAATGGAATATAGTCACGTGGACTACTATCATTTAGTTATGGGGCTTGCTTGTTAGTTTCACATTTGTTCGACTCAGGCCCAAATCGATTCTACCTGAACCAATGTTGCTTCCATTGGTAGAAAACACCCTCTAGTCTGCTAGGAATCAAATTGTTTAGGAAAATTTAGCAATAGGGTAAATGCTTGGGGTCAGACAGCAGCAATGGCAAGATGAAGCACCATCTGTCCCGAACTTACCTGTCTGTGCTCCAGCAGCAAGAACTCAAACTTTGGCGTGATTGAGCCGGGAGCGACATGTTGCTAATCCACTCCCCATGCTCTTTCTCCCTACAGTGGGCATGTGCTGGAGGAGACTAGCAGTAGGCCGATTGCTTAGCTGATCTATTCCTGTGTGCTAGTGTTCTGACTAATGGAGTGCTGAGTCATGACCTATCAGGTCATGGACTCGGTGCTCTATTTAAACCCTTTCCTGGCCTTATATCAATGCCAGTGATAGTCGTTGACTCCCTACTTGTGCTCCTGGTTCCGGTGTGATTTTGGATTGCTTCAAATATTGACCTCGGCTTTCTTTTGACCATTCTATGTCTCGTGTTTCTTATCTTATTCTGACTTTGGCTTGGCTATTTAATTGTTATGCTATTTGATACTGTATTGTCCGCTCGGTTCCAACCCATTTCCATACGACTCTGTCTCTGTGTTGTCTTGTCTCTGTGTGTGTATGTCTTGCACTTTAGCAGAGTAGAGAACCTTGACCAGTTGCAGACCTGCCGCCTAGGCTTGCACTGCAAGTAGACAGGGAAAGCGGGCAGAGTTCCACTTAGGGCTCACTGTCTGTGTATTTCTGCCTACTTTGGTTACTCCATCAGCAAGGTCAGATCTATTCATCGGCCTCAGCAAGGGCATCATTAATTTTCACAAGAATGATGTCTTGTATGCTGGCCAACAACAACTTTTGGTGTCAAAACATCTCCTGCCATGCTGAAAACCCTCTCCGAGATGACACTAGAGGCTGGGCAAGAAACAAGAAAGAGAGCATACTGGGTCAGTTCATCCCCCTGTTCTAGTTTTCCAAGCAGAAGTCCATGATGTCAGAGAACAGCGTATGCACCTGAGAAAGGCCATAGTCCAGGTAAGACAGAACTTTGGCATTGAAGAGGGTAGATCTCCATATGCTGATTTCCTCAGACTGGTGCAGCACGTGAAAAAACTGTTCCATCACATCTGCTTGCCTTCAGCTGTCATCATCATCCTCCTGCTCCTCCACCTTCAACTCCTTCTCCTTCAGTGGAAGCTCCTCATTCTCCACTGGATTTTCTCATTTTGGGGTCCCCATCAGCTACAAGGTGGGCTGCAAGATGCATTAGCTGTTCTTCTTCCGCCATCATCCCCTGTTGGATAAGTGTGTCTGTTCTAAGATAAATATAAGGGGGATGAGATTATTCATGCTACAATTGTTCTTACTGACAAATCTTGTGGCCTCTTCAAAGGGCTTATGCATGTGACAGTTGTCTTTGATGAGCTGCCACTGCCTGACCGCGAAACAACACATTTTCCCTGCTAAGGGAGTCTGGTGCATGACAAAATCATTCATGGCTTATTGCTGCTTATGCAGGCACTCTAGAATGTGCAAAGTGAAATTCCAGTGAGTTGGAATGTTGAGGATTAAGGCTACTTTCACACTTGTGTTCAGAGCGGATCCGCCCAGACGGATCCGCTCATATAATGCAGACGATGAGATAAGTTCAGAACGGATCCGTCTGCATTATATTGTAGAAAAAATTCTAAGTGTGAAAGTAGCTTCAGACGGATCCATCCAGACTTTACATTGAAAGTCAATGGGGGACGGATCCGTTTGAAAATTGAGCCATATAGTGTCAAATTCAAACGGATCCGTCCCCATTGACTTACATTTTAAGTCTGGACGGATCCGTTTGCCTCCGCATGGCCAGGCGGACACCTGAACGCTGCAAGCAGTGTTCGGGTGTCCGCCTGCTGAGCGGAGCGGAGGCCAAACGCTGCCAGACTGATGCATTCTGAGCGGATCCGCATCCAGTCAGAATGCATTAGGGCTGGACGGATGCGTTCGGGGCCGCTTGTGAGAGCCTTCAAACGGAACTCACAAGCGGAGCCCCGAACGCTAGTGTGAAAGTAGCCTAAGCGGTGTAATGGCAGACTGTTCTGTTGCTGCAAGTCCAGGAGGGCGCAACTTGTCACATAAGAATGCCAGCACCTTCTACAAGCTACAGTACTTTTGATAATATAAAGAACTAGGTTTATATTATCACGTGCGCCATGCAAGGAGCATGTATTTCCCCCCAGTTTCAGCATTGCATAGATGCTACAGCCTTTGTTCTGACCGCTTTACCCAGTTGGAGTTGGTGGGAAGAGAACCAGCGGGATGTTTTCTGCTTGATGTTTATTAGCAAATAATAGGCTGTGTGGCTGCTCTCACTCAGGCCAATCAGCTCTAAAACTGGATAGCAATGCTTGCCTTTAGACATGTGACAGAAGGGAGGCAGAGTGGGAGTGATGTTGTGCTCTGCTGCCATTGGGAATGAGAGAATGTAAATGGAGAAGGAAGTGTATAAGCTCCTGGTGTGGGAGCCAGGACGACACAAATGCAAAGGTATCAAAAGTACATGGCCTTGTCGCTGGGTGCTGCCTTGCCACAAAGAACATTGCTCCAGTGGGCTGTGAAAGACATATACTGTCCCTGCCCATAACAGCTGATCCAGATGTCCACCGTGGTGTGCACTTTCCAGCCCATATTCTCAGGTACATAACAGTACAAGGCAGGGATGGCCTTTTGAGAGAAATAATACCAGCTAGGCAGGGGAGCACCCAGGAATCTTGTCTAGGGGGGGTCCTGGTGAAAAAAATGATGCGGCAAAAAAACAAGACCACGCCCATTATTATAAGCCACTGCCACGTTTACTAGGCCACTCCCACCATATAGCTGAAATTAGAAACTGTTCTTACAGCAGGATTAACAGAACAACATGTTACGTATTTTATGGCTAGACACTATCAGGAAATTATTACAATCTTGCTGCCTGTATAGAGCAGCATTATAATAATCCTGCTCTCTACAGGCAACAAGATTGTGGGGGAGAGAAACTTATGCATATCAAGGACTAGTGAGTACATGGATGCTAAGGATAATTTTATTTTTGAATCAGATATTTCTGTATTATTGTTTTTCGTCTTTTTAACATCATTATGTCATGTTTGTAGACAAAATAAAAATAAAAATTATTCACTGTCAAAGTGTAGTACACAATAGACATAGTCAAGTGATACATCCAAGTATACAATCTTATTATGAAAACACTTTTAGAATGGACAATAAAACCTCCCATTAACAAGTAACCTCCCCCCTCCCCTATCCCTACAAGAGCAGGACATAGTCAAAGTAATCTCATCAATAATCCATTTGCAATAAATAGGAAAGCCAACTAAGGATAGCACAAAGCCCTCCTCCCTTGGCAGGTTCCAGCCTCTTTAAAGAGGACCTTTCACCGGTCCTGACAATGTGAACTAAGAATACAGACATGGAGAGCGACGCCCGGGGATCTCACTGCACTTACTATTATCCCCGGGCGCCGCTCCGTTCTCCTGCTATGCTCTCCGGTATCTCCGGTCACAAAGTTATGGTAGGCGGAGTCTGCCCTTGTTCTTCTGTAGCGCTGGCCAATCGCATTGCAGAGCTCACAGCCTGGGAGAAAATAACCTCCCAGGCTGTGAGCTCTGCAATGCGATTGGCCAGCGCTAGAGCAGAACAAGGGCAGACTCCGCCTACCATAACTTTGTGACCGGAGAATCTCACATGTAAGGCTCCATTCAGACGTCCGTATGTGTTTTGCGGATCCGATCCATGTATCCGTGTATCCGTAAAAATCATACGGATGTCTGAATAGAGCCTTACAGGGGGGTGATCAATGACAGGGGGGTTAATAAGGGGTTAATAAGTGACAGGGGGGGGGGGGGGTGTAGTGTAGTGTAGTGGTGTTTGGTGTTACTTATTACTGAGCTGCCTGTGTCCTCTGGTGGTCGATCCAAGCAAAATGGACCACCAGAGGACCAGGTAGCAGGTATATTAGACGCTGTTATCAAAACAGCGACTAATATACCTGTTAGGGGTTAAATAAAAAATTGCATCTCCAGCCTGCCAGCGAATGATCGCCGCTGGCAGGCTGGAGATCCACTCGCTTACCTTCCGATCCTGTGAACGCGCGCGCCTGTGTGTCCGGATGCGTCCAGGAGGAATCAATCAACCGCCTCCCGGACGCAGTCGTTTTTGGCATATACTGTATATATGTATATAATACCAGCAGTGGCATACAGAGAGGGTAGGGGAGGGTGAGAATTATTACATGTATATACAGGACACTAATTACGAGATCTCTACCTGTATCTGGTGAATAGTCGTTCCGTGATGTGGTGCTATCCTGTTGTTCCAGGAAGCGCTGTCTAGATCTGATGGGACGCTTCTTGCTCTAACTCTCACCTAGCACGCTGCCCTGGCCGGTAGCTAGCGCACACGTGGAGGAGCCTGCAGGGATGAGTTCAGGAGCGTCTTTGTGTGACGTCACAACTTCGCTCTGGGTGCCTCCAAGGGACAAATTTCCATCCAATGTGTTTCAGAACCTACGGGTTCCTTCAGATACCGGAGTCAGGGGGAGTCACATCATATACTATAGGGGTGCAGAGCAGATACCGGAGTCAGGGGGAGTCACATCATATACTATAGGGGTGCAGAGCAGATACCGGAGTCAGTGGGAGTCACATCATATACTATAGGGGTGCAGAGCAGATTCCCGGAGTCAGGGGGAGTCACATCATATACTATAGGGGTGCAGAGCAGATACCGGAGTCAGGGGGAGTCACATCATATACTATAGGGGTGCAGAGCAGATACTGCAGTCGTCAAATGATATTCTATAGGGGTGCAGAGCAGATACCGGAGTCAGGGGGAGTCACATCATATACTATAGGGGTGCAGAGCAGATACCGGAGTCAGGGGGAGTCACATCATATACTATAGGGGTGCAGAGCAGATACCGGAGTCAGGGGGAGTCACATCATATACTATAGGGGTGCAGAGCAGATACCGGAGTCAGGGGGAGTCACATCATATACTATAGGGGTGCAGAGCAGATACCGGAGTCAGGGGGAGTCACATCATATACTATAGGGGTGCAGAGCAGATACCGGAGTCAGGGGGAGTCACATCATATACTATAGGGGTGCAGAGCAGATACCGGAGTCAGGGGGAGTCACATCATATACTATAGGGGTGCAGAGCAGATACCGGAGTCAGGGGGAGTCACATCATATACTATAGGGGTGCAGAGCAGATACTGCAGTCGTCAAATGATATTCTATAGGGATGCAGAGCAGATACTGGGGTCTGGAGGTGTCACAGTCACATCATATATTGTAGGGGTGCAGAGGCTCTGCACCCCTACAGTATATGATACCTCCAGATGCCATTATCTGCTCTGCACCCCTAAGGACACCCCCAGACCCCAGTATCTGCTCCTGCACCCCTAAAGACACCAGTATCTGCTTCTGCACCCTTACATTATATAATGTGACACCTCCAGTATCTTCTCTGCACCCCTATAGACACCTCCAGACAGTATCTGCTCCTCCTGCACCCTTACATTATATGATGTGACACCTCCAGTATCTTCTCTGCACCCCTATAGACACCTCCAGACAGTATCTGCTCCTCCTGCACCCTTACATTATATGATGTGAATCATGTGAACATGTGACACATCCAGTATCTGCCCTGCCTGCACCCCTATAGACACCTCCAGACTCCAGTATCTGCCCTGCAGGAGGTGTCACTGTGTCAGACAGCACTATACTCATCATAAACTAAGGTGCAGAGAGAGGCGAGAGCAGATACTGGAGTGGGGTCTGAAGTCTAGCCATGGCCCACGAATGATCCACCACCTAGCTGAATCGCTCTTAATGAATATGAATTGAATCTTACGGCGGAACGGCGCGAAATCGTGAGGGCGGCCGCAGTGCCTTGCTGCTGCATGCACTGACTGGAAGATGGCACCGGTAACAGCGCTTCCGGCGGTGAGAAGGAGGAGGCGGGGAGGAGCCAGGAGCCAGCAAGCAGCAGGAGAAATCCGGTAGGCGATACCAGGCTGAGCTGAGAGCCTGGGGGAGGGGAAATGAGTATAATGCTGCCGGGATGAAAAGCAGGCTAAGCAGCAAAAGTAAAAATAAAAAAAAATTAAATAGGACATATAGGGGGGGTCCAGACCCGCTGGACCCCCCCTGTAGGTGCGCCACTGCAGCTAGGTACCTTCCAGTGAGTTTTAGCTAACAGTATCAACTTCCTAAAGGCACCAGAATCTACTAAATGGCATGGCAGTGACTGCACTGCCAGCAACTTAGCCAGGTGGGAGTTAAGCTTAAACATCATTGAATTGGTGGATGTGTAAAGTTGTTTCTTGGCCATGGATTCCATTATCGATGGCTGACAATGGAACAGAGGAGGAATCTGAACAGGAGAAGCAGTAAGTATTGATGATGAGAAAGACACCATACTGCCCCCGGATGCTGCCTGGTTGCCAAAAAAGGAGGCAAGGAGCAGGAGGAAATTCTGTTTGTTAGCTGGGGGAGACCTCTGTCTTCCAACGGGATGAGTTGATGCTGTTTCATGTGGTTTAATGGGGTTCTCTGGGAATTAAGAAAATTTAAATACTTAAATATTACTTCATTATAAATATATTCCCAAATACCTTACATTAGTTATAATGGCTCGTTGCTTCTAGGGAGCAATCATTAGGAGAAATAAAATGGCCATAGTCCTATTAGTACACATAAAACTTGTCCTAATCACACAGCAGGACAAGTTACTTCACAACACTGAGGTAGAGTTGCCTCATCCTCCTCTCTACTTGTCGGGGATTGTGATCCCGAATACAGATGATAAGATCTTTAGCTGAATCTCTATAGTGATGAGCGGCAGGAGCAATATTCGAATTTGCGATATTTCACGAATATTTGGGCGAATATTCGCCATATATTCCAGAATTCGCAAATTCGTGATCTCCAGGAATTATTTTCTTGATTGCGAAAATTTGCATAAAAACGTTCTAGCCGTATGTTGACTCTGCTCTTTGTTGCTGTTGCCATCAATCTTCTCCTCAGATGTAGGGTTGTCATGATACCAAAATTCTGATACGATTTCGAAACCATAAAAAAGTATTAACTCGATACCATTCAATACCGCGTGAAAAAATAAAACAACAAAAAAGCCACGTGAATTCCGCATTTTATGGAACATCCGGCCCATAATCTGACAGTCCTATCCTATTTTTTGGGGAAACAAGGTGATAAAAAAAATGGCGAATCACGCATTTTATTTTTATTTTTATGTTACGGCGTTTACTGCATGACGTCACAGTCATCACATGATCCATCACATGATCTTTTGCCATGGTGATGTATCATGTGATGACTGTGATGTCACCAAAGGTCCTTGTTGCTACACAGAGCTAAGATGAAGACAGAAGGAGATGACGGATACGCGAGCAAGTGGACTAAGGTGAGTTAAATTATTATTATTATTTTTTTAACCCATCCACCGCTATTTTACCATGCACTCTGTATTCAGAATGCTATTATTTTCCCTTATAACCATGTTATAAGGGAAAATAATACAATCAACAGAATACCGATCCCAAGCCCAAACTTCTGTTCAGGTTTGGGTACCAAACATGCGCAATTTTTCTCACGCGAGTGCAAAACGCATTACAATGTTTTGCACTCGCACGGAAACATTGCGTGTGTTCCCGCAACGCACCCACACATTTTTCCGCAACGGCCATGTGAAAGAAGCCTAACTAGTTCCTTACCAATCCATTGCTGCCACCTGCTGGTGAACATGGAATATTACAAGGAAATTTTAAATGCGCAGTTGTGAAAACATGAGCAAAATCATATCGATGACAAGGTAAAGGCTCTTAGCAGATAGTAACGGGGTAGAGGCATGTCGTAACACAACTCTGGGGTGTTACATACAGTACTCCAAAAACTTCTTCTTTAGCGTAAATTTCAATAATCAGGGGCCAGCCCTCATCTACTGTCTCTGTAGTGTGTTTGTGTGTATGTAACTAACATCCGTGACATATACAGTACTCCATCCGAAAAAACTGTTTCTTTAGCGTAAATTTAAATAACCTGGGCCTAATCTAGTGTCCATAGTGTGCTGTTTTCTGTGACATATACAGTATGCCCTCCGAAAACTGTTTCTTTAGGGCAAATTTAACTAATCTGGGCCTAATCTAGTGTCCATAGTGTGTGGCTTTCTGTGACATATACAGTACGCCATCCGAAAACTGTTTCTTTAGGGCAAATTTAACTAATCTGGGCCTAATATAGTGTCCATATTCTGTGGGTTTCTGTGACATATACTATCTTGCATCTGAAAACTGTGTCTTTAGCGGACTGTAAAACAATCTGTGCCACATCTAGTGGCAAAACCATTAATATAAAGAAGGCAAGCACTAAGGGACGGGGAAGTGGGCGTGATGCTGATGGTGCACTCAGAGGCCGTGGCCCTGGTCGCAATGAAACTGTGCCTGCTGCCAGTGCGCCAGAAAAAAAAAAAAAACATCCACCGTAACCAGCTTCATGTCCAACTTAGGTGGGTGGCGCAGGACAACGCTGTCCAAGTTGGACCAGTGCGAACAGTTGGTCGGTTTGAAAATAATGCTTCCAGTAGGTTAAGCATCACCCTCTCTTCTACCAAGTCCAATCTCTGTAGCCAAGAGTCTGGTCAATCGAATCCTCACTCTGATCATCATTCCTCCCACCATGGAGAGGCTTGCCAAACGAGTGATCCCAAACTCGGATATTCCAAAGAGCTATTTCCAGCGCCACTATTACATTTAGCCCTTGCGCACAGCACGCTTGAAGAGGGACCTGAGATATTGTGCCCTAATTCCCAAACACTTGAGCCTTCACAGCCTGTCAATCACTGAGGTTGTGGTTAGGTCAAGTCAGGAGGGTAAGCAGAGTGAGGAAGTGGAAGAGGAGGTGGTTGACGATGAGGTCACTGACCCAACATAAGAATGTGAAAAGCCGAGCGAGGACAGCAGTACAGAGGGGGAGGGATCCACAGCATCGCAACAGGCTGGAAGAGGCAGTGGAGTTGCAAAAGGGAGAAATCGTCCCACACCAAACAGACCCGCAACTGTTACACCAAGCACCCCTATGTGTAAATCTACCTTGCCAAGAGGTAGGTGTTCCACAGTAGGGCACTTTTTTTGAGGAAAGTGCAGACAACAAAAGAGTGGTAGTTTGCAACCTGTGCCATACGAAAATGATCCGGGGCGTGAACACTAGCAACCTCACCACCACCAGAATGATCCGCCACATGGCACCCAAGCACCCTAATAAGTGAGCCGAATGCCTGGGTCCACAATCTGGGTCTGTGGGTCACACCACTGCCTCCTCTTCCCCTGTGTTACGCACTGCTGGCCAGTCCCCTGTCGAAGGCGCAGGCCCGGATGCCCCCCGCCCTGCACCTGGACCTTCGCTTTAACAATCAGCAACAACATCCACTTCCCTGTCCCAGCGCAGCATCCAAAAGTTCATAACACAGTCATTTGAACGCAAGAGCAAATACTCATCCACCTTCCTACAGGCCATAGCACTAAATGCGCAACTTTCGAAATTACTGGCCCTTGAAATGTTTCTATTTAGGCTTGTAGACACTAAAGCCTTCCACAACCTGATGTAAGTGGCCGTCCCTTGGTACACAGTCCCCAGCCGCCACTATTTTTCTTGGTGTGCCTTACACCAGCCTTACACCAGCATGTGTCCCAGATCATCAACCGTGCCCTGACCAACGCAGTTACTGGGAAGGTCTACTTAACCACAGACACATGGACAAGTGCTGGTGGCCAGGGAAGCTACATTTCCCTGACGGCTGTGAGTCATAACCTGGGATGGCAGAAGTGCTACCCACGCCCAGGATTGAGGGCCCTACGTCCATCAGGGTCTCCGCCAGCAGCTATGTTACTGGCTCCAACCCCCATTTCTCCTTCTCTGCCTCCTCCTCCTCTACTTCCACTTCCAGCAGTAGTCAGCCATAAGTCGCTAGCTGGAAGCAACGTAGCACTGCTGTAGGTAAGCGTCAACAGGCCGTGCTGAAGTTTATCTGCTTAGGGGACAAACAGCACACTGCAGCAGAGCTGTGGCAGAGTATAAGGGACCAGACCGAGCTGTGGCTCTCACCACTAAACCTACAACCAGGCATGGTTGTGTCTGAAAATTGCCATAACTCGGTGGCGGTTTGGAGCTCGGCAACCTGACACACATCCCATGCCTATCCCACGTCTTAAACTTATTGGTTCAGTGGTTTATCAAAACCTACCCCAATTTTCCAGATCTACTATCGAAGGCGCGCCGCTTGTGTGCCCATTTCCTCAAGTCGTCCACAGCTTCAGCCGGTCTGTCAACGCTGCAGCAGTGCTTGCGGCTTCCAGCTCAACGACTCTTGTGCGATGTGAACACACGCTGGAACTCTACGTTTCACATGTTGGCCAAGCTTTGTGAGCAGCAGAGCGCATTTGTGGAATACCAGCTGCAACATGGTCAGCGCCTTTGGAGTCAACTGCCACTATTCACAAGCGAGGAGTGGGCATTGATGTCAGACCTCTGTGAGGTTTTAAAAAACTTTGATGAATCCACATAGATGGTTAGTGGCGATAACGCTATTATCAGTGTAACCATCCCACTGCTGTGTCTACTCAAACAATCACTGCTCACAATTAAGGACGACACTCTGAATGTGGCAGACAAGAAAATGGGGGAGGACATTACAAAGGGTGATAGCCAGACCACCCACAGTTCGTCTTCTCAGTGCGAATTGGACCATGAAGAGGAGGAGGAGGATCTGGAGACAGATGCCTCTGCTACACGGGGTAGTACCCATGGAACTTTAATTGCATCTGTTCTGCATGGATGGGCAGAAGAGGAGGAGGATGAGGAGATAGAGAGTCATCCTGATGTCGACATCGACGTCTTGCCTGTTAGTACTTTGGCACACATGGCAGACTTCATTTTAGGCTGCCTTTCCCACGACCCTGGCGTTATACGCATTTTAGATAACACGGAATACTGGGTGTTCACCCTTCTAGACCCCCGCTACAAAGAGAACTTCTAATCTCTAATTCCTGTGGTTGAGAGGACCAGTAAAACGGTGCAATGCCAGAAGGTACTTGTGGAGAGATTGCTTCAAAATTTTCCATCTGACAACGCGGGCGGAAAAGTTTGAACTTCCTTAGGCAACCGAGAAAGGGAAACAAGGGGAACACACAGTAGTTCCAACAAAGGCAGGGCAACACTCTCCAAGGCATGGGACACTTTCATGACACCCCTCCAGAAACCTGACCCTGAAGCGCAGCCTAGTGGTACAAGAAGGGAAAAGTTTTGTAAGATGTTGAAGGAATACATAGCAGACCGTGTCAGTGCCCTAAATGATACCTCAGTGCCTTAACACTCCTGGGTGTCCAAGCTGGACATGTGACACAAACTTTTCGCTCTACGCCTTAGAGGTGCTGGCCTGCCCTGCCGCCAATGTTTTGTCTGAGCGTGTATATAGTGCTGCTAGTGGCATTATAACAGATAAGTGTATCCGCTTGTCCACTGGCAATGCTGACAGGTTGACTCAGATAAAAATTAACAAGGCCTGGATTGCCCCTGACCTCTCAACTCCACCAGAGGAGAGCTGAGCTGATGATGAACATAAAGGCAATTTCAATCTATCATTTATTTATTTTAATTTTAATTTTTTTATTTTGTATCCAAACCATGAAAATTTTTAAAATAGAGCATAATGTTACAGAAATGCACGAGATATTAACAATCAATCTATCATTTATAATGTAATCAATCTACTGTGGTGTATTCCTATGCACCTTTTACACAAAAAAAAGAGTATATGGTTGAATCTTGTTTTCTCCTCCTGCTCCTCCTTCTCATCCAGATTGTACATATTCCCTCCACTCAAATTTTTTTAATAGGGTCAGCTCAACTGCAAGCCCTCAACTCAATTTTTTTTTATAGGGTCAGCTCAACTGCAGGCCCTAAACTCAATTTTTTTTTTATAGGGTTAGTTCAACTGTAGGCCCTAAACTCAAATTTTTGTATAGGTTTAGCTGAACAGCATGCACTTGCATATAATGTTTTATAGCGTCAGCTCACCTGAAGGCACTTGCAAATAATGTTTTAGAGCTTCAGCTGAACAATATGAACTTGAAAAAAATGTTTTAGAGCATCAACTCACCTAAAGGCACTCGCAAATAATGTTTTAGAGCATCAACTCACCTAAAGGCACTCGCAAATAATGTTTTAGAGCATCAGCTGAACAACATGCACTTGAAAATAATGTTTTAGAGCGTCAGCTGTACAGCATGCACTCACATATAATGTTTAGAGCGTCATTTGAACTGCATGCACTGGCATATAATGTTTTAGAGCGTCAGCTCACCTGCAGGCACTCACATATAATGTTTTACAGCGTCAGGTCACCAGCAGGCCCTTGCCCCTAATGTTTTAGAGGGTCAGCTCAGAAGCAGGCCCTTGCATATAATGTTTTACAGGGTCAGCTCATCTGCAGGCCCTCGCATATAATGTTTTACAGGGTTTTACACCTCCCTTGGATGTGGTATCCTCAAGCTCCCTCTCCGGCATCTAACCCTGATTTCCGTTACCCATGATCACCATGGTAGGCACAGAAAAGAACATCAAAAGTTGATACGGCAGACATCCAAATGGATCGTCGCCATCACAGGGACGTGCAATCGCCCAAGGTTATCTAGAGTCACCAATGCGGCAGCAGGCCTCGCCCCTAAGATTTTATATGGTCAGGTCAGCAGGCACTTGCTCCAAATGTTTTTGAGGGTCACCAGCAGGCCATCAATCATAATTTTTCAAGGGTGTGTATAATTCCCTCCTTTATGTGTAACAAAGGGTAATTTGGAGTGACGGTTCCTTGTAATTTTTGGCAGCCCTTTCACTTAGTGCATAGGCTTTATGAGTGTAGGAGTCCCACTACCTCAGCAATTGTACCACAATGTGAATGAGGCCCTCCTTTATGTGATATACAGGCTGTTTCAGAGTGCCTCTTGCTTGTAATTTTTTGCAGCACTTGCACTTTATATACAATTGAATATACAGGAAAGAATGTTTCCTAACAATTTTTCCTTTAAAATTGATTTTTTTGGGAGGGGTTTGTGCGTATTTTTGTCAGTCTGTAAAAGTGGCGTACACGTGGTTCCCAGCAGCCACCTTGGAGTCCAAGATGCATCCAGACATCGTCCCCGTGCTATTCTCGATCCATCTCGGTGGTGTTTCTGTCACTGGTGTTTCTGTCACTTTCTGACCTTTTCCAATGGAACAGGCACCCTCCCCTCTTCAGAGCAGGGGGTGCCTGGTTGTCTCCCATTGACTTCCATTATACTTGGGTGCTCGGCCAAGCACACGAATATAGCAATGTGTTCGGGATGAACACCTGAATACTTTGGTGCTCAATGATCACTATTACTGACCAAATGCTGACCGAGTGAAGGCATATGCTCCACAGACAGGATCTGTTTTTTGGGAGTTATTGTTCTGAAGGATCAGAAGAAGGGCAAAATAATCAGTGACGTCAACACAAACCTTTTGCTGACACCCTCTCCACTCTGTCGTGGGGGCTCTACTTGTATTAGCATTTAATAGAACAGGTTCTGGTGGAATCAGTGAATTGGTGTAAAAGAATTGCGTTCTTTCACGCTATAGTAGGATCTTGGACCTCTGCACGGTTCTTTATACCTGGCACTAACAATGACATGTAAGGCTGAGGTTCACACTTGAGTTATTTGGTCAGTTTTGGCCCTGTAACTAAATAAGTGAAGTGTGCAGTGATTCTAAGAGCGACGCCTGTCATCTACATGTCATACGGACGCACAGTATTGTTTCACTACCACAGCAGACTCCCTATGCGTGTCACTGCAAGGCACAATGTTCTACCCACTATAAAGGCTCTCTGCAGCCAGGAAATAGCTGTTTTTTAACTCAATTCACCACAAATAAATTCGGATCGAACCAAATTTTTTCGGAACATTCGGCAAACCGGCCGAATCGCATTTTTAAGAGATTTGCTCGTCTCTAATTATCATAGTCCTCATCCTCCCCACCCCTTTTATATACTTGCAGTGAAGCATCTGTGAACTACACGCTCTGAAGCAGTAATACTGGCCCTTCACAAAAAAACATGTGTGACAATACTATATTTGGCATTGATGTGAGACGTCTTTTTAACTAGACGCTGTGATATGCAGTATGTCTTTAGTAACATGGTTATATATTGTGTTACGGATGTGAAATGCATTTATTGCTCTATCCAATCTACCTGTTTAATTGCAGCATTGTTCGGTAACATGGCTATAGCGAACTGAGAAGCCCAATTACAAATAATAAATAGAAATTGGTTTCTCGAAAAAGAAAAGGGTAATTTGTCAGTGCTTGCAAGAAAGTAATGAAACTAATCAGGGCAAGCCCTCCCCTCATCCTCCTCCCAGTGTCATGGGACCATCCTTATTCTTTCTCCTTTGTACTTTTGCCTGCCAACATGGACAGTAAAATGGGATTGTTTACTATTTTATGCGAGTCATCTTAAATGAGTTAGAAAAGCTTCAGATTTGTTTGTTGGATTAATTTTTGTAAAAAAAAAAAAATCTCTCTCTCTCTCTCTCTCTATATATATATATATATATATATATATAGAGTCTGTGGATTCATATTAATATGGTTGCTGTATGCAGGTGCTGAGAAAGTATAGAGAAATTCTGCATCTTCTTCCATTGCAGCAATTCCTCTGAGAAGACACACAACCTTTCCATTTTTTTGCGATCAGCAAAACACAGAAGCAGCCCGTGTGTCTTCGCAATTTGCAGAACGGAACAGGCGGCCCATTGTAGAAATGCCTTAGCAACAAAACGGACAAGAATAGGACATGTTATTTATTTTTTATTTTTTTTGCGGGGCCACAGAAAGGAGCAAGGGATGCTGACAGCACACGGAATGCTGTCCTCATCTTTTGCAGCCCCATTGAAGTGAATGGGTCCGCACCCGAGCCGCAAAAGCTGCGGCTCGGATGCCGACCCGAACAACGGTCGTGTGCATGAGGCCAAAGGCTGCTTTCAGACAAGCATATTTGCAATGCGTATATAGCCCGGATTTTATGTTCCGGAATCCGCTGCTAATGCTAATAGCATAATTTCCATCAGTATTTGAAATATGCAGCATGTCCGAGTTTTGTCCGGATTAGTTTCCAAATACGCACATTATAGTATGTGCAGTGCATAAATAATGAAGGAAGGAAGAAATACGCATGTAAATCCTGATGAAGTCCTGAAGTAATCCTGAGGACAATACTGATGGTATAGCATCAGGATCCTGAGCCAGAATACTAACAGATTTCAATACGCTCGTCTGAAAGCAGACAAAATGTACAAAATGTACATTATAGACAGAAAGCCTATGAGGAGGAACAAAAAGGAATACAAAAATAGTGTGTATAGTATAACAGTTATAGAAATTATGAGAGATTAAGAAATTAAGGGCCTGTTAACATTACATTTTTGTATGCTTATTGATAGGTACTGTTTTGTCAGATGCAACTGGGCACAAAAATTATGCAAGTTCCTTTTTTCGGTCCTCTTAGAGATACAAAAGGATCTTTTATTTTTATTTTTTTGGTGCAACAAAAGTCAATGACAAAACGACGTAACATGATAGACATCTTTTTTTCTTAAAGGGGTTTTGCGTGAATGAGTGGGGGTTTTGGTCAGACCTGTAAAGGGAAGCTTACTTACCAGTAATTTCGAAAAGGATGCAAAAATGTGGTGTGAACAGAATGTTACTTACACACAGGCTGAGCCTAGATTTGATAAAATTGTGGAATTATTGCAACCTCCATATTTCCAGGAGTGTACAGTACATAAAAATCATTGGGTTCCATTGCAAGAATCTGAATTGGGCCCCCATGACTGGACGTGCCAGATCCGACACTACCATGATTTTCGTCATTGTGATCATATGACAGAGCAGAACAGAGAATATCACTAGGGCAAATGTGAACAAAGCCTAATCTACACCTCAGCTTCTGCAGAACATCCTAATAGTGATACGAGAACTGCAAGTCCCATCATGACCAGTTTAGGCCTGTTTCACACTGCATGCAGTTATTCCAACAAGCTGATCCTGCAGAAACAACTCCAACAATGCCAGATCCAAAGAGCTCTGGCAAACTATTATCTGCTGGAACAGCCTGCTGCAGCTACCGCCGGCAGTGTAAAACAGGTGAAAATTAGTGGGCAATACATAGAGGGGGAAAAGAACTACAACTCCTAGCATGCCCAGGCTCTTATTATGGCACACAAGTTGACAATACAAGGAGAAGGTATAAGGCAACTTTCACACTGGCGTTTCTGTGTCCGTTTGTGAGATCCGTTTCAGGGCTCTCACAAGCGCCCCAAAATGGATCAGTTCTGCCCCAGGGCATTCTGAATGGATAAGGATCCGTTCAGAATGCATCAGTTTGGCTCAGTTGCGCTTCCATTCCGCTCTGGAGGTGGACACCTGAATATGTGGAGCCAAACGGTTCCGTCCTGACTTACAACATAAGTCAATGGGGACGGATCCATTTTCACTGACACAATATGATGCAATTGAAAACGGATCCGTCCCCCATTGACTTTCAATGCAAGTCAGGATGGATCAGTTTTGACTTAGACCTATTTTTGAAAGAATAATGCAAACGGATCCGTTCTGAACGGATACAAGTGTTTGCATTTTTGGTGCGGACCCATCTGTGCAGATACAAGACGGATGCGCACCGAACACAGGTGTGAAAGTAGCCTAAGAGACAAGAACCCACAGAGGCGATATTTCCGCCCGGGTACAATGCGTGGGGTGAACGCATTGCACCCGCACTGAATCCGGACCCATTTACTTCTATGGGGATGTGCACGTAGGCGGTGATTTTCATGCATCACTTGTGCGTTGCGTGAAAATCGCAGCATGCTCTATATTGTGCGTTTAATCATGCAACGCAGTGACAGTGCATAGTGAATAGTGTTGAGCGCGAATATTCGAATATCGAATTTTTTTCGCGAATATCGGCACTTCGCTAATTCGCGAATATTTAGAATATAGTGATATAAATTCGATATTTCGAATATTCTTTTTTTTTTTTTTTTTTTTTTTTTTTTATTGTTATATTTTTTTCTTTCCCACTTCCCTAAAGTTGTTCTTACCTGTCCTTTGGATTCCTGGCTTCCTGGCTGCTCCAGTCAGTGCCCGTTGCCGCTTCTGCCGACTTCCATGCTCATGGAGTGTCCCCATCGCCATGGGAACATCTCCATATACTAGAATGTACTGTCGGATTTGAGAATTACGTTGAAATCGCAATTCGATTTTTTCAAGTTATAATAATCGAATTTCGATTTTAACTTAGCACTGCTATATGCCATATTAGGCTAACTCCATAAGCATGGAATATGGTTTCAATGGCTTGGTAGAATTAGCGAATTGACGAATATATTCGTTATATTCCACAAAACGAATATAACGAATGTATTCGTCATATTCCACAAAACGAATATAACGAATGTATTCGTCATATTCCACAAAACGAAGATAACGAAGTATTCTGCATCTTCATTTTAGCTACCTATTCATCAATTTCGCTAATTCTAGCAATGATATAGGAAAGTTGACTATAGACGACAGCTAAGTATAATTCGCTATGCGATTATATTACTGATTTTTTTTAAATAAATAGAATAATTATAATACCTGATAATTATTATAATTATACTATTTATAAAAAAAAGCAGTCATATAATCGCATAGCGAATTATACTTAGCTGTCGTCTATAGTCAACTTTCCTATATCATTGCTAGAATTAGCGAAGTTGATGAATAGGTAGCTATGCAGAATACTTCGTTATCTTCGTTTTGTGGAATATGACGAATATATTCGTTATATTCGTTTTGTGGAATATAACGAATATATTCGTCAATTCGCTAATTCTACCAAGCCATTGAAGCCAACCATATAGTAAACCAGGTCCAAGTTGGAATCGCAATTCGATTAATTCAAGATATAATAATCGAATTTCGATTTTAACTTAGCACTGCTATATGCCATATTAGGCTAACTAATATGGAATATAGCAGTGCTAAGTTAAAATCGAAATTCGATTATTATAACTTGAAAAAATCGAATTGCGATTTCAACGTAATTCTCAAATCCGACAGTACATTCTAGTATATGGAGTCGTTCCCATGGTGATGGGGACGCTCCATAAGCATGGAATATGGCTTCAATGGTTTGGTAGAATTAGCGAATTGACGAATATATTCGTTATATTCCACAAAACGAATATAACGAATGTATTCGTCATATTCCACAAAACGAAGATAACGAAGTATTCTGCATAGCTACCTATTCATCAACTTCGCTAATTCTAGCAATGATATAGGAAAGTTGACTATAGAGACAGCTAAGTATAATTCGCTATGCGATTATATGACTGCTTTTTTTTATAAATAGTATAATTATAATAATTATCAGGTATTATAATTATTCTATTTATTTAAAAAAAAAAGCAGTAATATAATCGCATAGCGAATTAAACTTAGCTGTCTCTATAGTCAACTTTCTTATATCATTGCTAGAATTAGCGAAATTGATGAATAGGTAGCTAAAATGAAGATGCAGAATACTTCGTTATCTTCGTTTTGTGGAATATGACGAATACATTCGTTATATTCGTTTTGTGGAATATGACGAATACATTCGTTATATTCGTTTTGTGGAATATAACGAATATATTCGTCAATTCGCTAATTCTACCAAGCCATTGAAGCCATATTCCATGCTTATGGAGCGTCCCCATCACCATGGGAACGACTCCATATACTAGAATGTACTGTCGGATTTGAGAATTATGTTGAAATCGCAATTCGATTTTTTCAAGTTATAATAATCGAATTTCGATTTTAACTTAGCACTGCTATATGCCATATTAGTTAGCCTAATATGGCATATAGCAGTGCTAAGTTAAAATCGAAATTCGATTATTATAACTTGAAAAAATCGAATTGCGATTTCAATAGGAGAGTAGCCTTTAAGTTAAAATCGAAATTCGATTATTTAAATCGCATATTAATCGCGATAACAAGAATAATGACGAATATTCGATTTCGACGAATATAAAACGAATATTCTATCGAATATTCGCAAATTTCGTCGAAATCGAATATGGCACCTGCCGCTCATCACTAATAGTGAATGGGGCTGCGTGAAAATTGCAAGCATCCGCAAGCAAGCAGGTGCGATTTTCACGCATTGTTGCTAAGATGACAGTCTATACAGTGCATTATTTTCCCTTATAACATGGTTATAAGGGAAAATAATAGCATTCTTTAATACAGAATGCTTAGTAGAAGGTCAATTAAGGGTTAAAAAAAAAAAAAAAAATATTAACTCACCTCCTCCTCTTGATCACGTAGTTGCCGATCTCTTCTTACTTCTTTAATCATGAGCTGCCGGCTAAAGGACCTGTGGTGACGTCACATCACATGGTCCAATCACATGGTCCATCACCGTGGCGATGGACCATGTGATTGGACCATGTGATGTGACGTAACCACAGGTCCTTCAGCCGGCAGCTCATCATTAAAGAAGTAAGAAGAGATCGGCAACTAGATAAGCAACTACGCGATCAAGAGGAGGAAGTGAGTTAATTATATATTTTTTTTAATCCACATTTTACTTAGCATTCTGTATTAAGAATGCTATTATTTTCCCTTATAACAATGTTATAAGAAAAAATAATAAAGATCGGGTAACCATCCCGATCGTCACCAAGCAACCATTCGTGAAAATCTCACCGCATCCGCACATGCTTGCGATTTTCACACAGCCCCATTCACTTCTATGGGGCCTGCGTTGCGTGAAAAACGCACAAAATAGAGCATGCTGAGATTTTCACGCAACGCACAAGTGATGCGTGAAAATCACCGCTCATGTGCACAGCCCCATAGAAATGTATGGGTCCGGATTCAGTACAGGTGCAATGCTTTCACCTCACACATTGCACCTGCGTGGAAATCTCGCCCGTGTGAAAGAGGCCTATTTATATTATGTTCTCATACAGCTTTCCATTCCTCTGCTCCTTTCTATTAATTGTTGGTGAACTGCAGCTACAGGAACTTACCACCCCTCCCAAGATGTGCTTCAAGCCATCACTATCACCAGCCTGACTGCAAATGAAGGCGGCTATCAATATTCATTGCATTTAGAGGCATGTTTGATTGGTGCCTCAGGTACGTATGGTAATGAAACATGGGTGTTAGAAGCTTCCTGATTAAAACTTACAAACTTACAAGGTTGTTACAAATCCTTACACACAGCCACAAGATTAACTAAATAATATGGTAAATATCATTACATATGCATCAATCACACAAACTAATTGGTAAAAAAAAAATTATATAAAAAGATAACAAGAGAAAATCCTTTTCCCAGGCAGAATTTGAGTCAACTATTGCGGGATCGTTCTGGCTTCTAAACAACATAGAAAGAATGATTATAGACCTTGACTGGGGCTTCAATATAGATGACCTATCCATAGTATAGGTTATCAATATCTGATCTGTAGGGTCGGACTCCTGGCACCCCCATTGATCAACTGTTTATAGGGGCCATAGTGCTCTTCCTAGAATTTTGATGTCATGCCCATTAGTCACATGTGTTTGTGCAGCACAATCCCAGTCAAGTGAAAAGGAAGAAGGATTTGAGCAAGCCTACAGCCATGGACGATCTGTGGTTATTTCTCCTAGATGTTTGGAACAAACTACCTGACATGTACCTTCAAAAACTGTGTTCAAGTCTACCTAGAAGTCTACCTAGAATGTCTACCTAGAAGCAAGGGGCGGCCACGGCAAATATTGATTTAGATTTCTCTCTTGTTCATTCACTTTACATCTTGTTAACTGACAAAAATGAACTTTTAACACTTTTAGTAACACTATTATTGAAAGCATTCATATTTTGTGGCATTTTTCCCCACATCCAACGACATACCTAAAACATTAATACAGTACTTTCTATATATTTTATTTATTCACCTGCTTCTCCTGTTCTGTCACTTACCGATTTCCATACTGGTCTCAATTTTGTAGCCCCTTTGGATATGAAGGAAATACCTGTTATTCTGGAATAAATTAAAGAAATAAAAAGAAACAAGAGGTTTTGTACCACGACTTGTGAGTATGACTTCTATTGCTCCCTCACATACAACATTGGCACAGTGAGGTAACAAGAACACACAAGTCTGCATGTCTGATAGACTGTCAGAGCTGGGACAAGCAGAGCTCCCGGTGTGGACTTGTAATTGCTACAGGTGGCTGAAGTGCTACATATACAACGAATGCCTGTTATGCCAGTCACTGGCTTAGGTGGGTAACTGCTGCAGCCATTGATTCGTTGAGCAGACATGTTTGCATGTTTATAGGGACCAGGAAACAGAGACTAATGGGGACCTGGTAAGCATTGAAACTAAAAGTGCGGATGATCAAATATCCCTGAATATCCCTTTTTTATAATTTTTATTTTGAGATATTGGTTAGACACTCACTGTAAGAAAAATGGATTTGATCAATTTATAGATATTTCTATAAATTATCTGCAAAAAAATTACTGTATTTAAAGGAAATTCGTTTTGTTGCTCCTTTTTTCTGGTAGTAGACCATCTTGCCTTTATTGCTGTTAACAGCATTCATATATGTGCTTTACAGCAGCCACATGGAGTCTGGACCATAGAAACCTGTAGTTTGAAGATGACTCATTGACTTCTATGGAATATATGAATGCTCTGTTATGTGTATCTAAGTCATTTGCAGGGATAGGGAAGAAGGCGAGCTATCTCCCTCACCTAAAATAATGTTGGATCCTGTGTTATTAATATCTATCTATCGATCTATTAGGTCTGCAGTCCATTCCTGCCTCCCTCCTGCTGTCCCCTGTTGCATCATTCTACGTGCCATCTGGTATTCTGGTGGATGGCATCCTCTTCATGCTGCTGCCTCTATGCTCCTGTCTGATGCTCTCTTAGGGCACGTGCACACTCACATCCAGACTCTGTACAGTATTAGAATGTATTGGCTGCTATGAGCCGAAGTTATTACTTTGCGAAGTCTCATAATAACTTCATAAATACATTTCTACTGTAAAAAAAAACATTTTCCCGAAATGAAAAAGTGAATGACAATACAATTCTAACAAAGCTAGAACCAGCCATGTACCACACATAGGTCCAGAGATCTCCACATGCACTGCTCCAATTGCTCTGCTAGATTACCTTCATCCTGGCAGCTCAGGGTGGCGAGCCATTTTTAACATATGGCTGGTGGTAGTCGAAGATTTAAACTCAAACATTTGACCTTCTCAGTGAGGTGGACAAAATATATGGAAAAGAACAAACAGCAGTTGGCGCTATACAGATATATTTTATTGAATAGCTCACTGGCTATATAAAATGTTTAATTCATGCAATTACAAAAGTATTCAGATTCAGGTGCTGGTTTGAAAAATGTAAAGTATGTTGAGTGATACAACTCTTTGACTTGTTGCCTTACCCAATGCCTCATCCACTTGAGGGCATATACTTTCACCTTTACATTTTCCTTTAAAATGTTCAGATACACCTAAGAATTATTTGTTCCCTCAAAGATCTCAAGTAGTGTTGAGCGAATCGAATTTAGACACACATCTAGTAGCTTCTTGGTTCATTTCGGTGGTGAGCTGCTCCACTGTAGCGTATCGATCCACACTCATGCAGCTACATAGCGGACGTTCACCTCTCACACCAATGGCACGTGGTGCAGCTTCCAAGTCACTTATTCGTAATGGTGCCACTTTTCCATTCACAATATACTTTCACCACAGCAACATTCGAACAATTCACAAATGGCTCAGTTTCAGTTGGTCTGAAAGCCAATAATGATCTCTTTGTGCAACTGAGATAAGTCACCCCTTTTGAAAATGACAATAATGAAGGATATGTTTGCAGACAGCCTATCGCACACCTTATAAACCCACCAAGCCAGCTAACGACATTTGACGTCCTTCATGAGCTACACGCTGCCGACGTTAAAAGTATGAAGTGGTCCTAATAATGTGACTCAACTGTGTAATTAATGTGGCTCAGGTGGTTATTTTCAGATTATAATTAAAGGTGTTAGTTCTTTGATGCGAGGATCTGTCAAGTTGGGAAATTTATCAAGTGTATCAAATGAAATGTATTCCAGGAATTGAGCATCATTTAATCACATATTCCACTCATTGCTTAGTTTAAACATTTGTCCACAAACGTGTTTCTATTCTGGTTTAACTATGTACTGAAGGTCTGAGCTGAAGCTTTAGGAGTTGATTACCCTATTAATATTACTTTGCAGCCAAGAGATATAAGCAATGTGCACCTGCATACAGGGTTGTGCTGGCTGAACCCCCCACATTTTTTTCTAAGAGATATAAGTACTTTATGATTCTTAGGATAGTAGGATAGGTTAATATATTAGCGTGGAAAGAGACACCCAATGGTGCAGATTCTATTTGATTTTTTGTTTTGTTTATTTTTATAATAAATATTTGAGCACAAAAGGGACTATGCTGAAAAATAGTAAGGCCTCACCCCACCGATCAGTTGGTCTATGCAGCCTCTGTCGCCGGTACTAGCACTGTGAATGGAAGAGGAAGCACAGAGCTGCGCTTTCTGCGCCATTCTCAGTGCTAGTTTTTATCTGCTTTTATCTGACAGAAGAAAAAAAATCTAAGACATATTACCTTTAAACCCTTCTCATATAATGGCATACATCACAGTAGCAGGATCACAACTGTAGACATAAGGACATTATCATGATATATATTTTTGCCTTAACTGATGCCTGTGTATATTAATAAATCCAAATACAATGTGTTGTAAAAATAGAGTGATTGAAATACAAAAATAATGCAAAAAAAAAGTCCTAAAAGAAATTAGGAATTACCGCCATACAGTACTTTCATACATAAACTAAATGTGCTACAATCAAGAATTCAGTATTTAAGTAAAAAGTAATGCTACCACTAGAAATAAGTGAATTTCCAGAAATTTCTCTCAGTTCTGATTCTCATTTTAGCTGTCAGATGGAATTTGGTATTTCGACCATGACTGAAAAGCGGCCCAAAAATAATCTAAACAGTATCCACTTTTTGGGAAAGATGCCTAGTGATTTTGTTTTTAACAAGTCGCCCACAAATTGTCCCTTTTCAGGGCATAGCAACATGTTATAAATAATTGAGAATCGACCTGGAAAGTGAAGAAGCAATGACTTTTTACAAAAGTCATCAAAAAATGATCTCTTTTTGGGGCCAGTTTTAGGTTTATGATACAGTGTAATGTAGGGCAGGGGAGGACACAGACAGCAGAGGGCCCCTGTGCTAAAATGTACGTGGGCCCCACTTCCCCCAAACCACACTTACAAATATAAACATCTACAAGCAAATAAAAAACATCCTGTGAATATGGGTCAATATGTTTAAAATATGTATATACAGTATATTTTTTTCCTACATTGCTCTGCTGATCGGTGTAGGAGGAGCACAGCAGATTGCCAGCCACATTGCTCCTCCTCCTACACACACCTGCAGAGTGATGTGTGACACTACATCGTGCTGCTTCTGTGGAGCCAGGGCCGTATTTTATGCTGCCCTAGGCACTTCGGCTTCCTCCCCTCACTGAAGTCCATATTTTTTTAGATAGATGATGGTAAAATGCTCCCTTGGCCTTCAGCTAGGACTCCTTAGGACTCCTTAGGACTCCTTTATACGCTTGCACAATTAAAGGGCTGACCTGTTGCATGTGCCCTTGGCAGCTGAAGGCATCTGTGTTGGTCCCATGTTCATATGTGCCCGCATTGCTGAGAAAAATGATGTTTTATTATATACAAACAGTACACCTAGAGGCTCCACTCTTTTTGTAACTGCTGTGCCCTCTGCACTTTGACATGGCCAGTTGTGATGACATTTTCACTGCCGCTCCCTGTCAAAGTAGACAGGGAGCGGCAGATGCAAAGAAACCGTAGCCTCTTGGAGTAAAGGCAGTGACTAGGGATGAGCGAACTCGAACTGTATAGTTCGGGTTCGTACCGAATTTTGGGGTGTCCGTGACACGGACCCGAACCCGGACATTTTCGTAAAAGTCCGGGTTCGGGTTCGGTGTTCGTCGCTTTCTTCGCGCTTTTGTGACGCTTTCTTGGCGCTTTTTGAAAGGCTGCAAAGCAGCCAATCAACAAGCGTCATACTACTTGCCCCAAGAGGCCATCACAGCCATGCCTACTATTGGCATGGCTGTGATTGGCCAGAGCACCATGTGACCCAGCCTCTATTTAAGCTGGAGTCACATAGCGCCGCCCGTCACTCTGCTCTGATTAGCGTAGGGAGAGGTTGCGGCTGCGACAGTAGGGCGAGATTAGGCAGATTAACTCCTCCAAAGGACTTGATTAACTGATCGATCTGCAGCTGTGGATCATTGAGCTGCTGATCCTCAATTGCTCACTGTTTTTAGGCTGCACAGACCGTTTGTCAGTCTCATTTTTCTGGGGTGATCGGCGGCCATTTTGTGTCTTGTGGTGCGCCAGCACAAGCTGCGACCAAGTGCATTTAACCCTCAATGGTGTGGTTGTTTTTTGGCTAAAGCCTACATCAGGGTGAAGCTGTCACACCAAGTGCATTTAACCAGCAATAGTCTGTTCATTTTTTGGCCATATACAAAATCAGGGGCAAGCTGCGCCTGTCACCAAGTGCATTTAACCCTCAATGGTGTGGTTGTTTTTTGGCTAAAGCCTACATCAGGGTGAAGCTGTCACACCAAGTGCATTTAACCAGCAATAGTCTGTTCATTTTTTGGCCATATACAAAATCAGGGGCAAGCTGCGCCTGTCACCAAGTGCATTTAACCCTCAATGGTGTGGTTGTTTTTTGGCTAAAGCCTACATCAGGGTGAAGCTGTCACACCAAGTGCATTTAACCAGCAATAGTCTGTTCATTTTTTGGCCATATACAAAATCAGGGGCAAGCTGCGCCTGTCACCAAGTGCATTTAACCCTCAATGGTGTGGTTGTTTTTTGGCTAAAGCCTACATCAGGGTGAAGCTGTCACACCAAGTGCATTTAACCAGCAATAGTCTGTTCATTTTTTGGCCATATCCCAGTCTAATTCTGTCACTAAATCCATACCGGTCACCCAGCGCCTAAATACTAGGCCTCAAATTTATATCCAGCTAAATCTGTCCCTAGTGCTGTAGCTGGGCGAGTTATTTAGTGTCCGTTCAAGCACATTTCTTGTTCTGGGTTGAAATACAATTCTCAATTTAGCAATTTCATAATTTAGTGGTTCCTGCTATATCAGAGCTCTTTGAAATCTATCCCAAAAAGGGTATATAATATTGAAGGTGCACATAGGGTCATTCAGAGTAACTTCACACACACCCGCTACTGTGTATTTCCAAGTCTAATTCTGTCACTAAATCCATACCGGTGACCCAGCGCCTAAATACTAGGCCTCAAATTTAATTCCCTCTAAATCTCTCGTTACCCACCGCTGTACTGTTGTTGCTGGGCAAGATATTTAGTGTCCGTCAAAGCACATTTTTGTTCTGGGTTGAAGTACAATTCCCAATTTAGCAATTTCATAATTTAGTGGTTTCTGCTATATCAGAGCTATTTGAAATCTATCCCAAAAAGGGTATATAATATTGAAGGTGCACATAGGGTCATTCAGAATAACTTCACACACACCCGCTACTGTGTATTTCCAAGTCTAATTCTGTCACTAAACCCATACCTGTCACCCAGCGCCTAAATACTAGGCCTCAAATTTAAATCCCTCTAAATCTCTCGTTACCGTTGTCCTGTTGTAGCTGGGAAAGTTATTTAGTGCCCGTCAAAGCACATTTTTTGTTCTGGGTTGAAGTACAATTCCCAATTTAGCAATTTCATAATTTAGTGGTTCCTGCTATATCAGAGCTATTTGAAATCTATCCCAAAAAGGGTATATAATATTGAAGGTGCACATAGGGTCATTCAGAATAACTTCACACACACCCGCTACTGTGTATTTCCAAGTCTAATTCTGTCACTAAATCCATACCGGTGACCCAGCGCCTAAATACTAGGCCTCAAATTTAATTCCCTCTAAATCTCTCGTTACCCACCGCTGTACTGTTGTTGCTGGGCAAGATATTTAGTGTCCGTCAAAGCACATTTTTTGTTCTGGGTTGAAGTACAATTCCCAATTTAGCAATTTCATAATTTAGTGGTTTCTGCTATATCAGAGCTATTTGAAATCTATCCCTAAAAGGGTATATAATATTGAAGGTGCACATAGGGTCATTCAGAATAACTTCACACACACCCGCTACTGTGTATTTCCAAGTCTAATTCTGTCACTAAATCCATACCGGTGACCCAGCGCCTAAATACTAGGCCTCAAATTTAATTCCCTCTAAATCTCTCGTTACCCACCGGTGTACTGTTGTTGCTGGGCAAGATATTTAGTGTCCGTCAAAGCACATTTTTTGTTCTGGGTTGAAGTACAATTCCCAATTTAGCATATTCATAATTTAGTGGTTTCTGCTATATCAGAGCTATTTGAAATCTATCCCTAAAAGGGTATATAATATTGAAGGTGCACATAGGGTCATTCAGAATAACTTCACACACACGCTTCTGTGCATTTCCAAGTCTAATTCTGTCACTAAATCCATACCGGTGACCCAGCGCCTAAATACTAGGCCTCAAATTTAAATCCCTCTAAATCTCTCGTTACCCACCACTGTACTGTTGTTGCTGGGCAAGATATTTAGTGTCCGTCAAAGCACATTTTTTGTTCTGGGTTGAAGTACAATTCCCAATTTAGCAATTTCATAATTTAGTGGTTTCTGCTATATCAGAGCTATTTGAAATCTATCCCTAAAAGGGTATATAATATTGAAGGTGCACATAGGGTCATTCAGAATAACTTCACACACACCCGCTACTGTGTATTTCCAAGTCTAATTCTGTCACTAAATCCATACCGGTGACCCAGCGCCTAAATACTAGGCCTCAAATTTAATTCCCTCTAAATCTCTCGTTACCCACCGTGTACTGTTGTTGCTGGGCAAGATATTTAGTGTCCGTCAAAGCACATTTTTTGTTCTGGGTTGAAGTACAATTCCCAATTTAGCAATTTCATAATTTAGTGGTTTCTGCTATATCAGAGCTATTTGAAATCTATCCCTAAAAGGGTATATAATATTGAAGGTGCACATAGGGTCATTCAGAATAACTTCACACACACGCTTCTGTGCATTTCCAAGTCTAATTCTGTCACTAAATCCATACCGGTGACCCAGCGCCTAAATACTAGGCCTCAAATTTAAATCCCTCTAAAATCTCTCGTTACCCACCACTGTACTGTTGTTGCTGGGCAAGATATTTAGTGTCCGTCAAAGCACATTTTTGTTCTGGGTTGAAGTACAATTCCCAATTTAGCAATTTCATAATTTAGTGGTTTCTGCTATATCAGAGCTATTTGAAATCTATCCCTAAAAGGGTATATAATATTGAAGGTGCACATAGGGTCATTCAGAATAACTTCACACACACGCTTCTGTGCATTTCCAAGTCTAATTCTGTCACTAAATCCATACCGGTGACCCAGCGCCTAAATACTAGGCCTCAAATTTAAATCCCTCTAAATCTCTCGTTACCCACCGCTGTACTGTTGTTGCTGGGCAAGATATTTAGTGTCCGTCAAAGCACATTTTTTGTTCTGGGTTGAAGTACAATTCCCAATTTAGCAATTTCATAATTTAGTGGTTTCTGCTATATCAGAGCTATTTGAAATCTATCCCTAAAAGGGTATATAATATTGAAGGTGCACATAGGGTCATTCAGAATAACTTCACACACACGCTTCTGTGCATTTCCAAGTCTAATTCTGTCACTAAATCCATACCGGTGACCCAGCGCCTAAATACTAGGCCTCAAATTTAATTCCCTCTAAATCTCTCGTTACCCACCGCTGTACTGTTGTTGCTGGGCAAGATATTTAGTGTCCGTCAAAGCACATTTTTTGTTCTGGGTTGAAGTACAATTCCCAATTTAGCAATTTCATAATTTAGTGGTTTCTGCTATATCAGAGCTATTTGAAATCTATCCCTAAAAGGGTATATAATATTGAAGGTGCACATAGGGTCATTCAGAATAACTTCACACACACCCGCTACTGTGTATTTCCAAGTCTAATTCTGTCACTAAATCCATACCGGTGACCCAGCGCCTAAATACTAGGCCTCAAATTTAATACCATCTAAATCTCTCGTTACCCACCGGGGTACTGTTGTTGCTGGGCAAGATATTTAGTGTCCGTCAAGCACATTTTTTGTTCTGGGTTGAAGTACAATTCCCAATTTAGCAATTTCATAATTTAGTGGTTTCTGCTATATCAGAGCTATTTGAAATCTATCCCTAAAAGGGTATATAATATTGAAGGTGCACATAGGGTCATTCAGAATAACTTCACACACACGCTTCTGTGCATTTCCAAGTCTAATTCTGTCACTAAATCCATACCGGTGACCCAGCGCCTAAATACTAGGCCTCAAATTTAAATCCCTCTAAATCTCTCGTTACCCACCGCTGTACTGTTGTTGCTGGGCAAGATATTTAGTGTCCGTCAAAGCACATTTTTTGTTCTGGGTTGAAGTACAATTCCCAATTTAGCAATTTCATAATTTAGTGGTTTCTGCTATATCAGAGCTATTTGAAATCTATCCCTAAAAGGGTATATAATATTGAAGGTGCACATAGGGTCATTCAGAATAACTTCACACACACGCTTCTGTGCATTTCCAAGTCTAATTCTGTCACTAAATCCATACCGGTGACCCAGCGCCTAAATACTAGGCCTCAAATTTAAATCCCTCTAAATCTCTCGTTACCCACCGCTGTACTGTTGTTGCTGGGCAAGATATTTAGTGTCCGTCAAAGCACATTTTTTGTTCTGGGTTGAAGTACAATTCCCAATTTAGCAATTTCATAATTTAGTGGTTTCTGCTATATCAGAGCTATTTGAAATCTATCCCTAAAAGGGTATATAATATTGAAGGTGCACATAGGGTCATTCAGAATAACTTCACACACACGCTTCTGTGCATTTCCAAGTCTAATTCTGTCACTAAATCCATACCGGTGACCCAGCGCCTAAATACTAGGCCTCAAATTTAATTCCCTCTAAATCTCTCGTTACCCACCGCTGTACTGTTGTTGCTGGGCAAGATATTTAGTGTCCGTCAAAGCACATTTTTTGTTCTGGGTTGAAGTACAATTCCCAATTTAGCAATTTCATAATTTAGTGGTTTCTGCTATATCAGAGCTATTTGAAATCTATCCCTAAAAGGGTATATAATATTGAAGGTGCACATAGGTTCATTCAGAATAACTTCACACACACCCGCTACTGTGTATTTCCAAGTCTAATTCTGTCACTAAATCCATACCGGTGACCCAGCGCCTAAATACTAGGCCTCAAATTTAATTCCCTCTAAATCTCTCGTTACCCACCGGTGTACTGTTGTTGCTGGGCAAGATATTTAGTGTCCGTCAAAGCACATTTTTTGTTCTGGGTTGAAGTACAATTCCCAATTTAGCAATTTCATAATTTAGTGGTTTCTGCTATATCAGAGCTATTTGAAATCTATCCCTAAAAGGGTATATAATATTGAAGGTGCACATAGGGTCATTCAGAATAACTTCACACACACGCTTCTGTGCATTTCCAAGTCTAATTCTGTCACTAAATCCATACCGGTGACCCAGCGCCTAAATACTAGGCCTCAAATTTAAATCCCTCTAAATCTCTCGTTACCCACCGCTGTACTGTTGTTGCTGGGCAAGATATTTAGTGTCCGTCAAAGCACATTTTTGTTCTGGGTTGAAGTACAATTCCCAATTTAGCAATTTCATAATTTAGTGGTTTCTGCTATATCAGAGCTATTTGAAATCTATCCCTAAAAGGGTATATAATATTGAAGGTGCACATAGGGTCATTCAGAATAACTTCACACACACGCTTCTGTGCATTTCCAAGTCTAATTCTGTCACTAAATCCATACCGGTGACCCAGCGCCTAAATACTAGGCCTCAAATTTAAATCCCTCTAAATCTCTCGTTACCCACCGCTGTACTGTTGTTGCTGGGCAAGATATTTAGTGTCCGTCAAAGCACATTTTTTGTTCTGGGTTGAAGTACAATTCCCAATTTAGCAATTTCATAATTTAGTGGTTTCTGCTATATCAGAGCTATTTGAAATCTATCCCTAAAAGGGTATATAATATTGAAGGTGCACATAGGGTCATTCAGAATAACTTCACACACACGCTTCTGTGCATTTCCAAGTCTAATTCTGTCACTAAATCCATACCGGTGACCCAGCGCCTAAATACTAGGCCTCAAATTTAAATCCCTCTAAATCTCTCGTTACCCACCGCTGTACTGTTGTTGCTGGGCAAGATATTTAGTGTCCGTCAAAGCACATTTTTTGTTCTGGGTTGAAGTACAATTCCCAATTTAGCAATTTCATAATTTAGTGGTTTCTGCTATATCAGAGCTATTTGAAATCTATCCCTAAAAGGGTATATAATATTGAAGGTGCACATAGGGTCATTCAGAATAACTTCACACACACGCTTCTGTGCATTTCCAAGTCTAATTCTGTCACTAAATCCATACCGGTCACCCAGCGCCTAAATACTAGGCCTCAAATTTATATCCCGCTGAATTTGAATACAATACATTGGGCCAAATAATATATTTGTTGTTGTGGTGAACCATAACAATGAGAAAAACATCTAGTAAGGGACGCGGACGTGGACATGGTCGTGGTGGTGTTAGTGGACCCTCTGGTGCTGGGAGAGGACGTGGCCGTTCTGCCACATCCACACGTCCTAGTGTACCAACTACCTCAGGTCCCAGTAGCCGCCAGAATTTACAGCGATATATGGTGGGGCCCAATGCCGTTCTAAGGATGGTAAGGCCTGAGCAGGTACAGGCATTAGTCAATTGGGTGGCCGACAGTGGATCCAGCACGTTCACATTATCTCCCACCCAGTCTTCTGCAGAAAGCGCACAGATGGCGCCTGAAAACCAACCCCATCAGTCTGTCACATCACCCCCATGCATACCAGGGAAACTGTCTCAGCCTCAAGTTATGCAGCAGTCTCTTATGCTGTTTGAAGACTCCGCTGGCAGGGTTTCCCAAGGGCATCCACCTAGCCCTTCCCCAGCGGTGAAAGACATAGAATGCACTGACGCACAACCACTTATGTTTCCTGATGATGAGGACATGGGAATACCACCTCAGCATGTCTCTGATGATGACGAAACACAGGTGCCAACTGCTGCGTCTTTCTGCAGTGTGCAGACTGAACAGGAGGTCAGGGATCAAGACTGGGTGGAAGACGATGCAGGGGACGATGAGGTCCTAGACCCCACATGGAATGAAGGTCGTGCCACTGACTTTCACAGTTCGGAGGAAGAGGCAGTGGTGAGACCGAGCCAACAGCGTAGCAAAAGAGGGAGCAGTGGGCAAAAGCAGAACACCCGCCGCCAAGAGACTCCGCCTGCTACTGACCGCCGCCATCTGGGACCGAGCACCCCAAAGGCAGCTTCAAGGAGTTCCCTGGCATGGCACTTCTTCAAACAATGTGCTGACGACAAGACCCGAGTGGTTTGCACGCTGTGCCATCAGAGCCTGAAGCGAGGCATTAACGTTCTGAACCTGAGCACAACCTGCATGACCAGGCACCTGCATGCAAAGCATGAACTGCAGTGGAGTAAACACCTTAAAACCAAGGAAGTCACTCAGGCTCCCCCTGCTACCTCTTCTGCTGCTGCCGCCTCGGCCTATTCTGCTGCTGCCGCCTCGGCCTCTTCCTCCGCCTCTGGAGGAACGTTGGCACCTGCCGCCCAGCAAACAGGGGATGTACCACCAACACCACCACCACCACCTCCGTCACCAAGCGTCTCAACCATGTCACACGCCAGCGTTCAGCTCTCCATCTCACAAACATTTGATAGAAAGCGTAAATTCCCACCTAGCCACCCTCGATCCCTGGCCCTGAATGCCAGCATTTCTAAACTACTGGCCTATGAAATGCTGTCATTTAGGCTGGTGGACACAGACAGCTTCAAACAGCTCATGTCGCTTGCTGTCCCACAGTATGTTGTTCCCAGCCGGCACTACTTCTCCAAGAGAGCCGTGCCTTCCCTGCACAACCAAGTATCCGATAAAATCAAGTGTGCACTGCGCAACGCCATCTGTAGCAAGGTCCACCTAACCACAGATACGTGGACCAGTAAGCACGGCCAGGGACGCTATATCTCCCTAACTGCACACTGGGTAAATGTAGTGGCAGCTGGGCCCCAGGCGGAGAGCTGTTTGGCGCACGTCCTGCCGCCGCCAAGGATCGCAGGGCAACATTCTTTGCCTCCTGTTGCCACCTCCTCCTTCTCGGCTTCCTCCTCCTCTTCTTCCACCTGCTCATCCAGTCAGCCACACACCTTCACCACCAACTTCAGCACAGCCCGGGGTAAACGTCAGCAGGCCATTCTGAAACTCATATGTTTGGGGGACAGGCCCCACACCGCACAGGAGTTGTGGCGGGGTATTGAACAACAGACCGACGAGTGGTTGCTGCCGGTGAGCCTCAAGCCCGGCCTGGTGGTGTGTGATAATGGGCGAAATCTCGTTGCAGCTCTGGGACTAGCCAATTTGACGCACATCCCTTGCTTGGCGCATGTGCTGAATTTGGTGGTGCAGAAGTTCATTCACAACTACCCCGACATGTCAGAGCTGCTGCATAAAGTGCGGGCCGTCTGTTCGCGCTTCCGGCGTTCACATCCTGCCGCTGCTCGCCTGTCTGCGCTACAGCGTAACTTCGGCCTTCCCGCTCACCGCCTCATATGCGACGTGCCCACCAGGTGGAACTCCACCTTGCACATGCTGGACAGACTGTGCGAGCAGCAGCAGGCCATAGTGGAGTTTCAGCTGCAGCACGCACGGGTCAGTCGCACTACAGAACAGCACCACTTCACCACCAATGACTGGGCCTCCATGCGAGACCTGTGTGCCCTGTTGCGCTGTTTCGAGTACTCCACCAACATGGCCAGTGGCGATGACACCGTTATCAGCGTTACAATACCACTTCTATGTCTCCTTGAGAAAACACTTAGGGCGATGATGGAACAGGAGGTGGCCCAGGAGGAGGAGGAGGAGGATGAGGAAGAGGGGTCATTTTTAGCACTTTCAGGCCAGTCTCTTCGAAGTGACTCAGAGGGAGGTTTTTGCAACAGCAGAGGCCAGGTACAAATGTGGCCAGCCAGGGCCCACTACTGGAGGACGAGGAGGACGAGGATGAGGAGGAGGTGGAGGAGGATGAGGATGAAGCATGGTCACAGCGGGGTGGCACCCAACGCAGCTCGGGTCCATCACTGGTGCGTGGCTGGGGGGAAAGGCAGGACGATGACGATACGCCTCCCACAGAGGACAGCTTGTCCTTACCCCTGGGCAGCCTGGCACACATGAGCGACTACATGCTGCAGTGCCTGCGCAACGACAGCAGAGTTGCCCACATTTTAACCTGTGCGGACTACTGGGTTGCCACCCTGCTGGATCCACGCTACAAAGACAATGTGCCCACCTTACTTCCTGCACTGGAGCGTGATAGGAAGATGCGCGAGTACAAGCGCACGTTGGTAGACGCGCTACTGAGAGCATTCCCAAATGTCACAGGGGAACAAGTGGAAGCCCAAGGCCAAGGCAGAGGAGGAGCAAGAGGTCGCCAAGGCAGCTGTGTCACGGCCAGCTCCTCTGAGGGCAGGGTTAGCATGGCAGAGATGTGGAAAACTTTTGTCAACACGCCACAGCTAACTGCACCACCACCTGATACGCAACGTGTTAGCAGGAGGCAACATTTCACTAACATGGTGGAACAGTACGTGTGCACACCCCTCCACGTACTGACTGATGGTTCGGCCCCATTCAACTTCTGGGTCTCTAAATTGTCCACGTGGCCAGAGCTAGCCTTTTATGCCTTGGAGGTGCTGGCCTGCCCGGCAGCCAGCGTTTTGTCTGAACGTGTATTCAGCACGGCAGGGGGCGTCATTACAGACAAACGCAGCCGCCTGTCTACAGCCAATGTGGACAAGCTGACGTTCATAAAAATGAACCAGGCATGGATCCCACAGGACCTGTCCGTCCCTTGTCCAGATTAGACATTAACTACCTCCCCATAACCATATATTATTGGACTCCAGGGCACTTCCTCATTCAATCCTATTTTTATTTTCATTTTACCATTATATTGCGATGCTACCCAAAGTTGAATGAACCTCTCCTCTGCCTGTGTGCTAGGCCTAAATATATGCCAATGGACTGTTGCAGTGGTGGCTGACATGAAGCCTGATTCTCTGCTATGACATGCAGACTAATTCTCTGCTGACATGAAGCCAGATTGTCTGTTACGGGACCTCTCTCCTCTGCCTGGGTGCTGGGCCTAAATTTATGACCATGGACTGTTGCAGTGGTGGCTGACGTGAAGCCTGATTCTCTGCTATGACATGCAGACTGATTCTCTGCTGACATGAAGCCAGATCGTCTGTTACGGGACCTCTCTGCTCTGCCTGTGTGCTAGGCCTAAATATATGCCAATGGACTGTTGCAGTGGTGGGTGACGTGAAGCCTCATTCTCTGCTATGACATGCAGACTGATTCTCTGCTGACATGAAGCCAGATTGTCTGTTACGGGACCTCTCTGCTCTGCCTGTGTGCTAGGCCTAAATATATGCCAATGGACTGTTGCAGTGGTGGGTGACGTGAAGCCTCATTCTCTGCTATGACATGCAGACTGATTCTCTGCTGACATGAAGCCAGATCCTCTGTTACGGGAGCTCTCTCCTCTGCCTGGGTGCTGGGCCTAAATTTATGACAATTGACTGTTGCAGTGGTGGGTGACGTGAAGCCTGATTCTCTGCTATGATATGAAGACTGATTCTCTGCTGACATGAAGCCAGATTGTCTGTTACGGGACCTTTCTCCTCTGCCTGGGTTCTGGGCCTAAATTTATGAAAATTGACTCTTACAGTGGTGGGTGACGTGAAGCCTGATTCTCTGCTATGATATGAAGACTGATTCTCTGCTGACATGAAGCCAGATTCTCTGTTACGGGACCTCTCTCCTCTGCCTGGGTGCTGGGTAGTGTTGAGCGCGAATATTCGAAAAGCAAATTTTTTTCGCGAATATCGCAACTTCGCGATTTCGCGAATATTTCGAATATAGTGCTATATATTCGTAAAAACGAATATTCGTTTTTTGTTTCCCCCCCCCCCCCCACAAAATTACAGTACACATATAATTGATTGTTTCCCAAAGGTCCAACAGCTCAGATCTTACTCACATTGCCTAGAAAGTGATTGAGGCGCGAATCTTCGTAAGGCGATTTTATTAGCGCACATGCGAATATCGGCACGTCCCAGAACAGAGGCAAAGGGCTTTGCATTCATACATTAGTGAATTGAGTTGCGAATCTTCGTAAGGCGATTTTATTAGCGCACATGCGAATATCTACACTTGTCCCAGAACAGAGGCAAAGGGCTTTGCATTCATACATTAGTGATTGAATTGAGCTGCGAATCTTCGTAAGGCGATTTTATTAACGCAAATGCAAATATCTACACTTGTCCCCAGAACAGAGAGGCAAAGGCCTGTGCATTCATATAGTATAGCACCATATTCGCGAATACGTAGAACTTCGTAAAAGTCGATTTACGAATATTCGTATTTTTTATTTTACTTTCCACCTTACAGATTACATTGATCTGTACTCTGTCAACTACTGTCATCACCCCCCACTGTATCTCGATTGATTCCCAAAAGTCTCACATTCCCTAGAAAGTGATTGAGGTGCGAATCTTCGTAAGGCGATTTTATTAGCGCACATGCGAATATCTACACTTGTCCCAGAACAGAGGCAAAGGGCATTGCATTCATACATTAGTGATTGAATTGAGTTGCGAATCTTCGTAAGGCGATTTCATTAGCGCACATGTGAATTTTGCATAGCATATGTATTATGCGATAATTCGAATTATCGCATATGCGAAATAATAACGAATTTGAATAATCGCGAATATTTTACGAATATTCTTTCGAATATTCACAAAATTTCGCGAATTCGAATATGGGACATGCCGCTCAACACTAGTGCTGGGCCTAAATTTATGACAATGGACTGTTGCAGTGGTGGGTGACGTGAAGCCTGATTCTCTGCTATGACATGCAGACTGATTCTCTGCTGACATGAAGCCAGATTGTCTGTTACGGGACCTCTCTCCTCTGCCTGGGTGCTGGGCCTAAATATATGCCAATGGACTGTTGCAGTGGTGGCTGACGTGAAGCCTCATTCTCTGCTATGACATGCAGACTAATTCTCTGCTGACATGAAGACAGATTCTCTGTTACGGGACCTCTCTCCTCTGCCTGGGTGCCGGGGCCTAAATATCTGAGAATGGACTGTTCCAGTGGTGGCTGACGTGAAGCCTCATTCTCTGCTATGACATGCAGACTAATTCTCTGCTGACATGAAGACAGATTCTCTGTTACGGGACCTCCCTCCTCTGCCTGGGTGCTGGGCCTAAATATATGCCAATGGACTGTTGCAGTGGTGGCTGACGTGAAGCCTCATTCTCTGCTATGACATGCAGACTAATTCTCTGCTGACATGAAGACAGATTCTCTGTTACGGGACCTCCCTCCTCTGCCTGGGTGCTGGGCCTAAATATATGCCAATGGACTGTTGCAGTGGTGGCTGACGTGAAGCCTCATTCTCTGCTATGACATGCAGACTGATTCTCTGCTGACATGAAGCCAGATTCTCTGTTACGGGACCTCTCTCCTCTGCCTGTGTGTGTGCTGGGCCTAAATATATGCCAATGGACTGTTGCAGTGGTGGCTGACGTGAAGCCTCATTCTCTGCTATGACATGCAGACTGATTCTCTGCTGACATGAAGCCAGATTCTCTGTTACGGGACCTCTCTCCTCTGCCTGTGTGTGTGCTGGGCCTAAATATATGCCAATGGACTGTTGCAGTGGTGGCTGACGTGAAGCCTCATTCTCTGCTATGACATGCAGACTAATTCTCTGCTGACATGAAGACAGATTCTCTGTTACGGGACCTCCCTCCTCTGCCTGGGTGCTGGGCCTAAATATATGCCAATGGACTGTTGCAGTGGTGGCTGACGTGAAGCCTCATTCTCTGCTATGACATGCAGACTGATTCTCTGCTGACATGAAGCCAGATTCTCTGTTACGGGACCTCTCTCCTCTGCCTGTGTGTGTGCTGGGCCTAAATATATGCCAATGGACTGTTGCAGTGGTGGCTGACGTGAAGCCTCATTCTCTGCTATGACATGCAGACTGATTCTCTGCTGACATGAAGCCAGATTCTCTGTTACGGGACCTCTCTCCTCTGCCTGTGTGTGTGCTGGGCCTAAATATATGCCAATGGACTGTTGCAGTGGTGGCTGACGTGAAGCCTCATTCTCTGCTATGACATGCAGACTAATTCTCTGCTGACATGAAGACAGATTCTCTGTTACGGGACCTCCCTCCTCTGCCTGGGTGCTGGGCCTAAATATATGCCAATGGACTGTTGCAGTGGTGGCTGACGTGAAGCCTCATTCTCTGCTATGACATGCAGACTAATTCTCTGCTGACATGAAGACAGATTCTCTGTTACGGGACCTCTCTCCTCTGCCTGGGTGCCGGGGCCTAAATATCTGAGAATGGACTGTTCCAGTGGTGGGTGACGGGAAGCCAGATTCTCTGCTATGGAACCTCTCTCCAATTGATTTTGGTTAATTTTATTTATTTAATTTTTATTTTAATTCATTTCCCTATCCACATTTGTTTGCAGGGGATTTACCTACATGTTGCTGCCTTTTGCAGCCCTCTAGCTCTTTCCTGGGCTGTTTTACAGCCTTTTTAGTGCCGAAAAGTTCGGGTCCCCATTGACTTCAATGGGGTTCGGGTTCGGGACGAAGTTCGGATCGGGTTCGGATCCCGAACCCGAACATTTCCGGGATGTTCGGCCGAACTTCTCGAACCCGAACATCCAGGTGTTCGCTCAACTCTAGCAGTGACTCCATTGCTCCTAGAGGCTCATTTACATATATAAAAAATTTTTCACATGCAGGCACATGTGAACATGGGACCAACAGAGATGCCAAGTGCAAATGTAGCAGGTCAGCCATTGTCATAGGAACAGATCTGCTGATAGATTCTCTATCCCCTTTCCCCCCCACTCAGCCCCTCTGACATTTCATGCTACGATGCTCTCCCCTCCCAGATGTAAAAAATAATAAAATAAAAAAACCTCTGCTGGCACTGGGATGGGCCACCTCCCTCTCTGGGCCCCTGTGCAGCTGAACCAACTGCACAAGCGGTATGTCTGCCCCTGGAGTAGGGTTCCCAACAGCAGCAGTACAGTATGGAACATAATGGACAAGGCAGAAGGATGAGATTTGTGACTAGGTAGGGGTAATAATGGCAGCAGCACACTATGGAACATGATAGACAAGGCAGGAGATGTGCTGCTTTGTCGGGGTAGTAGTTGTGGCAGCAATGATTGTGTCAGCTGCAGCAGTGCAATATGGAAGTTGGACAGAGTCCACTGTGATTGCGATAACTATGAACTATGAATTAGCACCCAGTAAAATGGATGACAACATCCCTGGGACAGCTTGACTGTGAATGTGAACTATGTGATGAAGATAGGGTTGTTGGGGCAATTTGCATTAATAATAAATTGAGGACTGTATCATCAAGGAAATGTCAGATGTTAAAACCAGATAGTGACACATATCCTTTTTTCTAATCTGTTTTCATTTTCTGATTGCAGAATTTTTAATTCAATTTTTTGACCGTGATTATGGGGGCAGCCACCTTGCCTGAACTTTTCTGAACAACCTTTAGAAAGCATTAAGAAAATTGCTTGATGGGGATTGGCCTGACGCAGCATGGAGTAAGCCGCATGCCGGAGCGCTCCTGCCAGTATCCTGGGTAATTGTACAAAAAGGACTGGAAACTACTAAGGGAGAAAGCGATACCTTGGAACTCAACATCTATACATCTCGCCAAAGTACGATGCCTAAAAAGGAGAGAAACTCATCCAGGCCTGAACAAGACACGCAACTCTAACATGGCTCTGGTGAGGACGAGGATGAGGGCCCACAGGATGTAGTGAGCCAGAGCGCTGCGTGCGGCTCAGCAAATATGCCCGTGTACCAGAGGGGGGTGAGGGACTAGTCCAGAGAGCATGGAAATGGGGCAGCAGAGTAGGTCAGGAACCTGATCTTAAAGACATAATGGCGGCCGTGGCCGGCTGCCACACCACTCTTAAAGTGCTTATTATCCAAGTGGATCGGACCACAGAAGTGGAAAAGAGGGTGTCGGGGCAAGAAGATGAAGTTAGGTCTATCAAAATGGCTGTTAAGATGACAACAAGAAATATCACTGCCCTATTTGCCAAGACAGATTATATAGAAAATCGGTCATGCCGCAACAATATTAAAATTGCAGGTGCCCCGGAAAAAACGGAAGGTGTGAATGCCACGGAGTACATAGAGAAATGGATCTCTCAGAAGTTTCAAGCCAAAGGCCTATCCCCACTCTATGCAGTAGAACGGGCACACAGATTACCCACCAGACTACTATCGCCTGGCAGAACCCCGCGTCCAATACATGCTAAAATATTGCACTACAAGGACAGGGACACTATTCTGCGGAAATCCCGTGATCATCCAGATTTAAACAAAAATGGAGCTAAAATATCATTCTTCCCAGACTATTCCACAGAGGTCCAGAAGAAACGAGGCCATTTCCTCGATATTAAAAGGAGACTTAGGAATCTATAGTTCAAATATTCCATATTGTTCCCAGCAAAATTCAGAGTGTTGGCCATGAAAACTACGTATTTCCAGAGGAGGCGGTGCAGTGGTTGGATTGCCATGAGAGCCAACTGCAGGCGCAAGACACTGTCACTTGAATTGCTGGAGCCCTGGAGGAGTCGCTATTGTTGTTAAACTTTGTTTTTCTTTCTATATGTATTTTTCATTCTCTTTTTCAACAGATTGTCTACTATGGCAGCCTGACACCCGGATTACTAAGTTGAATCGACAGTCTGATTGACTCTTATCTACAAGTCCCCTGACGCAGGAGCGTGAGTTATATGTTGGAGTTAGAAATAAAACTGTTTTAAGAGTTATATTTTTTCAGACAGTTAATCAGGCTTATTTCAATATTATCACATACCATATTTAATGAATAGAAAGTTAAGGGAGTACTTAGGAGAAGTAATCTACTAGATAATGGGGTGTTTAAAACATTTACTAACTTACAGGAGACATACCAAATTCCGCGTAGGTGTTTTTATCAATATCTGCAAATACGTCATGCCTATAACACTTTGGTCGAAAATGTGGAGAGATCACCACCGTAGATGCTGCCCTGAAGCTGATAGACTCTGGAGGTGATAAGAAGGGTCTGATCTCTATGCTTTATCTAATGCTTCTGAATACATTTCTGGAGCCTCACCTATTGACTTGTATGCGTAAATGGGTGAGGGATCTGGGAGAGATACCGCAGGAACAATGGGACGATATTCTAGAGGCAGTGCCACTGCCATCGTTGAGTGAAAACGGGAAACTGTCCCAATTATTTATTATTCATAGGGTGTACAAAACGCCAATATTCTTACGTCGTATTGGCATCAGATCTGACGCAAACTGCCCAAGGTGGCTATTGGAACCAGCAGACCTGCTACACATGTTATGGCAGTGTCAACGGTTAGATAAGTATTGGGTAGGGATATTAGAGATTATATAACAACTCTTCTCTGTACGGGTTGACAGAGACCCCAATGTATGTGTACTAGGATATGTTTCGGAGGTAGGGCAGATGAGGATACTAGGGTGGTGATAGGGAGGCTACTCTATTTAGCCAGAAAATGTATAGCACTTCATTGTATACAAATAAGTCCCCTGACTGTTGAAGAATTTTGCTCTAAAGTCAATACTATACTGATGTACGAAAAAGCTGTGTTAGTGAAAAGGGGATTCCCCCATAAGTTTGACAAGCCATGGAGCAAATGGATGACTGATAGTCGTATTACTATATAAGTGGAAAAGGGATAAGAATGGAACCAATACCGGTGTGGGAGTAAGTAAGGGGAGGGGGGGGTTTAGTTGGGAGGGGGGTGATGTGGATTATATATTCTTATATTTGGAAATGTATGTGGTAACTGAACATGATGATTGTATTGTGTTGGAATATGCTACAATGATCTTGCGGTAAAGTGATCTGTAAAGACCAAGAAGTGCTGCCTATTATTAGGCTTAGTGGCCAATGTGAAAACTGCCAGATTTTATTGCTTTTGTTTAAATATAGATATTAACATGGAAAATTAAACATAAAATCATCAACAATTCTTTAAAAATATGTTAAACATAAAAACGTGATTTATGTCATTTCTTTTTATGACACATTCCCTTTATATGCTTCACCTCTCAAAAAATGTCTGCCACCTGAATGAGGCAGCCTGGTTACACAATGACAGAACTACACCTTCATGTCTCTAAATCCTACAGTAATTCTGTTGATTAATTTGGAAATCAGTTTTCTTTTCTTCACTGTGAAATAACCTCTCTGAAACTAAATTTGCTGTATCCTGTGTTTTATGATCTCTTTCCTATAACAGCCATGCTACCCATCAAAGGTGCAAACCCTGAAACACATGGCAGATCTTAGATGGGATCCCATTTAGTGCTTATAGCATGTTATGACATCACAGCCATAGTCCCTCATGATTGACTGAGGATGACTACATGGCATTATAGGCAAGCCCAACTGAACGGGGTAATGTAATCCTCCTTCTTCATTGTCTCATCTTTCCTGTATTCCGATATGTAAAATAATGGATGGCATGTTGAACTTTTTGTGCAGAACAAATCCCAAAACTTTGGATTTGTTAAAAGCCAAAGTTTTGGGGGGAAATTCAAAATGAATTTGACTTGTTTATAATTGATTCGTTCACCTCTAGCTGTGACACTAGAGTCAAGGGACGAAGTTGCAGAGGGTTCTATTAACCAACATTTTAAAGAGGTTGTCCCAGGAGTCAAACCCCTGTCTTTTCTGCACAAATTCTTTGGTGGTCCCTACCGGTCTCTGTTTATACTTGATGACATCAAGTACTTGCACTTGACGCTAGAGATTTGCAGAATTTTCCGAAAAGATTTGCTTTGATCTGAATATTTTTGCGCTGAATCGCAATAAAAACTTCTATTTCCGGGTTGCATAGAGCCTTTATATGGGTGTAGAACACTGTGCCTTGCAGTAACACACATAGGGAGTGTGCGGGGGTAGTGAAAAAATACCGTCAGTCCGTATGACATGCAGATGACAGGCGACGCTATTAGAATCACTGCACACTTCACTTATTTGGGCAGTCACGTGGCCAAAACTGACCAAATAACTCAAGTAATAACTCAGCCTTACAGGTCCATGTTAGCGTCAAGAAGAAGCACACTCCTTTTACACCGTCATCAGCTGATTCCACATAGATGTCTACAGAACCTGTTCTATTAAATGCTTATACAAGTAGAGCCCCCTGACAGAGTTGAGAGGGTGCCAGCAGTAAGTTTGTGTTGACGTCACTGATTATTTTATTTTGCCTTTCCTCTGATCCGTCAGAACAATAACCTGCAAAAAACTAATCCTGTCTGGGAAGCATACGCCTTTACTCGGTCAGCATTTGCTCAATAATCCATCAGTATTGCTAATGCACAAAATAATAATTTAATATTGTAAAATCCGGTGTCTCCATGATAAATCTGCAGTGTGGGGGTCCTGTGTTGGCTTCTACACACAGTCAAAATAATCCTTCAGTGGGGCGAATAGATGCTGGATGACCAGGATGCTCCATGATGTTCCAAGGAGCAGGTGTCGGGAGCAGCGGTTCATTTATCAGACGTCCGTATAGTGCAGGGGGAATCCAAAGACCCTCTCCATCTCCGTGCACCACCGGATGCCCTCCTTTTGATTTCCATGATGACTGGGAACCCGTGATGTTTTCACCGGACGAAGAGACCGGGGCCTGGTTGGTTGGTTTGAATCTTGAGTAACTTTGCGAGTCTTCCGGGCTCCAAGCTATTTTTAAGCTTTGTCTTCTCATTGTCTGTAGCTACTGGAGGCCTGTTCATGCCAGGCAGGTTCCTCCAGAAGTATCTTGTTGAGCAGCCCATATTGCACTTGCATGAATCTTGACAAGATTCGCCTCCAGGTGGAGAGGAATTGTTTTCTTGGCATGCTTTTTCCATCGCAACACCACGTCGTTGAATAAACAGAAGACTGGCAGATTTTCTCCTGTAGTAGGCAAAATTTAAATTATTAGTTATTATTAGTAAATGTATTAACTATTTTATTATTAAATTAATTAAATATAATAGGCCCTCCTTTTAATTTCCATGATGACTAGGAACCCATGATGTTTTCACTGGACGATGAGACCTGGGCCTAGTTGGTGGTTTGAATCTTGACTAACTTTGCGACTCTTCTGGGCTCCAAGATATCTTGTACCTTTGTCTTCTCTTTGTCTGTAGCTAGTGATGTTTGCGGCAGGCCCCATTCACTTTAATGGCAGGCAAACCTGAAAAAACCTTCAGGTCATATTTGCAGCCAGCAAACACTTACTAGAAGTACACAAATAGTCCCACAACATGGACAGTGATATACCAGAGGGGGATCGTTGGCAAAAATTCAAACAAAAAATATTTATTTTAATCAAAAATGTGCCCTGCTGGAGCCTAGAAATTTTTTATTTCCTATCTGATGTATACAAATTGGCAGCACTCCAGGTTTTTGTATCCTGCAGAGTCCATAAAAACGTTATGGTGAACGGACATCACTGTACTGCATCAGTCTGAGGCATCTGTTAACGCCTGCATTTTTTGTATGCATTAAATGGATGGCAAAAATAGGATGTGAACCCAGCCCTAGTGTCAGAATAAGGACCAGTACACAGCGGAGCAGCGTGGCAGAAAGGGGAGGCCGCCATGTACTGACAGAGCGCTACCTGGTCCTGGTGGTCAGGGATGAGGAATGTGTTTCCCAAGGATCATTTTCTACTGGGAAATACAGGGCACAGTATAATACACTAGAATCTATATACTATAAAGATATTAGCCCTACCCCCGAATAATAATACAATTAGGTGGTCATTTATTATATAGAAATACATCTATGTTAGGCGTATTTGTGACACAGATTGTGGTGCAAAGATCCTTTGCATCGCAATCTGCATTATCTTTGGATTCTGTGGCTGGAGGTTCATTAGGCGGTCGCAGGATAAATATGTAACTGTCGGCCAGTACAGGCCCCAAAAATTAGCCAATAGGCATACACCTGACAGCAAAGAACTTTGGATTCTGTGGCTGGAGGTACATTAGGCGGTCACAGGATAAATATGTAACTGTCAGCCAGTACAGGCCACAGAAATTAGCCAATAGGCATTCACCTGACAGCAAAGAACTTTGGATTCTGTGGTTGGAGGTACATTAGGCGGTCACAGGATAAATATGCAACTATCAGCCAGTACAGGTCCCAAAAATTAGGCAATAGGCATTCACCTGACAGCAAAGAACTTTGGATACTGTGGCTGGAGGTGCATTAGGCGGTCACAGGATAAAAATGTACCTGTCGGCCAGTACAGCCCCCAAAGATTAGCCAACAGGCATTCACCTGACAGCAAAGAACTTTGTATTCTGTGGCTGGAGGTACATTAGGCGGTCACAAGATAACTATGTAACTGTCGGCCAGTACAGGCCCCAAAAATTAGGCATTCACCTGACATAAAAGGCCTTTTATTCCGCTGTGTATAAGGCAGGGACCATTCTTTGTTCTGGGTGGTGGCGGATATATGTGGGCTCACAAGTGTTGAATTCCTATGAGATCCATGCCTCATTCATTTTTAAAAATGAGCTAGGCGAGTGCGCTTATCGGTCACTATCCCCCCTGCTGCGATAAACGTCCTTTCGGACAGGACACTCAGCGAGGGGCAAGCCAATAGTTCCATGGAAAATTATGCCAGCTCTGGCCACAGGTCAAGCCTGCACACCCAATAGTCAAGGGGTTCCTCCCTTCTCAGAGCGTCCACATCGGCCGTTAACCCAATGTAGTCGGACAACTGTCGGTCTAGGCGTTCCCTGCGGCTGGATGTGGAGGGCGGCTGTCGATGGTTTGGCTGAAAAAATTATCTCATATCCGAAGTGACCAAGACATCTTCAAACTGCCCTCTTTTTGCAGGTGCGGTAGGATTGGCAACCGCACCTGTTTTGCTGTGGGTGGAAATTCCTCTGCCAGTGCTTGCAACAGCAGAATGCAGTCTCTCTCGCAGCAAGGTCTGGAAATGCTGCATTCTGACAGCTCTCTGTGATGCTGGTAACATGTCCACCATTTTGTGTTTGTACTAGGGGTTTAAGTACGTTGCCACCCAGAACAGGTCCTTGACCTTTATGCTTTTTATACAGGGGTCCCTCTTCAAACACTAGAGCATGAAGGACTCCACTTGCACTAATTTGGAAGCAGTGAAGCGACTAGCTCCTGCTCATCGCCCAGGAGAATGTCGTCCTCGGTCTCCACCCTCCAGTCACGGACAACACCAGGGATCCCCGAAAAGTTTAAAGCCTGCTCTTCTTGCTCCTCCTCCTCTCCCCAGCCAATATGCTCCTCTGACCTCTCTTCAGACTCTTGCTGATTTGTCTCAGATGGAGTAGCCCCCCTGGGAATTCATTCAGCATTGCGACTTCCTCTCCTCGACGACTTGACCAATGACGCAATGCACGCTCAAGTAAGAAGCCATAAGGTACGATGTAACTGATGGCACCCTGGCTGCAACTGACCAGTTTGGTGATCTCATCAAATGGCCACAGAAGTCTGCATGCGCCACACATGAGCAGCCACTGGCGCGGTGAAAAGAAAAACAGCTCTCCAGAACCTGTCCTGCAGTAGAGTTCGTACAGGTAGTCGTTAACTGCACGTTTCTGCTGGAGCAGCCTATCAAGCATATACAAGGTGAAGTTACAGCACATCGGGCAGTCACAAATAAGACGTCTGACGGGCAACTAGTGTCGCCGCTGAACGTTAGCAAGACGAGCCATGGCCGTGTAAGATCTTCTAAAATGGCCAAAGATTTTCCTGGCTTGCTGGGGGTATTTGGCAACTAATCGATGCACGATTAAGTTCAGGATGTGTGCCATGCACGGCACATGGATCATTTTGCCCTGTTTCAGCGCGCTCAACAGATTGGCACCGTTGTCGCACACCAGTTTGCCAACTGTCAAAATGAGTGGGGTTAGCCACTGATCGGCCTGTGACCTCAGAGCTTAAAGCAGTGCAGGGACTGTGTGGCTCTTGGCTTTCAGGCACCACAGCCACATCACAGCGTGGCAACGTCTCACCTTGCACGTTGAATCAGTTCTGGGGAACTTGTGGGGTGCAGCAGAAGAGGCGGTAGCAGTGGAAAAGGAGGAGTCAGCCAAGGATCCGTGGCGGTAAGACCAAATCCACACGGGTGCCACAGGTTACATGCTTGATGGCCGTCAGAAGGTTTACCCAGTGGGCAGTAAAAGATATGTACCTTCCCTGCCTTTGTTTGCTAGACCATGTGTCTGTGGTCAGATTTATCTTAGCACCGACACTGTGTGCCAGAGATACATTCACTTGCCGCTGAACATGGCCATATAGCTCTAGGATGCCCTTCTGGGAGAAATATTTCCTTCCAGGGACCTTCCATTGCGTTGTTGTTCCAATGGCCACAAATTTCCTAAAGGCCTCCGTGTCCACCAGTTTATGTGGCAGTAGTTGGCGGGCCACCAGTTCCGACAAGCTGGCGGTCAGCGGTTGGACAAGAAGGTTATCCGGCTGTCACAGATCAGAGTGGGGGTAACTCTAATCCTTGGGATGTCAATATGAAAGATAACTGCTAGGCCAGGACAGGAATCAGGGAGCAGGTCACCTCCTATCACATCTCTAATTCTGACCCTGTCTCCTAGCCATATGAGCCAACCCTGATGGTAGGAGGGCTCATAATCAGGAACCTAAGATCCCTACTAGCCCTCAGGGTGGCCCTGGACTAGGAGCAGAGTAAGACGACCTGTTCCTCCACATCACAGGAACCGGAGTCTCACTGGCCAAGCTGCAAGGAAAAGGGAACATGTACAGCATATGGCAATGGCAGGTAGACAAGTATCACACGTACCTGCCACAGACACACAGCCTGGAACCCATGCACAAGTGCTGCTGTCTACAAGAACATAAACTGACACAGCCCACACCACACATCACACAGGAACCCAGGACCATAAGCTGCAATAAAGATAAAGACACCACTAGACATATAATAATGCAAGAACAATAATGTCTAGCATAACTTATGACCACAAGGGTGGCCCTCAGTGGACAATAATACCAGGAGGATGACTCCAGCAAACCGCATGGCTAAAGTACCTCTCAGCTGGCATCCAGCAGGAGCTAAATAACCCCAAGTAGCCACACCCACACAGAGACACACCCAGTGTTCACACACTAGGAAGGGAATTAACCCTTCCAATACCAGGCAAGGGATTGAAGCTACTTAAAGGGGAAAAGCACAAACAAGCACACACTCCACCTGTTACTGCGGGCAATGGAATGTGTGGCAACCATGTCCTGGGGATCAGCCAGAAGGCCGAGACACTGCCACCACATGCACACAACACCACACTTTGCCACGTGCAACCACAAGTGAAGGAAAGTGTTTCTAAACACCATAGGCCGAGACATCGGCATCATCGACTTTTTACGTTCAAACATTTGGGCCACGGAAGTCTGTTTTTTGCCAGATGAACGCGACAATGGCACGGTGGAAGGTGGAGTGGAGGACAAATGGGAGGAGAAGGAGAAGAGGCAGGACTTTGATCTCCTGGAGTGTGGTTTTGTGGGTTCGGACGGTGTTGCTTCCACTGGGCTCGGTGATGGGAGGCCAGGTGCCTTCTTAAGGCGGTCGTCCCTAGGTGAGTGTTGGGCTTACCGTGACTTACTGTATGCGTTGACAGCACAGGCTGCAGATGGCAACACTATTGTCAGCAACTGACACGTTAAAAAAAGCACACACTGCGGAGCCATGTGCCGGCGTCCTGGGAGTGCAAGATGTGACCGTGCATGGTGGATGGCTCGCTCCAGATACATTTGTAGTCAAATTTTTGCCTCCTCTGCACTGTGAGTTCTGCCTGCTTCTCCTCCTTCTCCTCCCTATCTGCTGCTCCGTCTCTCTCTCTCTGAACTCCCCTTCTCTTCCTCTCTTGTGTTCACCCACATGACGCCCATCGACACGTCATCATTGTCACCTTCACCACCACTGACATTAAATATCTCAGAAAGCAACAGCGGGGACCACCCTCCTTGGCTGATCTGGGTACTGTTGTTGGACCACTAGGTGGCAGCCTTTGCTACTTCCTCTTCCTCATTCGATGCTAAGAATGGCTGCGCATCGATAAGGTCTGGGAATGGATGGGAGGGGCTATGGTGTTGGTGGTGTCTTTGGGGATGCACATAGCAGAGAGTGAGGAGGGTGCAGATACAGAGGATGAGGAGTGTGCAGAAGCGGAAGGCTCAGTGAGCCACTCAACCAACTCTGGTGCACCCTTTGAAGTTATTGCACGTGCCTTCTCCAACTTCCCACTTAGGATCCGGCCTGGTGCACCTGCCCGACCCCTACCATGCCTCTTCATCTGCCTGTCATTTTCTAAATGACCCTCTGCCTAAGTCTGTATAGAAGAGCAGTATTTGTGGAAAAAGGTGTATAGCAATATCACCCCTAAATCAGTATTTTGTGTAAGAAGGTATATGGCACCCCTCAATCAGTATTTGGCGGAAACAGGTATATAGCACCCCTCAATCAATATTTGGCGGAAAATGGTATATAGCACCCCTCAATCATTATTTGGCAGAAACAGGTATATGGCACCCCTCAATCAGAATTTTGTGGAAGCAGGTGTATCACAGCCCTCAATCAGTATTTGGTGGAAGAAGGTATATAACAATAGCACCCTTCAATCAGTATTTGGCAGAAACAGGTATATAGCACTCCTCAATCAGTATTTGGTGGAAACAGGTATATAGCACCTCTCAATCAGTATTTTGTGTAAGAAGGTATATGGAACCCCTCAATCAGTATTTGGCGGAAACAGGTATATAGCACCCCTCATTCAGTATTTTGTGGAAGCAGGTGTATTGCAGCCTTCAATCAGTATTTGGTGGAAGAAGGTATATAACAATAGCACCCCTCAATCAGTATTTGGTGGAAACAGGTATATAGCACCTCTCAATCAGGATTTTGTGGAAGAAGGTATATGGCACCCCTTAATCAGTATTTGGCAGAAAACAAGTATATAGCACCCCTCAATCAGTATTTGGTGGAAACAGGTATATGGCACCCCTCAATCAGTATTTTGTGGAAGCCGGTGTATTGCAGCCCTCAATCAGTATTTGTTGGAAGAAGGTATATAGCACCCCTCAATCAGTATTTTACGGAAACAGGTATATAGCACCCCCTCAATCAGTATTTGGCGGAAACAGGTATATGGCACCCCTCAATCAGTATTTTGTAGAAGCAGGTGCATCGCAGCCCTCAATTAGTATTTGGTGGAAGAAGGTATATAGCAATAGAACCCTTCAATCATTATTTTGTGGAAGAAGGTATATGGCACCCCTCAATCAGTATTTGGCGGAAACAGGTACATAGCACCCCTCATTCAGTATTTTGTGGAAGCAGGTGAATTGCAGCCCTCAATCAGTATTTGGTGGAAGAAGGTATATGACAATAGCACCCCTCAATCAGTATTTGGTGGAAAAGGTATATAGCTATAGCACCCCTCAATCACTATTTTGTGGAAGAAGGTGTATGGAACCCCTCAATCAGTATTTGGCAGAAACAGGTATATGGCACCCCTCAATCAGTATTTGGCAGAAACTGGTATATAGCACCTCTCAATCAGGATTTGGTGGAAATAGGTATATAGCACCCCTCAATCAGGATTTTGTGGAATAAGGTAAATAAGGTATATCGCAGCCCTCAAGCAGTTTTTTGGGGGGCAACAGGTATATCACACCCGTTGCAATTATTTACTTCAATAGCGTTTGTCCCTCTATCTAGCTGCGGTATTGCAGCAGAACCGCACACAACTGCTGCACAATACAAATACACTATAATATAATTTATATTTTAGAAAGTATATTATAAGTATATCACACCCCTCTATCTCACACCTATCGATAGCACACCTATACCAGTCCTTAAAAGGACTTTTGTGGCTCTATTAGCTAGCATTTGGTGTCCCTAACTGTCCCTGCTCCAAAATACAACCTCTCCCTACACTGGCAAAACACATAATGTAAAATGGCCGCCAGATCGGGTTCTGTTATAGGGTTGGGGGTGTGTCCATGTGCTGAATCTGCTGAAACGTCTCAATTGGCTGTCCTGTACCACCTGATGGATGTGTCATGGGTCAAAGTTCGGCGCCATGCAAATAAATATGGCGCGTGAGAATATCACCATATGCTTTCACCACGAAACGACTGCCGGGTGAACCACAAGGCCATCTCTATCTGTAGATATTGGAGTCCTGTTTATGCCAGGCAGGCTGCCCCCAGAAGTGATCTTGATTGATGAGCAGCCAAAACTGCACTTGGAACAATCTTGACAGAATTCGTCTCCAGGTGGAGAGGAATTTTTTTATTTGCATGCTTTCTCTATCGCAACACCACGTTGTTGAATAAATAGAAGACTGGCCGATTCTCTCCTGTTTTAGGCAACATGTAATGTTTATTAGTAAATTCATTAAATATTTAATATTAAATTGAATCAAAACGTAATTAAAATTATAAGAAAGTATACTTAAATTCGCCAAAACTGACCAAATAACTCAAGAATGAACTCAGCCTTACAGGTCCATGTTAGTGTCAAGAAGAAGTGCACTCCTTTTACACCCTCATCAGCTGATTCCACATAGATGTCTACAGAACCTGTCCTATTAAACGCTTATACAACTAGAGCCCCCCCCCCCCCATACCCGACAGAGTGGAGAGGGTGTCAACAGTAAGTTTGTGTTGATGTCACTGATTTATTTGCCCTTCTTCTGATCAGTCAGAACAATATCCCACAAAAAACGGATCCTGTCTGGGGAGATTACGCCTTCACTCAGTCAGCATTTGCTCAGTAATCCATGAGTATTGGTAATGCAAAAAAAAACAGTAGTGGATCTAAAACAAAGATGACACGTGAAGGTAATATTTGCATGTCTTCTGTGCTTTGTACCCACTCCTGCTTTTGGCTACCAAATCATAAGCCAATTCTGATGCGATCATACAGGCCTTACAGCTGCTACACAGACAGGATCTGTTGTGCATCAAATTTTCCTTCCTTCTGACGGATCAGAAGAAAGGTCAAATAAATGGTGATTTCAGAAAGGCCAAACAAGGACAATAGCAGTGGGGAGGGTGGTAACAGCATGAGAAGTCCACAAAGTGGCCCTATGACATAGTGGTGAGGTGGAAGCAGCATCAGGAGGCTGCAAAGTGGCACAATGACAAAGTGTGGAGGTGACAGCAGCAGTATGATTAGGCCAAAGAGTGGCACGGTAAAATAGTGTGGAGATTACAGCATCAGGAGGCCACAGAGTGGCAAGGTGACATAGTGTGGAGATGGCAGCAACAGCAGCAGCATGACACCACAGAGTGGCAAGGTGACATGGAGTGAACATGGCAGCATCAGGAGGCCACAAAATGGCAAGCTGACATAGTGTGGAGATGGCAGCAGCAGCAGCATGATGCCACATAGTGGCAAGGTGACATAGTGTGGACATGGCAGCATCAGGAGACCACAAAGTGGCATGGTGACATAGTGGGGAGATGGCAGCGTCAGGAGGCCACAGAGTGGCATGGTGACATAGTGTGGACATGGCAGCAACAGCAGCAGCATGATACCACAGAGTGGCACGGTGACATAGTATGGAGATGGATGATCTAATCTGATGCATCAGGCATTGGTGGGTGTAAATCCTGGCTGATCCACACCTGATTTATCTTGACAAAAGTAAGTCTTTACACATTTTGGACAGGCGAGTTCTTCTTGGGGTAACTATGGCCCCCGCCGCACTAAACACCCACTCTGATGCCACACTACTGGCCGGGCAGGACAGCTTTTGCCAGACAAACTCCAGTTTGGCTGCCCAGTAGTCCAGTTGATCTTCTATGATGGCTGGCAGGGTGCTGTCAAAGTATGCCACCACCTGCTGGTTCAGGTCCTGCTCCAAGTTTACCTGCTGCTGGTGAGTAGTTTCTTCACTATGCGGGTGAAGAAAGCTGCTTATCAGCGACTCTAGACTCAGGCTGCTGGTGCTGCTGTCACTTGCGACGAAGTCGAAGATCCAGTCAACCAATCAAGAACCGCTGGGTTGTTGGTCAAGACATGACTGCCAGCTGACATGTGGACCTGAGGCCTCGTGAAGAAACCCCTGCTGCCACTCCCCCTTACTCTGCTCCGACTTGTGCCAGAATCATTTATGCCTCTGACACTCCCCTGTGCAGGGCCTGGCACTTCTCTGTCTGACATACTTTTGGCTGAACTAAATAAATTAAAAGCAAATTAAAACACCCCTAAAAGCGCCAAATATATTTTCCTTTTTTTACTGAGATAGACAACTAAAGTTTTTTAAATTGGCAATGAAACAATTTCAACTTAAATAACAGCAAAAGTGAACTGCGTATATATTTCTCGTATTGGACTACTAATTTATTTCTTTTTCTCTAGAAATATGACAATAAACGTTTTTAGCGCAAATAATACCAAATGTGAACTGCGTCTATTTTTCTCATATTGTAGTGAAATATGACAAGAAACTATTTTAGTGCAAATAACACCAAATATGAACTTAGTCTTTTTCTCTCTTTCTCCATTGAAATATGACAAGAAACGCTTTTAGCGCAAATAACAGCAAATATGAACTTAGTCTATTTTTCTCTTTTTTTCTAGAAATATGACAATAAACGCTTTTAGCGCAAATAACAACAAAAGTGACCTGCGTAATTATTTCTGGTATTGTATTGAAATAGGCCACTAAATGATATCAACGCAGTTAACAGCAAAAGTGACCTGCGTATATATTTATCTTTTTCCACAGATAAAAGCCACTAAAGGCTTTTCAACATAGCACGCACCCCAATTACTAATTGCTGGAATGACAGAGCTGTATTATGAGACTATCTAGATCCCCAAGTAATGTTTCCCTGCACTTGTAAATCGCTTTTTTTCACAATGAGGATTTCCCTATGACTCTCTCTAGCATATGGACACGTCTCTCCCTGCCTGTGAAATGATTCCTCTCACTATCCTTTCCCTGTACTAGTAAATTGCTTATTTCCTTTTTTTTCACAATTTGTTTTTCTTTCACTCTCCCTAGCGCCTGCATACACGTCTGTCCCTGAACAAAGTACGATAGTGAATGGCAGACTCTGGCCGCCATATTTATAGGGCTGTGACATCACTGGGCTGGCTGCTGATTGACTGCATGCATGGCATTATGGGTCATCCTGCCTTCCCAGACTTCCTTGCCCCATGTCTTCATATGTCTAGCCGCCATGTGGGAAAAATTGCTATTCGTTAACATCAAGCGCGAGGGAATTCACATTAATTTAGTATCACATTTTTCCAGAAATTCAGAACTAATTCAACTTTGTCAGCTTTGATTCGCTCATCTCTACTTGACGCCTTTAGCCAATCAATGGCCTTAATGGTTACATGCAGCATACTGTATGCAAGCATTACTACTAATGCCAGTGGTTGGCTATATCAGTCATGTGCTTGTACAGCACAAAGCAGAGACAAGTGGTGACCACTGGAGCTGTGCTGCTGCATTAGGCTACTTTCACACTAGCGTTCGGGCGGATCCGTTCTGAACGGATCCGCTCATAATAATGCAGACGGAGGCTCCGTTCAGAGCGGATCCGTCTGCATTAAAATGGCAAAAAAAAAGCTAAGTGTGAAAATAGCCTCGGACGGATCCGTCCAGACTTTCAATGTAAAGTCAATGGGGGACGGATCCGCTTGAAGATTGAGCCACACTGTGGCATCTTCAAACGGATCCGTCCCCATTGACTTACATTGTAAGTCTGGACGGATCCGCACGGATCCGCACGCCTCCGCACGGCCAGGCGGACACCCGAACGCTGCAAGCAGCGTTCCATTCAGACTGCATCAGGGCTGGACGGCTGCGTTCGGGTCCGCTCGTGAGCCCCTTCAAACGGAGCTCACGAGCGGACCGACGAACGCTAGTGTGAAAGTAGCCTTAAACAGGTATTATGTCATTTTATCACATTTTCTGAATCTCAAACTCTTTAAAGGGCATCTGTCAGCAGATTTGAACCTATGACACTGGCTGACCTGTTGCATGTGCACTTGCAAATCTGATGTTTAATATATGCTATTGAGCCTCTAGGAGCAATGGGGGCATTGTCTTTACTCCTAGAGGCTCAGCTCTCTCTGTGACTGCCGCACCCTCTGCACTTTGATTGACAGTGCCAGGCAGTGTAAGGCCCCTTTCACATGGGTGAGATTTCCGCACGGGTGCAAGCGTAAGGTGAACGCATTGCACCCGCACTGAATCCTGACCCATTCATTTCTATGGGGCTGTGCACATGAGAGGTGATTTTCATGCATCACTTGTGCGTTGCGTGAAAATCGCAGCATGCTCCTCTTTGTGCGTTTTTCACGTAATGCAGGCCCCATAGAAATGAATGGGGTTGCGTGAAAATCGCAAGCATCCGCAAGCAAGTGTGGATGTGGTGCGATTTTCATGCACAGTTGCTAGGAGACGATTGGGATGGGGACCCGATCATTATTATTTTCCCTTATAACATGGTTATAACGGAAAATAATAGCATTCTGAATACAGAATGTATAGTCAAATAGGGCTGGAGGGGTTTAAAAAATATATATAATTTAACTCACCTTAATCCACTTGTTCACGCATCCGACATCTCTTCTGTCTTCACCTGTGAGGAAAAGGACCTTTGATGACGTCACTACGTTCATCACATGGTCCGTCACATGATCCTCACAAAAGAAGACAGAAGAGATGCCGGCTGCGCGAACAAGTGGATTAAGGTGAGGTTATTTTTTAGTTTTTAACCCCTCCAGCGCTATTGTACTATGCATTCTGTATTCAGAATGCTATTATTTACCCTTATAACCATGTTATAAGGGGAAATAATGCAATCTACACTACAACTAAGACAAACCTGAACTTCCGTGAAGAAGTTCGGGTCTGGGTACCACAGTCGGTTTTTATCACGCGCGTGCAAAACGCGATAAAAACTGAACATCGGAACGCAATCACAGTCAAAACTGACTGCAATTGCGTACCAACTCGCGCGGGTTTGCCACAATGCATCAGGACACATCCGGACCTAATCCGGACACGCTCGTCTGCAAGGGGCCTAAAAGTAATCACACTGGCCCTTATTTCTCCTAGTCAATCAGAGTGGAGAGGGCGCAGCAGTTGCAGAAAGAACAGAACCTGTAGGAGCAATGGCAACGCCCCCGTTGCTCTTAGAGGGTAATTTGCATATATTCAAACATCATTTCTCTCAGCAATGCGGGCACATATGAACATGGGACCAATACTGATGTCTTCAGCTGCCAAGTGCACATGTAACAGGTCAGTCAGTGTCATAGGCACAAATCTGCTGACAGATGCCTTTTAAATTATGTAAATCTGGCATCAGATGCCACTACACTGCAATATTCCTTATAGTACTCTGCTCCTTCTGATAGAATTGCAGCATGGGGCCATTTTAACAAGTAAGTGAACAGCAATACTCTGAAAAAAAAACTGCTTGCCTATAAGTATGTACAGTAAGCATTCCGAGAGCAGATCCCGTGCCAGTTGCTCGGAGACCCCTACCCCCAATAAAATCAACATCTTCAGCTGACGGCATTATACATCTGAGCCTGAACACCTGTTTTCATAGAAATATGCTAATATTTACAATAAACAATTACCATGTTAGGAAAACGGTGCACCGATCCCCTGCAGAATTCCGCAATTACTTTCCTTTCGTGTGGGCCAAAGCATTGTAAATATGCAGTATCGCTTCCCACGTCACCCCCAACGTGGAAACAAATACCGTCCAAGTAGACTTCCGAGAAATGTTTGCCTGTGGCACCGTCTTGCAGGCCCGGCTGGGCTGTCTTCTGCATTTATATTGACGTTAATGCTGAATTTAATAACCATCACTAGGCCGTACCTGAAGCCTCCCAATACACTCCTTTATTACATTTTATGATAGAGGCTATATTAAATCTCAGTGTCAGTGTGATTCTGGGTTTACTACAACATCGGCAGTTTGGGAAAGGTTATTCAAAACTAATGTGTGTTTTTCGCCATAAGAAACAGATAATCAGTCCCGAGAAAAATGCTCCTCTCCCAAGTGCCGGCAGCAAGAGAGAAGCTCTATGCTGCCATAGAAACAGCCTCTAAAATGTGACAGATGTAGTTTTGTTTGTACATATGGTAGGGACACAAATAGAATTAGGTGGGGATTTTAGAAGAGAGACAGAGGGACACTAAATTGCACTGTAGTGTATACTTTTTGTTCCGGATTCCAGGAGAGTTCTTTGTACAAATGCCTATGGGCAGCAAAGCATGTATCTCGAGAGAAAGAGCCGAGGAATAAAAGGGAAATGCCTGGATTACATTACAGAAAGGAGAGAAGATGTGTCCAGGAGACAAGCTAATTTGTAATAAAGGTGTAAATTAAAAAAATATATGTGTTAAGATCTGTAATTAACTCCCTCATACAAAAACACATTCAATCCTCTGTTGCTCTTAGTAAATTTAAAGTCTATAGTACAGGTTGCCATAATGTAATATGATACTGTGTAGTGTGGTCTAGTGAGATTGGATACTCAAAGTATGTAGTCTAGTTAAATATAGTATGGTATTGGTAGTATTGTATGGTATAGCATAATGAAGTACAGTATAGTATAGTATGGGGTAGTATAGTATAACATAGTATAATATAGTCTAGTATAGTACACTAGAGAAGAGCGAAGTTGTGAAAAATTCGATTTGGCAGCTTCACCAAGGATTGACAATTTTTTTTATTTGTTACAAATTATTTAATCACAAATCGCTATGTTAAAACCCTATTCAAACTATCAATCAATGGGACAGTTTTTTAGTGGCCGCTTAGACAGAAGAGCACCTGTCACCTGTAATACGCTATTGCAATATGGCCTTTTCGGTTTAAAAAAAATAAATCACTTAAACCTCCACTTGCTCAAGCAGAGACAGTCCGCTCCTCTCTTCAGTGCAGAAGACTTGCCGATGGACGTGATGACGTCACTGCTTGCTCATTGTGGTTGAGGTATCTCTGGCCGCCATTTTAGGAAAAATGATTAATTACCATGAAGCGTGAGGAAATTCCGCTTCATGGTCAATCAAATTTTTCCTAAACTTTGGATTGAATTCCACTTTGGATGCTTAGCTTCACTCAACACTATAGTATACTTTACAGTAGTGTAGTATGGTATAGTATATTACAACAAGCTATAATGTAGTGTAGTATAGTGCAGTACAGTATAGTGTAGAATAGTACAGGGTAGTATAGTATTATATGCCAAAGCATATTATGTAATAGTATATTTCTTTTGCTTAATTTCTGAGCCAGCCTACATGCATTTGATATCATATTTCACAGGACAAATTAGACCTGGCTTCTGTGCCATTAGATAACAGGCTTATTTTTAATTTTTGCATTTTTTGTTTTTCCTCCCCACATTCCAATAGTCATATTTTTTATTTGTTTTCCATTTACAAAGCCATATGAGTAGGGATCAGCAAACCCGAACTGTAAAGTTCGGGTTCGTACCGATCTTTAGGATTTTTGGACCCCGGACCCGAACACGAACTTTTCAGTAAAAGTTTGGGTTCGGGTTCAGTGTATGGCGAGTTAATAGAGCTTTTTGAAAGGCTGCAGAGCAGCCAATCAACAAGCGTTTAACTTGTGTGCCCTTAGAAGCCATCACAGCCATGCCTACTAATGGCATGGCTGTGATTGGCCAGTTCAGCATGTGACCCAGCCTCTATATAAGCTGGAGTCACGTAGCGCTGCACATCACTTTGCTCTTACTAGTGTAGGGATAGGATGCTGCTGCTGTGAGGGAGAGAATAGGAAAGAATCTTTTATCAGAAGTGCTTGTTTAACTCAGTGATATACAGCGATTTTGTTTTGTGGGTGCAGTGCACAATATTTTTACCCTGCCCTGAGCCCAGTAACACTGAAAAAGAACTTTTATCCGTCTGTTAGTTAGGTGGGCGGCGGCGGCCATTTTATGCAAGTTCAGTGGACCACCACAGCATATGTGCTTTTGTGACAGTCAAATTAAAGCTTGAAATACTGCAATTATATTCTGGGTTTAAAAAAATCACCCATTTTTGGCAATACCCTTCATCTGAGGCCTTTGCTGCATTTTTCATTGTGAAATACAAGCTTGAAATACAGCAATAATATTCTGTTATTAAAAAAACACCCATTTTGGGCAAAATACATAATTTGCGGCCTTTGCTGCATCTGTCAGTGTATAATACAAGCTTTAAATACTGCAATAATATTCTGGGTTTAAAAAAAACACCTATTTTGGGCATTACCTTACATCTAGGGTGTTTGCTGCATTTGTCAGCGTTAAATACAAGCTTGAAATACTGCAATAATATTCTGGGTTTAAAAAAACACACATTTTTGGCAATATCCTACATCTGGGGCATTGGCTGCATTTGTCAGTGTGAAATACAAGCTTAAAATACTGCAATAATACTCTGTTATTTAAAAAAAAAGAAATTTTTGGGCAAAATGCTAAATTTGCAGCCTTTGCTGCATCTACCAGTGTGAAATACAAGCGTTAGATACTGCTGTTATATTCTGTTATTAATAAACACCAATTTTGGGCAAAATTCAAAATTTGCAGCCTTTGCTGTATCTGTCAGTGTAAAATACAAACTTTAAATACTGCAATAATATTCTGTTATAAAAAAAATATATATATTTTGGGCAATACCCTACATCTGGGGCCTTTGCTGCATGTGTAAGTGTGAAGTACAAGCTTGAAATACTGCAATAATATTCTGTTAAAAAAAAAACACCTATTTTGGGCAAAATACTAAATTTACGGCCTTTGCTGCATCTGTCAGTGTGAAATACAAGTGTTAGATACTGCTGTTATATTTTGTTATTAAAAAACACCCATTTTGGGAAAAATACTAAATTTGCGGCCTTTGCTGCATTTGTCAGTGTGAAATGCAAGCTTGAAATACTGCAATAATATTCTGGGTTAAAAAAAAACACCCATTTTGGGAAAAATACTAAATTTGCAGCCTTTGCTACATCTGTCAGTGTGAAATATAACGTTAGATACTGCTGTTATATTCTGTTATTAAAAAACACCCATTTTGGGTGAAATACTAAATTTGCGGCCTTTGCTGCATCTGTAAGTGGGAAATAGAAGCTTGAAATACTACAATAATATTCTGTTCTAAAAAAAAAACCACCCATTTTTGGCAATACCCTATATCTGGGGCTTCTTCTGCATCTGTCAGTGTGAAATACAAGCTTGAAATACTGCAATAATATTCTGTTATTAAAAATACTAAATTTGGAGCCTTTGCTGCATCTGTCAGTGTGAAATACAAGCATTAGATACTGCTGTTATATTCTGTTATTAAAAAAACACCCATTTTGGCCAAGATCCTAAATTTGCGGAGAATGAGTAGAGCATCAAATAAGGGACGTGGCCCCGGTCGTGGTGCTGCTGGTGGAGCTCCTGTTGCAGGGAGAGAATGTGGTCAATCTGTGCTAGCTACATGCATAAGTGAAACACCTTCCTCAGGTTCGAGTAGGCGACTAAACCTTCAGCGTTATTTGGTCAGGCCTAATGCTGCTCTACGAATGGTGAGGCCAGAAAAAGTACAGGCGATAGTAGATTGGGTTGATGACAGTGCCTCCAGTTCCTTCACATTGTCTCACACCCAGTCTCCTGCTGAAAGATCAGAGTTGGCACCTGCAGCCGATGTCCATCAGTCTTTCACCTCACACCCTTGCAAATCAGCCAAGCAGTCTGATCCCCAAGTCATGCAGCAGTCTGTTATGCTTTTTGATAACTTTGCTAGCAGGGTTTCCCAGGGCCATAGCCCTGTCCCAAAAGTGGAAGAGATTGAGTGCATCGATGCCCAACCACTTACAGTTGCAAGAAAAAGTATGTGAACCCTTTGGAATGATATGGATTTCTGCACAAATTGGTCATAAAATGTGATCTGATCTTCATCTAAGTCACAGCAATAGACAGTCACAGTCTGCTTAAACTCATAACACACAAAGAATTAAATGTTAATATGTTTTTATTGAACACACCATGTAAACATTCACAGTGCATGTGGAAAAAGTATGTGAACCCCTAGACGAATGACATCTCCAAGAGCTAATTGGATTGAGGTGTCAGCCAACTGGAGTCCAATCAATGAGATGAGATTGGAGGTGTTGGTTACAGCTGCCCTGCCCTATAAACACACACCAGTTCTGGGTTTGCTTTTCACAAGAAGCATTGCCTGATGTGAATGATGTCTGCACAAAAGAGCTCTCAGAAGACCTACGATTAAGAATTGTTGACTTGCATAAATCTGGAAAGGGCTATAAAAGTATCTCCCAAAGCCTTGCTGTTCATCAGTCCACGGTAAGACAAATTGTCTATAAATGGAGAAAGTTCCGCACTGCTGCTACTCTCCCTAGGAGTGGCCGTCCTGTAAAGATGACTGCAAGAGCACAGCGCAGACTGCTCAATGAGATGAAGAAGAATCCTCATCCTCTACCGCCTCCTTATCCGGCCATCGTAACACCTTTACTACCAACTTTAGCACAGCCAGGGGTAAATAATAGCAGGCAGTTTTAAAACTTATCTGTTTGCGGGACAAACTCCACACTGCGCAGGAGCTGTGGGTGGGCATAGAACAACAGACTGATGAGTGGTTGTGCCAGTGAGCCTAAAGCATGGCCTGGTGGTGTGTGATAATGGCCGAAATCTCGTAGCAGCTCTGGGACGAGCCGGTTTGATGCACATCCCTTGCTTGGCACATGTGCTGAATTTGGTGGTGCAGAGGTTCTTTAAAAATGACCCCGATGTCAGAGCTGCTGCAGAAAGCGCGGGCCCTCTGTGCGTGCTTTCGGTGTTCTCGCCCTGCTGCTCACCTGTCAGCGCTGCAGCATAACTTCGGCCTTCCCGCTCACTGCCTCATATGCGATGTGCCCACAAGGTGGAACTCCACCTTGCACATGCTGGCCAGACTGTGCGATCAGCAGCAGGCGATAATGAAGTTTCAGTTGCAGCACGCATGCGTGAGTCGCTCTGTTGAACAGCACCACTTCACCACCAATGAGTGGGCCTCCATGCAAGATCTGTGTGCCTTGTGGCGCTGTTTCGAGTACTCCACCAACATGGCCAGTGCCGTTGGCGCCGTTCTCAGCGTTACTATCCCACTTCTTTGCCTCCTTGAAAAAACGCTTCAGGTGATGATGGAAGAGGATGTGGCACAGGAGGAGGAGGAGAGATCATTTAATAGGGTTTTAGGCCAGTTATACACTAGTGGCTCCGAGGGTGGATTCCTGTGCCCACAAACACCAGGTACACAATTGTCCAGCCAGGGCACAGTTCTGGTGGATGAGTGGGTGGAAGAGGAGATGGAGGAGGAACCGTGTTCACAGCAGAGTGGCACCAAAACCAGCTCATGGTCATCACTGGTGCGTGGCTACACCTCTCACAGAGGACAGCTTTTCCTTGCCTCTAGGCAGCCTGGCACACATGAGCGATTACATTCTGCAGTGCCTACACAACGACCGTGAGTTGGCCACATTCTAACTTGTGCTGATTACTGGGTGACCACGCTGCTGGATCCGAGTTACAAGCGCACACTGGTAGACACGCTGCTGGTGGCATAACTACCTGACAGCAGAGGCACAGTAAAAGCACAAGGCGAAGGCAGAGGAGGAGGAAGAGGTCGACAATGCAGCTGGGGCACCACCAGCACCTCAGAAGGCAGGGTTAGCATGGCCGAAATGTGGAAAAGCTTTGTCAGCACGCCACAACAACCAGCACCACCAGCTGATATGGAACGTCTTAGCAGGAGGCAGCATTTCAGCAACATTGTTGAGCAGTATGTGTGCACACGCCTACACGTACTGAATGATGGGGTTGCCCCCTTCAACTTCTGGGTCTCCAAATTAGGCACCTGGCCTGAGCTTGCCCTTTATGCCTTGGAGGTGCTGGCCTGCCCTGCAACCAGTGTATTGTCTGAACGTGTATTTAGCACGGCAGGTGGCGTTATCACAGACAAATGTAGCCGACTGTCCTCAGCCAATGGGGACAAGCTCACGTTCATTAAAATGAATTAGGCATGGATCCCACAGGACTTGTCCATACCTTGTGCAAAATAGACATGTATACTGGCCTTACCCAGCCATTGTTATACTACAGCGCAATTGCTCATTGTTGTATTTTTGATATTTTCCACTCTTTTGGGGTGTACCCTAATTAAAAAAATAAAATAAATTAATTAAAACCAAAAACCAGTGTGGGCTACCTCGTCCTCCTCCACTGCCACTTCCACCTACACCGCTACGTCCACCGCCTTCTTAACCTCCTACTCCATATGGACCTCCACTTCATACATCAAGATAATTTTTTGTTAATTTTTACGTATTTTATTTTAAGTTATTTCACTCATTTGTCTGATACATTGTTGGGTTACATATCACAAATTTTTGGTTTTGATATACCCCTGCCCTACCTAGTGGACAGGTTAATACATTTCACAAATTTGTCTGTTACATTGTCGGGTGAAATTCACCAATTTTTGTCTGTGATATACCCCTGCTCTACCTAGTAGACCGGTAAATAAATTTCACTAAGTTTTCTGTTACATAGTTGGGTGACATTCACCAATTTTTGGCTGTGAAGATATACCTCTGCTCTACCTATTGGAGAGGTTAATACATTTCACTAATTTGTCCGTTACATTGTCGGGTGAAATTCACCAATTTTTGGCTGTGATATTGCCCTGCTTTAACTAGTAGACACGTTAATAAATTTCACTAATTTTTCTGTTACATAGTTGGGTGACATTCACTCATTTTTGGTAGTGATATAGCCCTGCTCTACCTAGTGGACAGGTTAATAATTTTCACTAATTTGTCTGTTACATTGTCGGGTGAAATTCAACAATGTTTTGCTGTGATATACCCGTGCTCTACCTAGTGGACAGGCTAATAAATTTCACTAATTTGTCTGTTACACTGCTGGGTGACATTCACCAATTTCTGGCTGTGATATACCCGTGCTCTACCTAGTGGACAGGTTAATACATTTCACAACATTTTTCTGTTAAATAGTTGTGTGACATTCACCAATTTTTGGCCGTGATATACCCCTGCTCTAACTAGTGGACAGGTTAATAATTTTCACTAATTTGTCTGTTACATTGTCGGGTGAAATTCAACAATTTTTTGCTGTGATATACCCGTGCTCTACCTAGTGGACAGGCTAATAAATTTCACTAATCATCTGTTACACTGCTAGGTGACTTTCACCAATTTTTGGCTGTGATATACCCCTGCTCTACCTAGTGGACAAGGAAATACATTTTACTAATTTGTCTGTTACATTCTTGGGTGACATTTTACCATTTTTGCCATAAATAAACCCCTGTTCTGCATAGATGACAGGGACATACATTTAAAAAAATTCGTCAGTTACATTGTCAGGTGACATTTTACCAATTTTGCTGTATACAAACCCCTGCTATGCATAGGTGACAGGGACCTAATATTTGTAAAATTGTCTGTTCAATTGGTGGGTTACATGAGCCCAGTTTTGCCGTGAATAATCCCCTGCTCTGTATAGTTGACAGGGACCAAATTTTTTTTAAATCGTCTGTCCCATTGGTGGGTGACATTAACCCATTTTTTGCAATGAAAAACCCCTGCTCTGCATAGGTGACAGGGAATAAAATCTCAAAAAATTTTGTCTTTAATTGACGCGCGCCCCCTCCTTTTATTCGATGCTTCAACTTTAACAACTTGTCCCACATTTCCGCTCAATAACATTGGAGCCATTGACCCCCCTTGGATGTGGTATTTCTTTCTCACGCTCCCTCTCCGACGTGGAACCCTGATTCGCCATTAGCCGTGATAGAAACATAGAAACATAGAATGTGTCGGCAGATAAGAACCATTTGGCCCATCTAGTCTGCCCAATATATCTGAATCCTATGAATAGCCCCGGCCCTATCTTATATGAAGGATGGCCTTATGCCTATCCCATGCATGCTTAAACTCCTTTACTGTTTTTGCAGCTACCACTTCTGCAGGAAGGCTATTCCATGCATCCACTACCCTCTCAGTAAAGTAATACTTCCTTATATTACTTTTAAACCTTTGCCCCTCTAATTTAAAACTGTGTCCTCTTGTGGTAGTTTTTCTTCTTTTAAATATGCTCTCCTCCTTTACCGAGTTGATTCCCTTTATGTATTTAAAAGTTTCTATCATATCCCCTCGGTCTCTTCTTTCTTCCAAGCTATACATATTAAGGTCTTTTAACCTTTCCTGGTAAGTTTTATCCTGCAATCCATGTACTAGTTTAGTAGCTCTTCTCTGAACTCTCTCTAGAGTATCTATATCCTTCTGGAGATATGGCCTCCAGTACTGCGCACAATACTCCAAGTGAGGTCTCACTAGTGATCTGTACAGCGGCATAAGCACTTCACTCTTTCTACTGCTTATACCTCTCCCTATACATCCAAGCATTCTGCTTGCATTTCGTGCTGCTTTATTACATTGTCTTCCCACCTTTAAGTCTTCTGAAATAATTACTCCTAAATCCCTTTCCTCAGATACTGAGGTCAGGACTGTGTCGAATATTCTATATTCTGCCCTTGGGTTTTTACGCCCCAGGTGCATTATCTTGCACTTATCCACATTAAATTTCAGTTGCCAGAGTTCTGACCATTCTTCTAGTTTTCCTAAGTCCTTTTCCATTTGGCGTTTCCCTCCAGGAACATCAACCCTGTTACATATCTTTGTGTCATCAGCAAAAAGACAAACCTTACCATCGAGGCCTTTTGCAATGTCACTTATGAAGATATTAAACAAAATTGGTCCCAGTACAGATCCCTGTGGAATCCCACTGGTAACATGACCTTGTTTTGAATGTTCTCCATTGACTACAACCCTCTGTTGTCTGTCACTCAGCCACTGCCTAATCCACTCAACAATATGGGAGTCCATGCTCAATGACTGCAGTTTATTGATAAGTCTTCTATGTGGGATAGTGTCAAAAGCCTTACTAAAATCTAGATATGCGATGTCTACTGCACCTCCACCGTCTATTATTTTAGTCACCCAGTCAAAAAAATCTATAAGATTTGTTTGACATGATCTCCCTGAAGTAAACCCATGCTGTTTTTCATCTTGCAATCCATGGGATTTTAGATGTTCCACAATCCTATCCTTTAATAGGGTTTCCATTAATTTGCCTACTATTGATGTCAGACTCACTGGTCTATAGTTGCTCGATTCCTCCCTACTACCTTTCTTGTGAATGGGCACGACATTTGCCAATTTCCAATCTTCCGGGACGACTCCTGTTACTAATGATTGGTTAAATAAATCTGTTAACGGTTTTGCCAGCTCACCACTAAGCTCTTTTAATAATTTTGGGTGTATCTCATCAGGCCCCTGTGACTTATTTGTCTTCACTTTAGACAGCAAACTTAGAACATCTTCCTCTGTAAAGACACATGCATCAAACGATTTAATAGTCATCCTTTCTAGTGGAGGTCCTTCTCCTTCTTTTTCTTTTGTAAAAACTGAACAGAAGTATTCATTAAGGCAGTCGGCTAGCCCTTTATTCTCTTCTACATACCTTCCGTCCTTTATTTTTAATTTAGTTATTCCTTGTTTTAATTTCCTTTTTTCATTTATATATCTGAAGAATGTCTTATCCCCTTTTTTCATAGACTGAGCTAGTTTTTCTTCTGCCTGCGCTTTAGAAGTTCTTATAACTTGCTTGGCCTCTTTCTGCCTAATCTTGTAGATTTCCTTATCTTCATTGCTCTGGGTTTTTTTATAATTACAAAATGCTAGCTTTTTATTTTTAACGATTTGGGCCACTTCTGCCGAGTACCACAGTGGTCTCTTCCTTTTTTTGCTTTTACTGACAAAAACCGGGGTTGCTGCGGCCACAACACAGAGTACTAACCACTATACGATCACGGCGACATTCACGAGCCAGTTAGGAGTCGAACCTACAATCTTCTGATGCGTAGTCAGACGCGTTATCCATTGCGCCACTGGCCCTGCTGTGATCAACATTGTCACGATCCCTACTCAATAGGTCACGTCACTGGGGTGAATTATACTAGTGAGCTCATCAAGTTACCACAGAAGTTCCCACCCACCTATTCTAGCTGACGATATTATGCTAACTTCCTCCCCTAGATTCTAACACCCCAATATTTTCTATCACAATAGCTGCAACCACCTATACTATAAAGCAATAAGGGCCTATACTCAGGTATTCTCTCAACCCAAATTTAACACCATTACACAAGTTATCTATATGGGACCTAAAAACCTCTGAAACACTACTCGGAACTTTATTCCCTCCGAAAGAGCAAGTTCTATAAGACCACAAGGAAGGGACTTATTAATGTTTAAATTTAATACACAATAAAGTGCAGTGCAATACAAAAAGAAAGTGTCAGATTAAAGATAAAAACAAAATATACATACAATAACAATGCAGTGAACAGATAAAATAAAAGGAGTAAAATACAGAATATTGGCTTACTGAGATGCAGCAGTTACAGTTTATTCCAGCTGTGGGGACAGCTGAAGATATGGGCAGTCACTCCAAACGATGTGGATCCCCAAAATGGCTGACAATTACCTGTTCCCAAACCTGTGTTTGTCCGTCTAGGAGATTCCTGAACTGTACTAAGAGCGATAATAAGAGAAAAACCTCAAAAGGTAAATCATCAAGCTCTGCTTCACCTGCTACTTTGGGCAAAGTTGATGTAGGAATTTATGCTTTTCCTCTGACCTGCAGTTCCCGTTTTCTCCTGTCTGCCAGGGTGGCGCTAGAGAGCAAAGTCATTTCTTGTGAGATTTTTGTCGATAGTGGAGCGGCTGTCAATCTTATTGACACTCAATTTGTAGCCATGCATGGTTTTCAGGTTTGCACATTGGAAAAGGATATACCTGTTTTTGCTATTGACTCTGCTCCACTCTCGCAGAGATCTCTGAAGGGCATTGTTCACAATATCTGGCTAGCTGTAGGTGACACTCATGTGGAGGATATATCTTGTTTTGTCCTTAACGGATTGCCTTCTCCTCTAGTTTTGGGGTTACCCTGGCTCACTAGACATAACCCCACTATTGATTGGCAAGGAAGGCAAATAAATGAGTGGAGTGACTTTTGTAGAGAGAATTGTCTCACAGCGACTTTTGCAGAGGTGTCTACTAAAACTGTGCCATCATTTCTCTCTGATTTCTCGGACGTGTTTTCCGAGAGCGGTGTTCAGGAGCTACCTCCTCACCGGGAGTTTGACTGTCCCATTAACCTCATTCCCGGCGCCAAGCTGCCAAAAGCACGCCTCTACAATCTCTCACAACCGGAAAGAATCGCAATGCGAACCTATATCTCTGAGAGTCTCGATAAGGGGCATATTCGTCCCTCAAAGTCACCTGTTGCCGCGGGTTTTTTTTTTTTGTTAAAAAAAAAGATGGCTCTCTGAGACCTTGCCTAGATTTTAGGGAGCTGAACCGTATCACGATTCGCGATCCCTATCCCCTTCCTCTGATCCCGGACCTCTTCAACCAAATTGTTGGGGCCAAGGTATTTTCCAAATTGGATTTGAGAGGCGCGTACAACCTGGTCAGGGTCAGAGAGGGGGATGAATGGAAAACGGCCTTTAATACCCCTAACGGGCATTTCGAGTATCTCGTTATGCCTTTCGGCCTGATGAATGCTCCGGCCGTCTTTCAGTATTTTGTTAATAGTATTTTCTACCATTTAATAGGGAAATTTGTATTGGTGTATCTTGATGATATTTTGATTTTTTCCCCTGATGTTCAGACCCATCAGGATCATCTTTTTCAGGTTCTGCAGATTCTGCGGGAAAATAAATTGTACGCCAAGCTGGAGAAATGTCTTTTTATGGTATCGGAGATTCAATTTCTGGGTTTTCTCCTCTCTGCTTCTGGTTTTCGCATGGATCCGGAGAAGGTCCGTGCTGTACTTGAGTGGGAGCTTCCTGAGAATCAGAAGGCATTGATGCGCTTTCTGGGTTTTGCGAACTACTACAGAAAGTTCATTTTGAATTATTCCTCTGTTGTCAAACCCCTTACTGACATGACAAAAAAGGGGGCAGGATTTTTCCTCTTGGTCAGAGGAGGCGCTTGCAGCCTTTTCTAAGATTAAAGAGAGTTTTGCGTCTGCTCCCGTCTTGGTGCATCCCGATGTTTCCTTACCTTTTATTGTTGAGGTGGATGCTTCCGAGGTGGGTGTGGGTGCAGTTTTGTCCCAGGGCCCTTCTCCTGCCAAATGGCGACCCTGTGCCTTTTTCTCTAAAAAACTCTCCCCGGCAGAGAGAAACTATGATGTGGGAGATAGGGAGTTGTTGGCTATCAAGTTGGCTTTCGAGGAATGGCGCCATTGGTTGGAGGGGGCCAGGCACCCTATCACCGTTTTTACCGACCATAAGAATCTGGCATACTTGGAGTCGGCCAGGCGTATGAATCCGAGACAGGCCAGATGGTCTCTGTTCTTCTCAAGATTCAATTTTGTCGTTACATTCTGCCCTGGGATCAAAAATGTGAAGGCTGATGCTCTCTCTCACTGTTTTTCGGGAGGAGGAAACTCCGAGGACCCGGGTCCCATTTTGGCGGAGGGGGTAGTTGTTTCTGCTCTATATTCCGATTTGGAGGCCGAGGTCCAGGCTGCCCAGACTGAGGCACCAGCCCGTTGTCCTTCTGGGAAGTTGTTTGTGCCTCCTGAGCTACGTCACAAACTCTTCAAGGAACATCATGATACGGTTCTTGCTGGTCACCCCGGGAGTAGAGCCACGGTAGATCTCATTGCTCGGAGATTTTGGTGGCCAGCTCTTCGTAAGTCGGTGGAGGGTTTTGTGGCTGCTTGTGAGACGTGCGCTCGCGCTAAGGTCCCTCGTTCACGACCTTCAGGTTCCCTTCTCCCGTTACCCATACCTTCCCGTCCTTGGACACACCTGTCCATGGACTTTATCACGGATCTTCCTCGTTCCTCGGGGAAGTCGGTGATCCTGGTGGTCGTGGACCTGTTTTAGCAAGATGGCTCATTTCGTACCTTTCCCTGGTTTTACCCAATGCTAAAACGTTGGCGCAAGCTTTTGTCGACCATATTGTTAAATTGCACGGCATTCCCTCTGATATTGTTTCCGATAGAGGCACGCAGTTTGTGTCCAGGTTCTGGAAGGCTTTCTGTTCTCGCCTGGGGGTTCGGCTGTCCTTCTCTTCTGCTTTTCACCCGCAGTCGAATGGTCAGACTGAGCGCCTCAATCAGAATCTGGAGACATATTTGCGCTGTTTTGTGGCAGAGAACCAGGAGGATTGGTGTTCATTTCTCCCTCTTGCTGAGTTTGCTTTGAACAACCGTCGTCAGGAATCTTCTGATAAGTCACCATTCTTTGGTGCATATGGGTTCCATCCTGCAGTTTGGGACATTCTCGGGAGGGGCTCTTTCTGGTTTACCTGAGGAGGAGAGATTTTCCTCGTCTTTGTCTACCATTTGGCAAAAGATTCAGAGTAATCTTAGAAAGATGAGTGAGAAGTATTAGCGTGTGGCTGATAAGAGACGTGTGCCTGGTCCGGACCTGAATGTGGGTGATCTGGTGTGGTTGTCTACAAGAAATATTAAACTGAAGGTTCCGTCCTGGAAATTGGGTCCCAAGTTTATTGGGCCTTATAAAATTTTGTCAGTCATCAATCCTGTTGCCTTCCGTCTTGATCTTCCACAGGATTTGGAAGATACATAATGTATTTCACAGATCTCTCTTAAAACCATATGTCCAGCCCACGGTACCCTCCTCTTTGCCTCCTCCTCCGATTTTGGTTGATGGCAATCTGGAGTTTGAGGTTTCCAGAATTGTGGACTCTCGCATTGTCCGCGGTTCTCTTCAGTACCTCGTTCATTGGAAGGGTTATGGTCCTGAGGAGAGGATGTGGGTTCCGGTGTCGGACATTAAAGCCACTCGCCTCATCCGGGCATTTCATAGGGCTCATCCTGAGAAGGTGGGTCCTGGGTGTCCGGAGTCCACCCGTAGAGGGGGGGTACTGTCACTACCAGAGCTTTGAGACGTTCTCACAGCTCTGTGGCTCCACCCCTGTGATGATGTCACTTAGAGCTTGGAGGAGTTCTCACTGCTCTGTTTCTCCGCCCCTGTGATGAGGTCTTTACTCCCAGCTGTTCCTCCTGCATTTGATTTCCCTGCCTTTAAATCACCCCTCCTCCTATTGTAGGGCGTGGATTATATTTCTCATTTCAGTTGTAGCTCTTGCTTGAGTATCTTCACTTGTAAGCTATCAGTGTACTGGACCTGTGTTCTGCTGCAGCAAGCTCTCCGGATATTGCCAGCTGTCCTTGGATCAGTCTTCTCTGCGGCTGCAGTTCCTTCAGCTAAGTGTGCAGATATTGTTGTGTACCTGGTTATTTTCTGACTGGATCTGAGGTGGCCACGGTTCCCTCCATATACTGAGCAGGGCACCGGTGGCCTTGCCCCTTCCACTATTGTAGGGGTTACAGTGGTCATCAGTCTTAGGTACGCGGGCATGCCTCGTTCCACCATTTGGATCCAGGCATGTGCTTTAGCAGCATAGGGAGAGCTTTGAGGGTCTGACAGGGGTCACCCTTTATCTTCCCTCGTTTGGGTCCGGTCAGTAGCTCTTTTTACTGTGTTTGCTCTTGTTGCTCACAAACAGGCGTGACAACTGCCTACTCAGTTATAATTGATTTATTTAAAGCACTTATATAGCGCTACTATATTCTGTAGTGCTTTACAGACATTAGCATCCAACTGTACCCAATGGCGCTCACAACTAAGGTCCCTATCAGTATGTCTTTGTAGTGTGGGAGGAAACCTATGCAAACAAGGGGAGAACATACAAACTCCATGCAGATGTTGTCCTTGGACGGATTCGAACCAAAGACCCCAGCGCTGCAAGGCACCAGTGCTAACTACTGAGCCACCATGCTGCCCCATATACTTAATTAAGGGTACCTGTAACCATAGACATCGCTGGGGGGGCAATCTCTTGCCCCCCCCCCCCCCCGCGTGCCCTAGGGTGTTTCATTTTGTAATCGAAAAAAATAAAATGTAAAGTGTCACAGTGATGTAAAAGATATATATGCCAATTTCAAGAAGATTGGATAATATTTAGAGGTTGCACAGTGCACACTTTGATCAGTTTTGTAAAAGTAATTTTGCAAAAGTTAATTACTTTTATTGGAAAAACTAGAAATCATAAACTTAAAATATTATTAAAACTAGACACTAAAATTAATAGGTAGTATGAATGAATCAACTTTGAACGATGCAATCCCTTCTTTTGTTAGCTTGGTGCTCGACTACCCTCAACAAGAATTGTTTGTGTTGCTCGTCCCTGACCGATTTGTTAAACTTTTTTATCAGAGCAATTCCTCTTTCTGCGGTATCATTGACCACCTTAAAAGCGTTTACATGGCTTCTTAGAAAATCACTGCAGTATTCTGTCACGTCGTGGATCCCAAACAATTCAAAGAATGTCTTTGTTTCATTAGTAATGAAATGGCTCAGGTCTTTTCCTTCAAAAACTAATCATTTAATTTCCCTTTTCTTTGCAGGCTTGGGTTCTAAATTTTTTGTCATATTTTCCTTAACAGCCTGAGTAATACGTTCGTCCAAAAAAGCCAATCCTACGTTTGTTTCTGACAGATAACAAAGGTGTCTCTTAGCAACTGTGAGAGCACTTTTTTGACGTTTGCATCTGAGTAAGTGCTCAGAAGCTGTAACATATTCAAATCATTCTTTGGAGCCCATCGACTTACAATTGCCACGTGCAAAAAGCAAACATACTGTATATGAGGCTGACAAAATATGCAACCCATTTCATTCCTTTCAATTCTCGTTGAGGAATATTCAACTGTTGTGAAAGTGAAAAGGACAATTTCAAGTGCCTATATTGCCTTTGCCATCCGCCTTTCTTGATGCAGAGCCCCTGGGATCCTGAAACTGAAGTTGGTTTTAGACCAACGTCCTAGGTACAGGAATGAGAGTAGTAATAAAAGTGATCAATGTGTGCAACCCCTAGATATTATTCAATCTTCTTGAAATTTGGCATATATATCTTTTACATCACTGAGGCTTGGGGCGTATCCAGTCATGTGAAAATCACATCTTTGGAAAACTGAAACACCCTAACATGCCACCCCTGGCACCCCTAGCTGATTCCCCTTTAAAACTGAAAGTACTGCCCATGCTGCCCACCCACTTCACTACGGGCTCTTCGGCAGTCGGCAGCCAAGTGAATCTTCCCCCGCCCACCTCATCTGCTATTGGCTGGGAGGGAGAGGGCAGCACTGCCATTGTCTGTCTGTGTATTTCAGCCTAGCAGGGCCTGCAGAGGCAGAAAAGAATGCAGCTTAGGGATTTAAGATCAGGAAACATCATTGCGCACCCCTCCCCCTGCCACCACGCCTAGAGGAAGAAGGCACAAGGACAGAGCACATCAGAACTCTAAGTATCTTTTCTATCTGCGATGCACCCCTGACCAGCTCCCCCTGCAATACATGCACCCCTGACCAGCGCCCCTTGTGTTACATGCACCCCTGACCAGCGCAGCCTGCGTTACCTGCATCCCTCACCAGTTCCCCCCTGCGTTATAAGCACCCCTGACCAGCGCACCCTGCATTACATGCACCCCTGACTAGCGCACCATTACAAGCACCCCTGACCAGAGCACCCTGAGTTACACGCACCCTTGAGCACTGCACTCTGCGTTACACGCACCCCTCACTGCCGCATTCTGCATTACAAGCAGAATAAGTAGTAGTTGCACACACCAACAACACCCACAGGGTTATTTCACAAAAGGGTGAAGAGTTTGGAGAAGTCAGGAGAAGTGAACAATATAGGACAGCATATTTTAAAAATATTCTCCAATTCAGCTCTCACTTTCCTATTCAGTTATGTTGTTCTAGATTGTTACCTTCTCCAAACTGTTCACCCTTTTGTGAATAAGCCTGTGAGGTCTGTTCATTGGTCTTCTTTAGTTATATGTTTAACATATGGGATTATTTACTACAGCCCTGGTGTTTGCTGAAACTGCTTTAAACTATAAAGAAAGGTTTTTGAGAGTGTTTCTCTCTCTTTCTCAGGTCTGAAGCAATACCGAGGAAGAAAGGAAAACTCTTGAAATATTAGGTTAGTACAATAAAAAGGTATCCCTGCATACCGCAATACTCTTGTACGTTGTAATCTTATTTATACCGCATATACTTCTTTAGTTTTTTTTCAGTAGTATATTCAAGTGGCCCCCCATTTTTGACTGTGGTATCTTATGTGCCCCCCTATAAATTGTTCCTAGAGTCGCCACTGCCTGCAACCTCTCTTGACATGTCTATTTTAGCAATTACACTTGTAATAACAGTTGTGGAGCATCTATTCTTATAACTATATTTTGTGTCATTCCTATGTTTTTCCTGCTAGAAGCTATGATTGGATTACTAGAAGTTTGCAATGAAGCTACAGATGAGTGCTACCAGTTGGGGGGCTTCCTTGTAAAGTCTGACACTATCTAATCAGCGCTGCCAGTAACAGACTGTGCAGGGCCATACCTTCGAACTGGTAACACTCACCTGGGTCTTCAATGCATACTGTTAGCAATTCATTCATATTGTGGCTTCTAGCAGGAATTCTAAGGAGGTGGTAAAACATAGAGTCATAAGAATAAATGCTGCAGAATGGTTATTACATGGGAAATACAAGTAGCTACTAAAAAAGATATGTCAGGAGAGATGACAAGTCTTCTTGAAGTTCAATGTACAAACATCTTGCAATAAGTCTCAAAGCTCCCTCTAGTGGTTTCAGAATTGTATCATTAACTCCATGGTTATGCAGAGGATTTAAAGTTCCATAACCCCAAAACAGAAGTCCAATCACAATAAAGACATGTTAAGAAATCAAGGAGCATATATTTGAGAACATGATCTAAAGTTAAAAAAAAATATGTTTAATGTGGACATTTGCATTTACATCCCTGCCAAAGCTAAGCTGTAGCATTAAAATGGTGGGATGCCTGTGAACCTTAGTTTAAAGACCTCTTCTGGTATCTGAGGAGTATGCAAGGGTTCAGGTTCACACTACAAACATAACACACCAAATGTATAAAATGCATAAAGAATAAGAAAGAGTTTTCTGAGGCCAAGTGGCTAAAAACACCCAGGTTCAGGTGAGGCAAGTTGAAGCATGGCAACACATGTTGGTGTTTTTGTTTGTTTTTTATCAAAGAAAGATCCACAGCGCTCATTGAACAGTTTGCCAGATCTCATCTGGATTAAGATTTGCCACCTTTAAGCTGTCTCCTGGGTCTTGTGCCACCTGTGCTGAAGAAAACAACACAGCAGACACAAAGGAACCAATTGAAGTCACAAAGCAGAATACTTTTCAACATCGGTGAATGGAAGAGGAAAGCTGAAGCTTTCATAACATGATTAAAATGATCTTCAGTCTTCTCTCAAAGCAATGCAAAGTAGGTTGGCAGTGACTCTCCTTCAATCTACATAAACGCTTTCATTGTGTGACCATGAATTTATTATCCTACATAATATATCAGACCCAGAGTGATATGGAACAGACTTGCAAAAAGACTTGTTGGGTCAGTGACAAAGGACTGGCACTCTACAGTTAATAACACTCATAACTACTGTATATGTCTCTTTTTACCAAGGTTATTGATGTTCTTATATTCTGTCTTGAATATGTTAGAAATTGGAATATAAGTGACAACATTACCATTGCACTTCCCCTTTCACTTCTGTATTGTATATGTTTCTATGCAGGACACTGTGTTGATGTCACGATGTCACTGCCAACAAACATTTTAAATTGTTCCTTGTGTCGTCTACGGTAGCTCACATACACCCTATCCTTTTTTAGATCTTTAGTGCCCCTAAAAAAACATCTTTATATTTCTATGCAAAAAAGCATTAAGAGCCCATGGGCCAGTATGTATTCAAAACAGAGCTCAGCCGCTCTCATCGGAATGGGAGCCCCCTCTTCCCCTCTTCACCTTATTTCCTTATGTCATCAAGCAACTGATGGAAAGCTTGCGCAGGCACACCTCACTACTTTGTTTGTGCCTGTGCCATCTGGGCCCTTCTGTGGGCAGTGTCTTCATCAACTGCTCTACACAGCCTTTTGGCAGATATGCAACACATTTGATAAAGATACTGCCCATAGAAGGGCGCAGACGACACAGGCACAAACAGCGGTGAGGTACACTTTTCTGAGCTTTCCAGCATTTGCTTAATGAGGTTGGGAGAGGAGATCAAGAGGGGAGGAGTGGGGGCTCCGATTGAGATGGGAGTGGCTGGTCTCCATTTTGAACAGGTACTACCCCTTGGGCTCTTTAATGCTGATGTGCAAATGCAGTACCTCAAAGGACAGGGGTATCTGCAATTGTTTGGTAATGTACTGTAATGTTATTTTTCAAACTGCTATGTAATGTGACACACCCAGTGTGCTTAAGCATGAGACAGGCATGGCCAGTGTTAACTATCCTGGCTCATCCCTCTAAGGCCATTAGCTGGAGGCTGGTCCTTCCCCCTAGTTCCATGGGAAGATTCTAGTTGTTCTAGGAGGAGGAGTGTGAAGATCTGAAGGAGGCAGGGAGCAGAGAGTATGTGCTCCTCTTCTCAGGAATTTGGCTTCAGTGCTTCCAGATCCTCGGATGTCCTCTACTGCCATCAGTGAGAGAGAGTTAAGATGTTGGAGTCAGCAAAGTAACCAGCATAAAGCATTACAGATTTCACGGCTACATTAGGGAAACAAGTTAAGACACCCCATGCACCCCAGATTAGTGGATTCAAGAGCTGAAACCTTTTATTCAGCAAGGTGATCAATGTACAGAATTATCAGGCTTTGCTACAGTGGAGGGATAACAAGTTCAGACACCCTGCACACTTCAGGTACGATTTGGTCAGTCATCCCCTGCTAGCCAGACATCCCAAAAATATAGACTGTAGCAAGAGCAAGGTCATTTCCACAAACTACTTGCTTAGTTCATGCTTGGACCTCTGGGTGGAATTTGCACTGGGTATAGATATTTGCTGGATGTACTACAACTCCTATTTGGTGCACAGTAAAGACTTTTGTTAAGGTCAATCTGGTCTGGTCTCTGACTCTACTAACACCACACACTGACCATTGCACCATTACAAGTACTACCTTGCAGCCACATGGACATTTAACATCAAGGGCACCCGCAAACCACCATCAGGCAGGGGACCCCCAACTACAGGGTGATGGTGTGAGGGAGTACACCATACCACATTATTATCAGGCCACTACCAATCCTCTGCTCTGGGTCCCACAGGGGCTTGCTGCACATACCAATATGAAGATAGTTTTCAGGAAAAAAAAAAATCTAAAAAGGAACACAAAAGTAAATCTTTAATAGGGTGTATGTAAGCTAGAGGGCAACAGGACACGTTTAAACCATATACTGGTAGTGATAGATTTTAACATGGGAAAAAAATATTAACAAGTATTGATACACCTACACATTTCACCTACAGGAGCTTTTATGACATCCCATTCTATATCAATAGGCATTAATAGGCGTTGTCCCCCCTTTACAGCTAAAACAGCTTCTACTCTTCTGGAAAGGTTTTCTACAAGATTGTCTGTGGGAATTTTTATCCATTTTTCCAAAAGAGTTTAAGTAGGTATTGCAATGAGAAATAATTTACTGAATAACAGTATGATACAACAAATACAGGTCATAATCTTTACATTAGGTGTCGTTTCAGTTTAAAGGGTTATTCTTGTTCTTGCAATTTTCAGAATCAATTAACAGGAAACAAGACATATCATCACTTACTAATAGTGAATGTTTATCTGTAATTTTTTGTTTTCCTGCATTCCATCAGGGTCACAAGACATTTTCTACTGTGTTGGTTCCCTACCTCAATGACATCACTTCTAAATATGAGATGTAGCAAGGCTTGTATGGCTCTGCCTTGTAGGCACAACATCCTTTATTACCTTGCCTCTCAAAATGGTGTTCAGCTCATTTTCCTGGACCCTGCCTTGTATATGTGATGTCAGCAATGATGACATGTCTTAGGGTGGGTTTTTTCCAGCAGGGCTTCAAGCAGGCTTGGATCCAGGGCTTCCATCAGAAATTTCAGGTTTCCATACAAAACCTCTTGCACTCCCCCCTTTTTTTTATTCTCACTGTTTAACAACCATAAATAACGTTTTCACTACATTGTTGTTATTAAGATGGCAGGGATACCAAATACAGTTTTGCAATATTTAATAAAAAAAATAAAAATAAAACTATAAGTCATAAAAAATGCCATTTTTACAACAGGGCTTTTCTATAGGGCGGGTAAGGCAGATGTCCACTATTCAGATGGTCTAGGGTTCAAATCTCATGAAAGCTGTGAAATAAGCTTTATAGTAAAAGAAAAATAGAATGTTTGCTTCCCAGCTGCTCCCTTCTAGAAAGTCACTCCTCTGTTATGGGTTTGGTACAGAGGTTGTGGCCTGGCACTGTAATGTGACTTCATCTTGCATCCTTCCGCCCAGTTCTCAAACTCTTCACAGTAGTTCTTTCTGTCTGACTTGAGGGAGACACACTTGGCCGCTAGCTTTCCCTGCCTAGGTCTGTAGACACCTCTGTTTCAGATATTTCCCTAACAAGGACATACAATAGACTCACTTCCTTCTAAAATGTTGAATCTTTCACTGTGTAAGCTCATAAATCATCCCCAGCTGTTTCCCGAGCCTTGATTCCACCTCTATTTTGCTAACACACATTTGGATACTGTGGCAGGCTCTGCATGCTGGATGAGTGCAGCTTATATCTGTGTTACAAGTGCATTCAGTTCAGACATTGATGTTGGGTGAGAAGCATGGTTACGAATGTTTGGTTTGGAAGAACTTGACTGGTCCATACGAAGCCTTGACTTCAACCCCATTGGACACCTAGGGGAAGAACTATAATTAATGCTGCAAGGAAGGTCATTTTGTAGACAGTTACTAAAGATGTAATGTGTAGGTGTCTCATTACCTTTAGGCTGAATGCACATGGCCGTGGAACACAGATATTCTCAAAATGTTTATTCCTTCTCTGCATTCTTTCTGAGTGAGTGTGTTCTTCCTGTTCTCTTGCTGTTCCCCTTCTCCCCTTCTGCTGTCTCATTGACACACTAAGGCCTCTTTCACATGGGTGAGAACTCCGTGCGGGTGCAATGCGTGAGGTGAACGCATTGCACCCGCACTGAATCTGGACCCATTCACTTCAATGGGGTTGTGTACATGAGCGGTGATTTTCATGAATCACTGGTGCGTTGCGTGAAAATCGCAGCAAGCTCTATATTGTTTTACATGCAACGCAGGACCCATAGAAGTGAATGAGGATGCGTGAAAATTGCAAGCAAGTGCGGATGCTGTGCGATTTTCATGCATGGTTGCTAGAAGACGATCGGGATGAGGACCCGATCTTTATTATTTTCCCTTATAACATAGTTATAAGGGAAAATAATGGCATTAGTAAATGCTTAGTAAAAATAGTGATGGAGGGGTTAAAAACATAAAAAACAATTAATAAACTCACCTTAATCCACTTGAACGCTCAGCCTGGCATGTCTTCTTTCTTTTTTGATGAAAAGGACCTGTGGTGACAAAACTGTGCTCATCACATGGTCCATCACCATTGTGATGGACCATGTGATGAGCGCAGTGATGTTATCAAAGGTCCTTTAGCTAGATTCTGAAGAAAGTAGAAAGAAGAGGAGATCCGCTACGCAATCAAGTGGATGGGGTGAGTTAAATTTGTTTATTATTTTTAACCCTTTAAAGGACATTTTACTAAGCATTCTGTATTAAGAATGCTATTATTTTCCCATATAACCATGTTATAAGGGAAAATTATTAAATCAACACAACACCGATCCCCGAACTTCTTTGAAGAAGTTTGGGTCTGGGTACCAAACATGCCGATTTAAAACGCTTTGCACTCGTGCGGAAAAATCTTGCATTTTCCCTGAACGCACCCGCATCTTGTCCGACCCTCACACGTGACACCCGTGTGAAATAGGCTTAAGGCTTCATGGACACGGCCATTGCCCGGCAATGCCCGCATTCATTTGAATTGGGTATTCACTTGAATGGCTCCGCAATCCGGAAGGTCAATTTGAATGGGTCTGGCAATCCGCATTTGAGTTGAATGGGCCTGGATCCATCTGTGGAATCCGCACGGATGTTGCCTGTGCATTGGGGGCCGCAAATTGCGATCCCCAATGCATGGAACGTCCGATCAGCAGCAGTGTGCATGAGGCCTAAGAAGTAATAAGATTCCATCCATAGCAACCGCTCCTCACAAGACTTCTTTCTGACTATATTCTCAAGATGGCCACCGATGCCCTTACCCTGAGGCTAAGACCTCCCTCCCTAACTACCCAGAATTCATATGGCTCCTCTCGGGAACGCGCAGCCTCACCCCAACCAATCTGCTTTCTCCAGACTTAAACACGCCCTCTGCTTCCTGAGTAGTTGATTGTGAATTTCCAAAAGGATCCAATGATGCCGCCTCATGTGCTGCAATAAGGCTCTGATACCTATGTTTGAATGCCCACAACTTAATTCTAAAGATCTTATACATGGCTGTGTTTTTTTGTGCTGGCCATCACCCTACAAAAAACAGCTCTCTCTGTTCAAATAAGAAAATTTTATTTTTATTTTTCTTGCAGATGGCTGGTTTTGTAGCACAGAACGGCAAGAATAAGGTTTTGCAGCAGCTGTGTTATAAAACAAAGTACCCTAGCCCCTCAATGTAGCAAATTGCTTTCACTAATCAAAAAGCCTCATGTTTTGTCTTTCTATTCTTTCACTACACCCGTATGCATTTATACTAGAAGAGATTATTGAAATTGCATATACCCTCATTAATAGCTCAACACAGAATGATACCCTGCTTGCTATTGGCTGATCGAGACTCTCTGTCAGCCTAAGAGCAAGCACTCCCCCTCACTTACTCCCAATGTGCGCATCCTTCTTCTTCCTCTCATGTGCAGTAAAATGACGCTGAAAGCCGATTTACTCCATTCATCCGAAGAAAGCCTGAAAAACTTCAGGTTCATTTGGTGGACAAATTTTTGTGAAATTTATAACGAAACCCGGTTTGTTACATATCGATTTACTCTTCCTTACTCAACCCATTCACACCTAACAAAGGAATGACATGATGCTCCTGGGCCATAGTGCAATATCTGTAACAGAATTTCCATCTACTATGAACCATTAGAATACTGATGGCTCTTAGGTTTCTACACTCATAATGCTAATTGCTACTATCTTGTCTGGGCAAATCTTAATTATTATTATTGTTGTTTATTAAGGCCAGTTTTAGACGCCGGTCTTAATAACCCCTATATCTGGCTGTGGATCCACAGAAGTCATGAAGAGGCGCCGGCCTCTACATAACTTCGGCGCATCCCGAGCCAGTCTAAACAGGCGTAAAAAATTATGAATGAGACAGGTCTGTGGGCCCACCCCCTTCCCCCATGCCACGCCCACTTTTTTTAGACCCTATAATCTACAAATACACAGTAGACAGAGTGGCTTTTTGCATCCCCATCTTTCCATCATCCACTCCAAGCAACACCTTTGCCTAAAATGTCACTGACGGCAAATAAAATAAGTCTTTTAGTGAGCATAAAGTAGTGGACTCTTCATAATTACTTGTTATAGGCGTGCATAGTATAAATAGGCAAAACTTAGTAGACAACAAAACAGAACACTAAGATCTATGGTTTCGTAGTATTTGGATTGTAGGTCGATGACTTTCCTACGCCAGCCTTATTAGAATTTACAAAGCATCTTATACAATATGTTATATAAAATATGCATTTGATTTATAGGTCACCTGGAAATCTTGCATCTGTGAAAAAAGATTCTCTGATATTCGTCTTTTGCATTCTTTACGTTAATCTGCTTTCTTGGAGTAGATTATTTCTTCTATACTGAACCTAGAGCCACAGCCTGTCATCTAGTGAATTTACACTTATTGCGGGGGATTTAAATTAAATTGACTTTTCAAGTAGTTTTTCCATTACAATTAGAGATGAGTAGAGTTGAGCGAACACCTGGATGTTCGGGTTCGAGAAGTTCGGCCGAACATCCCGGAAATGTTCGGGTTCGGGATCCGAACCCGATCCGAACTTCGTCCCGAACCCGAACCCCATTGAAGTCAATGGGGACCCGAACTTTTCGGCACTAAAACGGCTGTAAAACAGCCCAGGAAAGGGCTAGAGGGCTGCAAAAGGCAGCAACATGTAGGTAAATCCCCTGCAAACAAATGTGGATAGGGAAATTAATTAAAATAAAAATTAAATAAATAAAAATTAACCAAAATCAATTGGAGAGAGGTTCCATAGCAGAGAATCTGGCTTCCCGTCACCCACCACTGGAACAGTCCATTCTCAGATATTTAGGCCCCGGCACCCAGGCAGAGGAGAGAGGTCCCGTAACAGACAATCTGGCTTCATGTCAGCAGAGAATCAGTCTTCATGTCATAGCAGAGAATCAGGCTTCACGTCACCCACCACTGTAAGAGTCCATTTTCATAAATTTAGGCCCAGCACCCAGGCAGAGGAGAGAGGTCCCGTAACAGACAATCTGGCTTCATGTCAGCAGAGAATCAGTCTTCATATCATAGCAGAGAATCTGGCTTCCCGTTACCCACCACTGGAACAGTCCATTCTCAGATATTTAGGCCCCGGCACCCAGGCAGAGGAGAGAGGTCCCGTAACAGACAATCTGGCTTCATGTCAGCAGAGAATCAGTCTTCATATCATAGCAGAGAATCAGGCTTCACGTCAGCCACCACTGCAACAGTCCATTGTCATAAATTCAGGCCCAGCACCCAGGCAGAGGAGAGAGGTCCCGTAACAGACAATCTGGCTTCATGTCAGCAGAGAATCAGTCTGCATGTCATAGCAGAGAATGAGGCTTCACGTCACCCACCACTGCAACAGTCCATTTTCATAAATTTAGGCCCAGCACCCAGGCAGAGGAGAGAGGTCCCGTAACAGAGGATCTGGCTTCATGTCACCAGAGAATCAGTCTGCATGTCATAGCAGAGAATCAGGCTTCACGTCACCCACCACTGCAACAGTCCATTTTCATAAATTTAGGCCCAGCACCCAGGCAGAGGAGAGAGGTCCCGTAACAGAGGATCTGGCTTCATGTCACCAGAGAATCAGTCTGCATGTCATAGCAGAGAATCAGGCTTCACGTCAGCCACCACTGCAACAATCCATTGGCATATATTTAGGCCTAGCACACAGGCAGAGGAGAGAGGTCCCGTAACAGACAATCTGGCTTCATGTCAGCAGAGAATCAGTCTTCATATCATAGCAGAGAATCAGGCTTCACGTCAGCCACCAATGCAACAGTCCATTGTCAGATATTTAGGCCCAGCACCCAGGCAGAGGAGAGAGGTCCCGTAACAGAGGATCTGGCTTCATGTCAGCAGAGAATCAGTCTTCATGTCATAGCAGAGAATCAGGCTTCACGTCACCCACCACTGTAAGAGTCCATTTTCATAAATTTAGGCCCAGCACCCAGGCAGAGGAGAGAGGTCCCGTAACAGACGATCTGGCTTCATGTCAGCAGAGAATCAGTCTGCATGTCATAGCAGAGAATGAGGCTTCACGTCACCCACCACTGCAACAGTCCATTTTCATAAATTTAGGCCCAGCACCCAGGCAGAGGAGAGAGGTCCCGCAACAGAGGATCTGGCTTCATGTCAGCAGAGAATCAGTCTGCATGTCATAGCAGAGAATCAGGCTTCACGTCAGCCACCACTGCAACAGTCCATTGTCATAAATTCAGGCCCAGCACCCAGGCAGAGGAGAGAGGTCCCGTAACAGACAATCTGGCTTCATGTCACCAGAGAATCAGTCTGCATGTCATAGCAGAGAATGAGGCTTCACGTCAGCCACCACTGCAACAATCCATTGGCATATATTTAGGCCTAGCACACAGGCAGAGGAGAGGTTCATTCAACTTTGGGTAGCCTTGCAATATAATGGTAAAATGAAAATAAAAATAGGATTGAATGAGGAAGTGCCCTGGAGTCCAATAATATATGGTTATGGGGAGGTAGTTAATGTCTAATCTGGACAAGGGACGGACAGGTCCTGTGGGATCCATGCCTGGTTCATTTTTATGAACGTCAGCTTGTCCACATTGGCTGTAGACAGGCGGCTGCGTTTGTCTGTAATGACGCCCCCTGCCGTGCTGAATACACGTTCAGACAAAACGCTGGCTGCCGGGCAGGCCAGCACCTCCAAGGCATAAAAGGCTAGCTCTGGCCACGTGGACAATTTAGAGACCCAGAAGTTGAATGGGGCCGAACCATCAGTCAGTACGTGGAGGGGTGTGCACACGTACTGTTCCACCATGTTAGTGAAATGTTGCCTCCTGCTAACACGTTGCGTATCAGGTGGTGGTGCAGTTAGCTGTGGCGTGTTGACAAAAGTTTTCCACATCTCTGCCATGCTAACCCTGCCCTCAGAGGAGCTGGCCGTGACACAGCTGCCTTGGCGACCTCTTGCTCCTCCTCTGCCTTGGCCTTGGGCTTCCACTTGTTCCCCTGTGACATTTGGGAATGCTCTCAGTAGCGCGTCTACCAACGTGCGCTTGTACTCGCGCATCTTCCTATCACGCTCCAGTGCAGGAAGTAAGGTGGGCACATTGTCTTTGTAGCGTGGATCCAGCAGGGTGGCAACCCAGTAGTCCGCACAGGTTAAAATGTGGGCAACTCTGCTGTCGTTGCGCAGGCACTGCAGCATGTAGTCGCTCATGTGTGCCAGGCTGCCCAGGGGTAAGGACAAGCTGTCCTCTGTGGGAGGCGTATCGTCATCGTCCTGCCTTTCCCCCCAGCCACGCACCAGTGATGGACCCGAGCTGCGTTGGGTGCCACCCCGCTGTGACCATGCTTCATCCTCATCCTCCTCCACCTCCTCCTCATCCTCGTCCTCCTCGTCCTCCAGTAGTGGGCCCTGGCTGGCCACATTTGTACCTGGCCTCTGCTGTTGCCAAAAACCTCCCTCTGAGTCACTTCGAAGAGACTGGCCTGAAAGTGCTAAAAATGACCCCTCTTCCTCCTCCTCCTCCTCCTCCTGGGCCACCTCCTCTTCCATCATCGCCCTAAGTGTTTTCTCAAGGAGACATAGAAGTGGTATTGTAACGCTGATAACGGTGTCATCGCCACTGGCCATGTTGGTGGAGTACTCGAAACAGCGCAACAGGGCACACAGGTCTCGCATGGAGGCCCAGTCATTGGTGGTGAAGTGGTGCTGTTCTGTAGTGCGACTGACCCGTGCGTGCTGCAGCTGAAACTCCACTATGGCCTGCTGCTGCTCGCACAGTCTGTCCAGCATGTGCAAGGTGGAGTTCCACCTGGTGGGCACGTCGCATATGAGGCGGTGAGCGGGAAGGCCGAAGTTACGCTGTAGCGCAGACAGGCGAGCAGCGGCAGGATGTGAACGCCGGAAGCGCGAACAGACGGCCCGCACTTTATGCAGCAGCTCTGACATGTCGGGGTAGTTGTGAATGAACTTCTGCACCACCAAATTCAGCACATGCGCCAAGCAAGGGATGTGCGTCAAATTGGCTAGTCCCAGAGCTGCAACGAGATTTCGCCCATTATCACACACCACCAGGCCGGGCTTGAGGCTCACCGGCAGCAACCACTCGTCGGTCTGTTGTTCAATACCCCGCCACAACTCCTGTGCGGTGTGGGGCCTGTCCCCCAAACATATGAGTTTCAGAATGGCCTGCTGACGTTTACCCCGGGCTGTGCTGAAGTTGGTGGTGAAGGTGTGTGGCTGACTGGATGAGCAGGTGGAAGAAGAGGAGGAGGAAGCCGAGAAGGAGGAGGTGGCAACAGGAGGCAAAGAATGTTGCCCTGCGATCCTTGGCGGCGGAAGGACGTGCGCCAAACAGCTCTCCGCCTGGGGCCCAGCTGCCACTACATTTACCCAGTGTGCAGTTAGGGAGATATAGCGTCCCTGGCCGTGCTTACTGGTCCACGTATCTGTGGTTAGGTGGACCTTGCTACAGATGGCGTTGCGCAGTGCACACTTGATTTTATCGGATACTTGGTTGTGCAGGGAAGGCACGGCTCTCTTGGAGAAGTAGTGCCGGCTGGGAACAACATACTGTGGGACAGCAAGCGACATGAGCTGTTTGAAGCTGTCTGTGTCCACCAGCCTAAATGACAGCATTTCATAGGCCAGTAGTTTAGAAATGCTGGCATTCAGGGCCAGGGATCGAGGGTGGCTAGGTGGGAATTTACGCTTTCTATCAAATGTTTGTGAGATGGAGAGCTGAACGCTGGCGTGTGACATGGTTGAGACGCTTGGTGACGGAGGTGGTGGTGGTGGTGTTGGTGGTACATCCCCTGTTTGCTGGGCGGCAGGTGCCAACGTTCCTCCAGAGGCGGAGGAAGAGGCCGAGGCGGCAGCAGCAGAATAGGCCGAGGCGGCAGCAGCAGAAGAGGTAGCAGGGGGAGCCTGAGTGACTTCCTTGGTTTTAAGGTGTTTACTCCACTGCAGTTCATGCTTTGCATGCAGGTGCCTGGTCATGCAGGTTGTGCTCAGGTTCAGAACGTTAATGCCTCGCTTCAGGCTCTGATGGCACAGCGTGCAAACCACTCGGGTCTTGTCGTCAGCACATTGTTTGAAGAAGTGCCATGCCAGGGAACTCCTTGAAGCTGCCTTTGGGGTGCTCGGTCCCAGATGGCGGCGGTCAGTAGCAGGCGGAGTCTCTTGGCGGCGGGTGTTCTGCTTTTGCCCACTGCTCCCTCTTTTGCTACGCTGTTGGCTCGGTCTCACCACTGCCTCTTCCTCCGAACTGTGAAAGTCAGTGGCACGACCTTCATTCCATGTGGGGTCTAGGACCTCATCGTCCCCTGCATCGTCTTCCACCCAGTCTTGATCCCTGACCTCCTGTTCAGTCTGCACACTGCAGAAAGACGCAGCAGTTGGCACCTGTGTTTCGTCATCATCAGAGACATGCTGAGGTGGTATTCCCATGTCCTCATCATCAGGAAACATAAGTGGTTGTGCGTCAGTGCATTCTATGTCTTTCACCGCTGGGGAAGGGCTAGGTGGATGCCCTTGGGAAACCCTGCCAGCGGAGTCTTCAAACAGCATAAGAGACTGCTGCATAACTTGAGGCTGAGACAGTTTCCCTGGTATGCATGGGGGTGATGTGACAGACTGATGGGGTTGGTTTTCAGGCGCCATCTGTGCGCTTTCTGCAGAAGACTGGGTGGGAGATAATGTGAACGTGCTGGATCCACTGTCGGCCACCCAATTGACTAATGCCTGTACCTGCTCAGGCCTTACCATCCTTAGAACGGCATTGGGCCCCACCATATATCGCTGTAAATTCTGGCGGCTACTGGGACCTGAGGTAGTTGGTACACTAGGACGTGTGGATGTGGCAGAACGGCCACGTCCTCTCCCAGCACCAGAGGGTCCACTAACACCACCACGACCATGTCCACGTCCGCGTCCCTTACTAGATGTTTTTCTCATTGTTATGGTTCACCACAACAACAAATATATTATTTGGCCCAATGTATTGTATTCAAATTCAGCGGGATATAAATTTGAGGCCTAGTATTTAGGCGCTGGGTGACCGGTATGGATTTAGTGACAGAATTAGACTTGGAAATGCACAGAAGCGTGTGTGTGAAGTTATTCTGAATGACCCTATGTGCACCTTGAATATTATATACCCTTTTTGGGATAGATTTCAAATAGCTCTGATATAGCAGGAACCACTAAATTATGAAATTGCTAAATTGGGAATTGTATTTCAACCCAGAACAAAAAATGTGCTTTGACGGACACTAAATATCTTGCCCAGCAACAACAGTACAGCGGTAACGAGAGATTTAGCAGGATATAAATTTGAGGCCTAGTATTTAGGCGCTGGGTGACAGGTATGGGTTTAGTGACAGAATTAGACTTGGAAATACACAGTAGCGGGTGTGTGTGAAGTTATTCTGAATGACCCAATGTGCACCTTGAATATTATATACCCTTTTAGGGATAGATTTCAAATAGCTCTGATATAGCAGAAACCACTAAATTATGAAATTGCTAAATTGGGAATTGTATTTCAACCCAGAACAAAAAATGTGCTTTGACGGACACTAAATATCTTGCCCAGCAACAACAGTACAGCGGTAACGAGAGATTTAGCAGGATATAAATTTGAGGCCTAGTATTTAGGCGCTGGGTGACAGGTATGGGTTTAGTGACAGAATTAGACTTGAAATACACAGTAGCGGGTGTGTGTGAAGTTATTCTGAATGACCCAATGTGCACCTTGAATATTATATACCCTTTTAGGGATAGATTTCAAATAGCTCTGATATAGCAGAAACCACTAAATTATGAAATTGCTAAATTGGGAATTGTACTTCAACCCAGAACAAAAAATGTGCTTTGACGGACACTAAATATCTTTCCAAGCAACAACAGTACAGCGGTAACGAGAGATTTAGCAGGATATAAATTTGAGGCCTAGTATTTAGGCGCTGGGTGACAGGTATGGGTTTAGTGACAGAATTAGACTTGGAAATACACAGTAGCGGGTGTGTGTGAAGTTATTCTGAATGACCCAATGTGCACCTTGAATATTATATACCCTTTTAGGGATAGATTTCAAATAGCTCTGATATAGCAGAAACCACTAAATTATGAAATTGCTAAATTGGGAATTGTATTTCAACCCAGAACAAAAAATGTGCTTTGACGGACACTAAATATCTTGCCCAGCAACAACAGTACAGCGGTAACGAGAGATTTAGCAGGATATAAATTTGAGGCCTAGTATTTAGGCGCTGGGTGACAGGTATGGGTTTAGTGACAGAATTAGACTTGAAATACACAGTAGCGGGTGTGTGTGAAGTTATTCTGAATGACCCAATGTGCACCTTGAATATTATATACCCTTTTAGGGATAGATTTCAAATAGCTCTGATATAGCAGAAACCACTAAATTATGAAATTGCTAAATTGGGAATTGTACTTCAACCCAGAACAAAAAATGTGCTTTGACGGACACTAAATAATCTTTCCCAGCTACAACAGGACAGCGGTAACGAGAGATTTAGCAGGATATAAATTTGAGGCCTAGTATTTAGGCGCTGGGTGACAGGTATGGGTTTAGTGACAGAATTAGACTTGGAAATACACAGTAGCGGGTGTGTGTGAAGTTATTCTGAATGACCCAATGTGCACCTTGAATATTATATACCCTTTTAGGGATAGATTTCAAATAGCTCTGATATAGCAGAAACCACTAAATTATGAAATTGCTAAATTGGGAATTGTACTTCAACCCAGAACAAAAAATGTGCTTTGACGGACACTAAATAACTTTCCCAGCTACAACAGGACAGCGGTAACGAGAGATTTAGCGGGATATAAATTTGAGGCCTAGTATTTAGGCGCTGGGTGACAGGTATGGGTTTAGTGACAGAATTAGACTTGGAAATACACAGTAGCGGGTGTGTGTGAAGTTATTCTGAATGACCCTATGTGCACCTTCAATATGATCTACCCTTTTAGGGATAGATTTCAAATAGCTCTGATATAGCAGAAACCACTAAATTATGAAATTGCTAAATTGGGAATTGTATTTCAACCCAGAACAAAAAATGTGCTTTGACGGACACTAAATATCTTTCCCAGCTACAACAGGACAGCGGTAACGAGAGATTTAGCAGGGATATAAATTTGAGGCCTAGTATTTAGGCGCTGGGTGACAGGTATGGGTTTAGTGACAGAATTAGACTTGGAAATACACAGTAGCGGGTGTGTGTGAAGTTATTCTGAATGACCCAATGTGCACCTTGAATATTATATACCCTTTTAGGGATAGATTTCAAATAGCTCTGATATAGCAGAAACCACTAAATTATGAAATTGCTAAATTGGGAATTGTATTTCAACCCAGAACAAAAAATGTGCTTTGACGGACACTAAATACTTTCCCAGCTACAACAGGACAGCGGTAACGAGAGATTTAGCAGGATATAAATTTGAGGCCTAGTATTTAGGCGCTGGGTGACAGGTATGGGTTTAGTGACAGAATTAGACTTGAAAATACACAGTAGCGGGTGTGTGTGAAGTTATTCTGAATGACCCAATGTGCACCTTGAATATTATATACCCTTTTAGGGATAGATTTCAAATAGCTCTGATATAGCAGAAACCACTAAATTATGAAATTGCTAAATTGGGAATTGTACTTCAACCCAGAACAAAAAATGTGCTTTGACGGACACTAAATATCTTTCCAAGCTACAACAGTACAGCGGTAACGAGAGATTTAGCAGGATATAAATTTGAGGCCTAGTATTTAGGCGCTGGGTGACAGGTATGGGTTTAGTGACAGAATTAGACTTGGAAATACACAGTAGCGGGTGTGTGTGAAGTTATTCTGAATGACCCAATGTGCACCTTGAATATTATATACCCTTTTAGGGATAGATTTCAAATAGCTCTGATATAGCAGAAACCACTAAATTATGAAATTGCTAAATTGGGAATTGTACTTCAACCCAGAACAAAAAATGTGCTTTGACGGACACTAAATAACTTTCCCAGCTACAACAGGACAGCGGTAACGAGAGATTTAGCGGGATATAAATTTGAGGCCTAGTATTTAGGCGCTGGGTGACAGGTATGGGTTTAGTGACAGAATTAGACTTGGAAATACACAGTAGCGGGTGTGTGTGAAGTTATTCTGAATGACCCTATGTGCACCTTCAATATGATCTACCCTTTTAGGGATAGATTTCAAATAGCTCTGATATAGCAGAAACCACTAAATTATGAAATTGCTAAATTGGGAATTGTATTTCAACCCAGAACAAAAAATGTGCTTTGACGGACACTAAATAACTTTCCCAGCTACAACAGGACAGCGGTAACGAGAGATTTAGCAGGATATAAATTTGAGGCCTAGTATTTAGGCGCTGGGTGACAGGTATGGGTTTAGTGACAGAATTAGACTTGAAAATACACAGTAGCGGGTGTGTGTGAAGTTATTCTGAATGACCCAATGTGCACCTTGAATATTATATACCCTTTTAGGGATAGATTTCAAATAGCTCTGATATAGCAGAAACCACTAAATTATGAAATTGCTAAATTGGGAATTGTACTTCAACCCAGAACAAAAAATGTGCTTTGACGGACACTAAATATCTTTCCAAGCAACAACAGTACAGCGGTAACGAGAGATTTAGCAGGATATAAATTTGAGGCCTAGTATTTAGGCGCTGGGTGACAGGTATGGGTTTAGTGACAGAATTAGACTTGGAAATACACAGTAGCGGGTGTGTGTGAAGTTATTCTGAATGACCCAATGTGCACCTTGAATATTATATACCCTTTTAGGGATAGATTTCAAATAGCTCTGATATAGCAGAAACCACTAAATTATGAAATTGCTAAATTGGGAATTGTATTTCAACCCAGAACAAAAAATGTGCTTTGACGGACACTAAATATCTTGCCCAGCAACAACAGTACAGCGGTAACGAGAGATTTAGCAGGATATAAATTTGAGGCCTAGTATTTAGGCGCTGGGTGACAGGTATGGGTTTAGTGACAGAATTAGACTTGAAATACACAGTAGCGGTGTGTGA